>NC_140993.1:70419446-70742877 GCF_052327205.1 Somniosus microcephalus
CCTTAGGCTCAGGCCCGTAGTGGTTTCCAGTGCGCAGGCACTCTTTTTAAGCACATTGCCATTCGCCACAACTACCAGCACTGTATCAGCATTTGGCAGCCATTTGCATTTTCACTGGTTCAGGGCTCACGCAGGCGGCGAAGCCCGCTCCTGCCGGCCTAAAGAATGAGATTGTGGGCCACGATTGAAAAGAGCGCCTGCACATTGGAGCCTGCTCCAGCGGGGCTGCTCCCGCACAGCTTAGGGGGAACAGTGATCCTCACCCCAAGTACCAGCCCACATCTCCTTCACTTCTAGTGGCTCTGGTGCAGTCATCCTCCATTAACAGCACATGCTGTCTGAGGTCAGGGGGGGAAAGGCAGTGACTTGAGCACATAATCCCGGCTGACTCCTCAGTATCGATGGAGTGCTGCACTGTCGGAGGTGCCATCTTTCAGATGAGACAATAAACTGAGGCCCAGTCTGCCCTCGCAGGTGGACATAAAAGATCCCTTGGTACTATTCGAAGAGTTCTCCCTGGTGTCCCGGCTAATATTTATCCCTAAACCGACATCACTAAAACAGATTATCTGGTCATTATTTCATTTGTTGTTTGAAAGAGAGAGAGAGAGGGATCTTGCTGTACACAAATTGGCCACAGCAGTGACTGAATCTTCAAAATTAAAAAAAATACTTCATTGGCTGTAGAGATTTGGAACTTCTTGAAATCGTAAAATGTGCTATATAAATGCAAGTCTTGTGGGATATTTTTCAATTTAAATGGTGGTGGGGGAAGGGGGGTGAATATGGACTAAAAATATATGATGTTGTGGCCCTGAGTAGTACAAATGAGGAAGAGCCCACGTTCGATTATCTATCGGTGCTGAGTTAGCTGATCCGTGCTGGGGTGGTGGTAGGGATACTAAAATTGGTCTCCGCACCCCTGGGCTCGGAGCCAGAGTTCTGGATCAGCATCTAATGACACCTGCTGGATAGTGGTGTACATGGATATTAGTGAGGACCGGATTGGTCTCGGCTGTGATTCTGCCCTCCCCAGGGATGCTGCAGTAGCCTGCTGGCACTTACTATCCAGGCTCTCTCACAGCCACTCGGGTGAGGCCCTGGCATGAGTCGGGGTTAGTGGGGATGGAAGAAGATTCTGGAAGTAGGGGAGTTGCTCCGTCCGTGAATCTCAGGACTGCGCCATTTTGTTTTGCAGGGACCTCGTTGACGAGGCAAAGGACTACCACCTGATGCCCGAGCGGCGCCCTCACCTACCGTCTTTCAAGACACGTTCAAGATGCTGCACTTCCATCGCCGGCTTGATCTACGCAGTGGGAGGACTCAATTCTGCCGGTCTGTGTTGACTCAGGCTGTTCAAAAGGTCTGGACTAGTCTGGCTCCTTTAAGGGACATTTCATGATGGCATTTATTTGTGCTTCTCGTTAATAGAGCAGTTATTGGGGACAATTTTTTTTTTCTTCCGCTGGCGAAGGCCTGTGGTGAGTCAGAGATGAGCCTCCTGCTGCAAATAACCCGTTCTCTGTCTGAAATTTGGCAAGAATTGTTCAAGATGCAACTCTCAGCAAATGCCCCTTAAAGGAACTTGGCTAGTCTGATTGTTGAGGGCCTGGGGGTCGAGGTGAGGGACAAAGTTTCAGCACATTGCGCAGCTTACCCGATTGACTCCGTGCTCCCAAGTTGATGATCCAAGTCATGAACCTGTGTCTGTCTGTCTGTGTGTCTGTCTGTGTGTCTGTCTGTCTCTGTGTGTGTCTCTGTGTGTGTGTGTGTTCGAATGTGTGTGTCTCTGTATCTGACAGAATACAGAACCAGTCATCCTGGTAATCTCATACAGCGTATATACATAATGCATTTACATCTGGTGGGGTATATAAGTAGAGAGACTCGGAGACATAGAACAAGAAGCAGTTATCCAGGTTGGAATCGCTGGGCCCCCAGACCTTGTGTTGATTTGTTACATCGGTCATATTTTCCTTCTTCATTCCAGAAATATTAGCCCTTCAATCCCGCACAGCTCTGTTCAGCTGGGTAAAGGCACCACCTGATGTGGAAATAATTTATACAGACCAGCAGACCCACGTTCAATCTAAGTTTCTACTGTAGCTGATCTCAGCCAAGTCACCAATTGGATGATTACAATTGCCCTCGGTGCTGTCTGTCTGTTTGTTTGGGCACCTGAGTGGGTGTGGGATGAAGCTGGGCTGTGATGTGCCCCACAGTGGAATACCCTCTGAAGAGGCTCACCCACGAAGGACGAGTAAAATAGTTGAAGAGGCTCTGCTCATGTAGTACAGTACCCTAGCGAGGACTTGGCACCTTCAGCTGGGGAAGGAGGGAAAAAGCGAATTGGCAAAAGAAAAAATAGTTTTAATCTCAAAAAAAAAAAGTTAGACTTCTTAAAACCAGAGGTCGGATGGCGTTGCTGAGGGCGTCGCCAAAGGGGAGATGATATGTGCGTCCTACAGTGGCTCCACTGAAAGCAGTGGGGTCCACAACACCAGTGTGTCCTCACAGGTGCCTGATCATTGAAAAGCAAGCTGCCAGCCTGGGAGCAAGGCTAACCAATAATTTCCTTCCCCTTCAGATATATTATCTAACATTGTGACCCCTGACCTCATCCATGCTTGCACCATTGTGTGTCATCAGTTTGCTGCAAGTTAGTAACCCTATGAAGCTATAATTGAATAGTTAGACGCTGGTTCGCTCTCTTAACGATTGACATGGGATCATGGAGTTACTGGGCTAGACCTCAAGTTCTGTCCATCCCCCTCTCTAACTGCTCCTGCCACGTGTTTGACTTTGCAGGTGACTCTTTGAACGTGGCGGAGGTGTTTGACCCCATTGCCAATCGATGGGAGCGGTGTCAAGAGATGACAACGTCCCGGAGCCGTGTGGGCGTGGCCATGGTGAACGGGCTCTTGTACGCAATAGGTGGGTTCGACGGGCAGTCGAGGTTGAGTACGGTGGAAGTTTACAACCCGGAGATGGACACGTGGACTAAAGTGGCCAGCATGAACAGTAAGCGCAGGTAGGACCGCATGGGCATGCCAACAGCGCTGTGGAAAACTGCATTTTGCCCCCCCTTTCCTGCACCCTTTCTCTGTCTCCCGCTCCATCACACATTCTGTGTCTTCTGCACCCCCCCCCATCACCCATTCAGTTTTCCCCTCTCCGTCACCAATTCTCTGTCTTCCCCTCGCCCTCCTTCACCCATTCTGTCCCTCCTCCACCCGTTCTCCCTCCTTCACCCGTTCTCCGTCTCTCTCCCTCCTTCACCCGTTCCGTCTCTCTCCCTCCTCCACCCGTCCTCCGTCTCTCTCCCTCCTTCACCCGTTCTGTCTCTCTCCCTCCTTCACCCGTTCTCCGTCTCTCTCCCTCCTCCACCCGTTCTGCGTCTCTCTCCCTCCTTCACCCATCCTGTGTCTCTCCCTCCTTCACCCGTTCTCCGTCTCTCTCCCTCCTTCACCCATCCTGTGTCTCTCCCTCCTTCACCCGTTCTGCGTCTCTCCCTCCTTCACCCGTTCTCCGTCTCTCTCCCTCCTTCACCCGTTCTCCGTCTCTCTCCCTCCTTCACCCGTTCTCCGTCTCTCTCCCTCCTTCACCCGTTCTCCGTCTCTCTCCCTCCTTCACCCGTTCTCCGTCTCTCTCCCTCCTTCACCCGTTCTCCGTCTCTCTCCCTCCTTCACCCGTTCTCCGTCTCTCTCCCTCCTTCACCCGTTCTCCGTCTCTCTCCCTCCTTCACCCGTTCTCCGTCTCTCTCCCTCCTTCACCCGTTCTCCGTCTCTCTCCCTCCTTCACCCGTTCTCCGTCTCTCTCCCTCCTTCACCCGTTCTCCGTCTCTCTCCCTCCTTCACCCGTTCTCCGTCTCTCTCCCTCCTTCACCCGTTCTCCGTCTCTCTCCCTCCTTCACCCGTTCTCCGTCTCTCTCCCTCCTTCACCCGTTCTCCGTCTCTCTCCCTCCTTCACCCGTTCTCCGTCTCTCTCCCTCCTTCACCCGTTCTCCGTCTCTCTCCCTCCTTCACCCGTTCTCCGTCTCGCTCCCTCCTTCACCCGTTCTCCGTCTCGCTCCCTCCTTCACCCGTTCTCCGTCTCGCTCCCTCCTTCACCCGTTCTCCGTCTCGCTCCCTCCTTCACCCGTTCTCCGTCTCGCTCCCTCCTTCACCCGTTCTCCGTCTCGCTCCCTCCTTCACCCGTTCTCCGTCTCGCTCCCTCCTTCACCCGTTCTCCGTCTCTCTTTCCCCCTCCTTCACCCGTTCTCTGTCTCTCTCCCTCCTTCACCCGTTCTCCGTCTCTCTCCCTCCTTCACCCGTTCTCCGTCTCTCTCCCTCCTTCAACCGTCCTGTGTCTCTCCCTCCTTCACCCGTCCTCCGTCTCTCTCCCTCCTTCACCCGTTCTCTGTCTCCTCCACCCGTTCTCCGTCTCCCTCCCCCACCATCACCCATTCTTTGTCTCTCCCCCTCCCTTATCTTGGAGGGATAAAGAGCTAAATTATGAGGACAGTTTGCCTAATTCCCTTGTTTAAAAGATTGAGGGATGATCTAATCGAGGTGTTTCAAATGATAAATGAATTCGATAGGATAAATATAAATAACCTGTTTTTGATGTGGAGGAATCCAGAATAAGGGGGCATAATCTTAAAATTAGTGCTGGGCCATTCAGGAGTGAAATCAGGAAGCACTTTTCCACACAAAGGGTAGTGGAAAAATCTGGAACTCTCTTCCCCTAAATGGCTGTGGATGCTGAGTCAATAGATTTTTGTTGGGCAAGAGTATAAAGGGATATGGATCAAAAGTAAGTAAATGGAGTTCACAGATCAGCCATGATCTAATTGAATGGCAGAACAGACTCGGGGGGGCTGAATGGCCCCATCCTGTTACTGTGAGCTGAACCATGCTGGTGGCTCATTGCTCAAAGTCTCTGCCTCTGTCAGACAGATCCGGATGGTCCCAGGTTTGATACCTGCCCTGTGCGGAGTCCACTAATCTCAGTAACGGAGTGATACAATTGGCCTCAGCATGTCTGGACTAGGGAAACGGGGAATCGACCATGGTTCCAGCCTCTGATTGCTCTCTACTGACCCCTGCTGGAAAATGTGTGTCTGTCTGCCTGTACACCCTGGATTGGCTTCACAGTCGGACAGCCTGCAGTCACTGTCGAGTTGAGGCATAAAAAATGGCCAATTGTACAAAGTACTGAGTGCTGCATGTAGAACTGGACTCCAGTGAGAGATCTAGCACCTTCAGGAGAAGAGAGGAAAAGCTGGAGGAGCAAAAAAGTAAATTGTGTTGCTTTCTTTTGATGGTTTGACAAAATATTGCCTGTATTCTTTGAATATTTTTAAGGCAGAGGTAGATAGATTCTTGGCAAGCAAGGGGGTGAAAAGTTATCGGGGGTAGGCGGGAATGTGGAGTAATCGGATCAGCCATGGTCTTATTGAATGGCAGAGCAGGCTCGAAGCGCAGAGTGGGCGACTCCTGCTCCTAATTCGTATGTTCGTATTGTCACCTTATTTTTAGTGTGTTGATTTGCTGCTACAGTAAAGCAGTTAGCTGAGGTGTCCCCAGTAGATTAGTGAGTGACTGCAGTTTGTGGTACTGAGCCACACAGGTCTGTGCTGAACTAGCTGATCTCAGCCAGGGTGGTGGTGAAGTCTGGCCGCTTGGGTAAGATGTAAGAGGGCCTCCATGGTCCTTGGAATTACAGCCCAGCATGCGTCGGAGAGGAGGGCACTGTTTAAGGAACATCTCTTGTTACAGCTGCACTCCCTTAATCCACCTAATCATTTTCTTCACAATTCTTCTCTGGTCTGCCGGTAGCGACTCATTCACTACAGTCCTATGGTGCCTGCCTACCTCTGCTGTCTTTAGACGGTGAGTGTTGGCTGGCTATTTGACAGTTGTGGTAAACCACTGTTCTACCTGTCTGTGTCTGTATGTGTATTCCAATAGGTACAGGTCTGGACATGCCTCGGCTGACTCCTCCCACTATTCCAGGTATATAAGTGACTACCTCCCAGTCCCTTAGTATTCTGGACGGGTCGACCACTCGAGACAAGACCTTCATTCTTTAGTTAATAAAAGCCTGATTGTTACTCGCTCAACCTCAGTCTTTTGAGTAATTGATGGCGCATCAATTTTATTAACTAAATTTTTTATAATGGAGAAGATCCTCACACCAGCATGCCTGGACCTGGACAGTCGGGAAGCGGACGCTTCCACCAAGTTTGCTCACTGGCTCACGTGCTTCGAGACATTCCTGACTGCCTCCACTGCGGTCAAAACGGATGCGGACAAACTGTCTGTCCTGATCTCCAAGGTGAACCACCGAGTGTACTCAGTCATCCGGGACGCGACCTCGTACACAGCCGCCCTCCAGCTCCTCAAGACCCAGTACACGCGCCCTGTGAACGAAGTATACGCTAGGCACCTTCTGGGGAGTCGCAAGCAACAACCTGGGGAATCGACTGAGGAATACCTCCAAGCACTGTCTGTGCTTGGCCGGGCCTGTGGGTGTAAGGCGGTAACGCCCACTAAGTACACGGAGGAACTGATCCGGGATGCCTTCATAGCGGGCCACAGGTCCAACTACACCCGACAGCGACTGCTGGAGCAGAGTGACCTCACCCTCGACAAAGCCTCCGAAATCGCAATAACGCTGGACGCAGCCTTCCAGGGCATGGATGCCTACTCCTCTGCACCGTGGACGCCGCGGGGAACGACAACCTGGGACACGGTAGGACAGCCCCATAGCACCGTGCCACCCCAGCCACAGCCCAACAACGGCCCAACTACCGCAGCAGTGTCCCAAAGCCAGACAGCAGTATCCCAAGGCCAGAAATGCTACTTCTGTGGCCAGGCCAAACACCCCAGAGCGCGCTGCCCGGCGAAGAATGCGACCTGCTCGGGCTGCGAAAAAAAGGGACACTACGCCAGCGTCTGCAAGGCCAAAGCCACCCCGAACGCCAGCAGCGCCGCGTGTGGGCCGTGCGAGCCGCCATCTTGGGCCCCCAACAGCGCCGCGTGGGGGCCGTGCGGGCCGCCATCTTGGGCCTCCCCAGCCATGTGCGGACCACCGCAGCAGCAGCCATCTTGGACGACTCCAGCCACATGGGAATCATGGACGCCGCCATCTTGGACACCAGCCGGGACGCAGCAGACCGCCAACCCCCCCGCCCCATCTGATACCCGCAGCGACACACCGACCCCTACGCTGGCCTCTGTGACGCTGGACCAAACGAGACCGCACCAGCTAGCTCGGTCCAAAATGGACGTTAAGGTAAACGGCCATGCAATAAACTGCCTTTTTGACTCCGGGAGCACAGAGAGCTTCATCCACCCTGACACGGTGCGGCGTTGCTCTCTCCCAGTCCTGCCTGCGCACCAGCGGATTTCTATGGCCTCCGAGTCCCAGTCAGCGGACATTGGCGGCTACTGCGTGGTGACACTAGTAGTAGACGGGACTGTGTTCAATAATTTTAAACTCCTGGTCCTGCCGGACCTCTGCGCTGCCGTTCTACTGGGGTTGGATTTCCAGTGCCACCTCAAAAGTGTTACGATGGCGTACGGTGGCCCCCCCCTCCCCACTCACAGTCCACAGCCAGCAGCCTCCAAATTGCCCGCCGCGCACCAGATGCAACCTCTCCACACTCAGAGTCCCACCCCCTCCACTGTTTGCTAACCTCACCCCCGACTGTAAGCCTATCGCCACAAAGAGCAGGCGATACAGTGCCGGGGACAGGGTTTTCATCAAAACCGAAGTGGAGCGGCTCCTGAAGGAGGGGATTATTGAGGGCAGCTCCAGCCCCTGGCGAGCCCAGGTTGTGGTCGTTAAGACCGGCGAGAAACAACGCCTGGTCATCGACTACAGCCAAACAATAAACCGCTACACCCTGCTGGACGCCTACCCACTCCCCCGCATAGCTGACATGGTCAACCAGATCGCGCAGTACCACGTCTTTTCGACCATTGACCTGAAATCAGCGTACCACCAGCTCCCCATCCGCCCTGAAGACCGCCAGTATACTGCTTTCGAGGCAAACGGCCGCCTCTATCACTTCCTTAGGGTTCCCTTCGGCGTTACCAACGGGGTCTCCGTCTTCCAAAGGGAGATGGACCGGATGGTCGATCAAAACGCGCTGCAGGCCACTTTCCCTTACCTAGACAATGTGACCATCTGCGGCCATGACTTGCAGGACCATGACGCAAACCTCGAGAAATTCCTCCGCACCGCCCAACTCCTGAACCTGACATATAACAAGGAGAAGTGCATATTCCGCACAGACCGCCTCGCCATCCTTGGCTGTGTTGTGGAACACGGGGTCATCGGTCCCGACCCGGACCGGATGCGTCCCCTTATGGAACTCCCACTGCCCCACTGCCTAAAAGCTCTGAAGAGGTGCCTAGGGTTTTTTTCCTACTACGCTCAGTGGGTCCCCTACTATGCAGACAAAGCCCGTCCACTGATCAAATCCACCTCTTTTCCCCTGATGGCAGAGGCCCGCTTGGCCTTCCACCGTATCAAGGAGGACATTGCCAAAGCCACCATGCACGCAGTGGACGAATCCATCCCCTTCCAGGTGGAAAGCGATGCGTCCGACTTCGCTCTGGCCGCCACCCTTAATCAGGCGGGGAGACCTGTGGCATTCTTCTCACGAACCCTCCAGGGCCCGGAGACCAGTCACTCCGCGGTCGCGAAGGAGGCCCAGGCTATCGTGGAGGCTGTGCGTCATTGGAGGCACTACCTGGCCGGAAAACGATTTACCCTGCTCACTGACCAGCGTTCAGTTGCTTTTATGTTCAACAACAAGCAGAGGGGCAAAATCAAAAATGACAAGATCTTGAAGTGGAGAATCGAACTTGCCACCTACAATTACGAGATCTTGTACCGGCCTGGGAAGCTCAATGAACCCCCAGATGCCCTATCACGTGGCACCTGCGCCAGCGCGCAGATCGATAGGCTGAGGGCCCTCCACAATGACCTCTGCCACCCGGGGGTCACCAGGTTCTTCCACTTCATCAAGGCCCGCAACCTGCCTTACTCCATCGAGGAGGTCAGGACCATGACCAAGAACTGCCAAGTCTGTGCTGAGTGCAAACCGCACTTTTATAGACCAGACAGAGCCCACCTGATAAAAGCCACTCGCCCTTTCGAATGCCTGAGCGTCGATTTCAAAGGGCCTCTCCCCTCCTCCGACCGCAATGTGTACTTCCTCAACATCATTGACGAGTACTCCCGGTTCCCGTTCGCTGTCCCCTGCCCGGACATGACCAGTGCCACGGTCATTAAATCTCTGAACAGCCTCTTCACCCTGTTCGGTTTCCCCAGCTATATCCATAGCGACCGGGGCTCATCGTTTATGAGCGACGAACTCCGCCAGTACCTGCTCGCTAGGGGTATAGCCACAAGCAGGACCACCAGTTACAACCCCCGGGGGAACGGACAGGTGGAAAGAGAGAATGCAACAGTTTGGAAGGCCGCCCTACTAGCCTTAAAGTCTAGGGGCCTTCCGACCTCCCGCTGGCAGGAGGTGCTCCCCGATGCGCTCCACTCGATTCGGTCACTGCTCACCAATGCCACCCCTCACGAGAAAATGTTTGTCTTCCCAAGGAAGTCCACATCGGGGACATCGTTACCACCATGGCTGACGTCCCCAGGGCCGGTACTACTGAGAAGACACGTGAGGGCCAATAAAATGGACCCCCTGGTCGAGAGGGTCGACCTCCTCCACGCCAACCCCCAGTACGCTTACATTGCGTACCCGGACGGGCGGGAGGACACAGTCTCCATACGAGACCTCGCACCCTCGGGGACCGCTGTAACCCACTACCCATTACCACCCCCCCCCCCCCCCCACGACCCGATATCCAACCCCAGC
Organism: Somniosus microcephalus; assembly: GCF_052327205.1. Classification (NCBI taxonomy): domain Eukaryota; kingdom Metazoa; phylum Chordata; class Chondrichthyes; order Squaliformes; family Somniosidae; genus Somniosus; species Somniosus microcephalus. The sequence continues at coordinate 70,429,324 of NC_140993.1, forward strand.
AGCTGGCTCGCCTTGGACCGTCACCCACGAGGACTACACTCCAGGGCCCCAGCCTACACGGGACGCGACGCCGGAAGCTCCACCACCCCTGCCGTCGCCACGTCGATCACAGCGGCAGACAAGACCTCCGGAGAGACTCCAATACACGAACTTTTAAATACACTTCACCCCGCCGGACTCATTTTTAAACAAGGGGTGAATGTGGTAAACCACTGTTCTACCTGTCTGTGTCTGTATGTGTATTCCAATAGGTACAGGTCTGGACATGCCTCGGCTGACTCCTCCCACTATTCCAGGTATATAAGTGACTACCTCCCAGTCCCTTAGTATTCTGGACGGGTCGACCACTTGAGACAAGACCTTCATTCTTTAGTTAATAAAAGCCTGATTGTTACTCGCTCAACCTCAGTCTTTTGAGTAATTGATGGCGCATCAACAGTGAGAGGCATCCCAGTTGCGCCCAGTCCTGTCCTTAAACCTGGCTTTAATTTAAATTCTCTTCTCTCTCTTCCCCCAACCTAGAGGGCTGAAGACAAGACCCCTCCCAGAACCCTGGCTGAGATCAGTGAACCAAGGACCAACTACGCATACAGCTGAGTTCCACTCCGGGCAGTGCATTTACTAAACTGAGCCTTAATCTGATACGTTATATGTAGCGCAGGCACAGCCAAGGGTCACCAGGCTGATCCTCAGTGTCAGGTATCTGAATTATGAGGAAAAGATTGGAGAGACTCGTGGCGGGGGTGGGGGTGGGAATTGAGTTGCTTTGCGCCTCCTGTTAGCGCCCGGGTGCGGCGCCACTAACGCCTCCTGCAAAATTCAGCGGGAGGTTAGCGGTGGCAGTAGTGCCCTGCAATGCTGCACTGCTGGCGATGACATCATCGCCGTGCACAGCACCCCGCTTGTGCCCCGGCTGCAAACTTCCCTTGCGCCCCCTGACCTATCGCCGGAAGATATGTCTGACTGGTTCAGGGGGCGTTTTGGCAGCAGCAGCAGTGCAAATTAAAGGGCAGGTGCCAGGTGGCCATTTTTCTTTTGGCCGACTGCCAGCACCTGCTCCTTCTTACCTCTGTGTGCGGAGTGCCGACTGCTCAGCTCGGCACTCCTCTCGAGTGCTGGGCTGTCTCCCCGGTGGTCCAGCAGGGCTCCGGTGTGTGCAGCGCTAGGCCCCTCCCCTTTAATCGGGGGTGCAGGCCTGCAATGGCACGCGCTACTTGCCGCCGCGCATGGTGCTGTTGCACGTAGCGCCGCAAAATTCACTGGTAGTGCCCCAAGAAGGAGGGGGAGCGCTTTCCGGTAGCGCCCCGCCTCCTGCTTGGGGCGTTACTACTGAATTTATGGCACAGGGGCGCTAACTTTTTCGGGTGCTAAAATTAGCGCTCCAAAGGGGGCACCACCGAATTTTTCCCCCTTGAGCTTTTCAGCCTCGAAAGAAGTTGCCTGAGGGGTGATCTTAAAGGGTGTAGAAGTTAATCGAGAACATGACTTCAACTGTGACAAGATAAGGGCTACAGGTTCAAACTGGTGAAACATAAACATAGAAACATAGAAGATAGGAGCAGGAGTAGGCCATTCGGCCCCTCGAGCCTGCTCCACCATTCAATGCAATCATGGCTGATTATCCAAGTTCAGTACCCGGTCCCTGCTTTCTCCCCATACCCCTTGATTCCTTTAGCCTTAAGAAATATATCCAACTCCTTCTTGAATATATTTAATGAATTGTCCTCTACTGCCTTCTGTGGTAGAGAATTCCACAGGTTCACCACTCTCTGGGTGAAGAAATTCCTCCTCATTTCTGTCCTAAAAGGCCTACCCCTTATCCTTAGACTGTGACCCCTGGTTCTGGATTCCCTGACCATCGGGAACATCCTTCCTGCATCTAGTCTGTCCAGTCCTGCCAGAATTTTATAAGTTTCAATGAGATTCCCTCTCATTCTTCTAAACTCCAGCGAGTACAAGCCCAATCGACCCAATCTCTCCTCATATGTCATTCTTGCCATCCCAGGTATCAGCCTGGTGAATCTTCGCTGAACTCCTTCCATGGCAAGAATATCCTTCCTCAGATAAGGCGACCAAAACTGCACACAATACTCAAGATGTGGTCTCACCAAGACCCTGCACAACTGCAGCAAGACATCCTTGCTCCTGTACTCGAATCCTCTCGCTACGAAGGCCAACATACCATTTGCCTTCTTAACCGCCTGCTGCACCTGCATGCTTACCTTCAGTGACTGGTGCACAAGGACACCCAGGTCTTGTTGCACTTCCCCTTCTCCCAATCTATTGCCGTTCAGATAATCAGATAAAGGTAAATTTAGGGCTGACGTGGGGAAATTTTTCACACACACCGTGATCAACACATGGGATGGACTCTCAGATAGAATAGCGGAGGTGCAGACCTCAAAACCATTTAATAAGCAGCTAAATTGGAGCACTCAGTATTTTTCTGAGTGATGGGCCATCCTAGCTCATCCATGTAGTTGGAAAGCCTGTTTCTTTCTATCATGTGAATGGACTCTGAGTGTTTGGGGTGTGGGTCTATAGCTCGTATCTCAACCTGTCTCTGCTGTTTGTTTCAGTGCAATGGGGACGGCTGTCATGGATGGACATATTTACGTTTGTGGTGGGTATGATGGAATCTCCTCCCTCAATTCAGTGGAATGTTACACGCCAGAAGCTGACAAGTAAGGAATCTTAATGATGCCTTTTTATTTTTGCAACCGTGGGTCAGTCAAAGGTGTGAAAAAGAAAATGTTCTTATGAAGGGATGACTGAGATACCACATGAGTACTTTGCTTCACTTTTCATGGGAGAATGTGATAGTGGGAAGGAATGGGGAGTGGGAGGTGTAGAGTAATTTAACCTATATATAAGGAAGGAGTATTGAGAATATCATTGGAGCTCAAAGTGGAAAAGGCTGCATCCTAGAATGCAGAGAGGAAACAGTGGAAGCTCTGACCACATCGTTCAAACATCCTTTGCCATCATAACATCGCTGTTTAAGAATGGAGAAAGAGATTAAACCAGGTAACTGTATACCAGTGAACCTGTCATTGGTAGCAGGTAAGCTTCTACAAGGCATCGGGCGGGATAAATTAATGCTCACCTAGAGAGAAACAAATTAATTAAGGACAGACAGCGTAGATTTTTAAACGGCAAGCAGTGTCTGACAATTTTAATGGAGTTCTTTGAGGTGTTGATAAAATAAAAACCATGGATGTTGTGTACGTAGATCTTTTTTTAAAGGTTCAATAAGACAAGGTTTGTTAAAATTAATGCGCATGGTATTAAAAGAATGTGGTAGCATGGAAGGGATGCTGGTTAAAGGAAAGAACAGTTTTATTGATGTAGTCAGCTGTGGCTCAGCAGACAACACTCTTGCCTCCAAGTCAGAAGGTTGTGTGTTCAAGACCCACGCCTGAGCACAAAATCTAGGCTGACACTCCCTGTGCAGTACTGAGCGAATACAGCACTGTTGGAGGTGCCGTCTTTCGGATGAACATTAAACTGAGGCTCCGTTTGCCTGGTGGATGTAAAAGATCCCATGGCATTATTCTGAAATTTGCCAGTACACTTCACACCTAATCTCAGCCTATTACCATCTCGTCTAGCTTCGAATACCTTTTATTGTCTCTTTTACTGCTTTTGTTTCTTTTACTTCTTTTGTCCGATCGCAGCCCTGCCTTCGATCTATTTTCTTTTCTTTCCAGTTTTGAAGAAGGGTTCGACCCAAAACGTCAACTCAAATTTCTCTCCACGGATGTTGCCTGACCTGCTGAGTTTTTCCAGCATTTTCTGTTGTTATTTCACTATCTCATTGCTGTTTATGGGACCTTGCTGTGGCTGTGTTTCCTACATTACAACAGTGACTATACTGCAAAAGTACTCCATTCAATGGAAAGCGCTTTGGGATGTCCCAAATTTGTGAAATGCACTATATAAATGCAAGTCTTTTTAAAAATGTAAACGGTGGTGACCAATGTTCCCCTGTAATCTTTTTTTTGGGTGTGCGGTCCATTCAAATTAGTGAGCATGTGCGTTTTTTGCCATTAGAACGCCATAGAGCCAGCTGTGCGGGAGCTAAACGGGAACGTTGGTGGTGACCCCCCCCACCATCCCAAGGATCTGTGATCAATGTTGGGATCTTTACCATTCTCAAAAAAATATATAATGTGACTTTAGGAAGGAATAGACTGGTTAGTTAGTAGGTTGAACAGATAGATGTCAATGAAACAATGTGGTGAACTGTGAGGTGAATCATTTTAGGAGGAAGAAGGAGAGGAAATATACACTAAATGGTAAAACTTTAGAAAGAGTAGAGGAGCAGAGAAATTTGAAGATTCAGATGCACAAATCTTTAAAAGTGGAGGAACTTTAATAAACCTGAGCTCCTACGTTTTATAAATGGGACATAGAGTACAGAAACAACGAGGAAATGCAAAACCTATGCAAATCATTGGTTAGGCCTCAGATCAACTTACTTTAGGAAAGATAATAAGATCATGGAAAGCATGCAGAAAGAAAGAACTTGCATTTATATAGTGCCTTTCACAACCTCGGAATGTCCCAGAGCACTTTACAGCCAATGAATTATTTTGAAGTGGAGTCCCTGTTGTAATGTAGGAAACGAGGCAGCCAATTTGCACACAACAAGCTCCCACAAACAGCAATGAGATAATGACCAGATAATCTGTCTTAGTTCAGTTTGTTGAGGGGTAAATATTGGCCAGGACAGCAGGGCGAACTCCCCTGCTCTTGGGATCTTTTACATCCACCTAAGAGGGAAGACGAGGCCTCAGTTTAACATCTCATCTGAAAGACGGCACCTCCAACAGTGCAGCACTCCCTCAGCACTGCACTAGAGTGTCGGCCTAGATTTTGTGCCCAAGTCTCTGGAGTGGGACTTGAACCCATACCTTCTGACTCGGAGGCGAGAGTGCTACCAACTGAGCCACAGCTGTCACCAGAAGAACTTCACTAAGATGATGCCAACAAAAGCTTACATTTATATCACCCCTTTGCGTAGAAACAACATCCCAAGGCACTCCTCAGAAGTGTAAGGAAAAAATAGACTCCAAAACAAAGAAGGGGAGATCAGGAGGGGCGACCAAAAGTTTGAACAAAGAGTTGGGTTTTCAAAATTATGACGGTTTTGATAAGGTGAAGAGGACCAAACTATTTGTACTGGTCGGTAACTACATTTAAGATGCAGCAAAAAAAACGAAGGGAGAAGTTCAGATGAATGATTTTACTAACCTGTCTGTTTCTGTGCTCCGGTCCCCAACAGGTGGGTGTCTGTGACTCCAATGAGTGCCTGTCGCAGTGCTGCGGGGGTCACCGTGTTTGAGGGGAGGATCTATGTCTCTGGAGGGCACGATGGACTACAGATATTTAATACGGTACGTTCTGGGATTTATCGGGAAACGAGCTCCAGCAGGGAAGAGAGGCAGCAGAGCCGTGCATGAATGAAGAAAGCAGCTCAGTAATCCATGTGATACTTCATAAGTGCAAAAACTGAGCAGCTAGACCACAAGTACAGCACCGTGAATCATTTTCTCCCCCTCTCCTCCTTGTGGTGCTCATTCTTGCTGTCAAGTGGAGCAGTTACAAAGAATATCAGGTTAGAAACAGGCTGATTGATTTTACCCTTGTAACCTAAGTATCAAATGATTCCAGGGCTTCACTCTCCCCACCCTGGATGGGTGCAGCTACAACAACACTCTACTAGCTCAATTATCCACTCCCTCCACCACAGGCGTACTGTGGCTGCAGTGTGCACTATCTACAGATGCATTGCAGCAAGTCGCCAAAGCTTCATTGGCAGCAGCTCCTAAACCCACGACCTCCACAACCTTGAAGGATAAGGGGAGGCAGGTGCATGGGAACACCATCACCTTCACGTTCCCCTCCAAGTCACACAGCATCCCGACTTGATCGTCACTGGGTCAAAATTCTAGAACTTCCTACCTAACAGCATTGTAGGAGCACATTCACCAAACGGACTGCAGCCGTTCAAGAAACAGGCCCACAACCACCACCTTCTCGAGGGCAACTAGGGATGGGCAATAAATGTTAGCCTTGGCAGCGACTCCCATATCCCAGGAATGAATGTAAAAACCCTGCCCAGAAGTCTCTTTCATGTGAGATTCTGCACATAAAGGGGCTTCTGGGCAGGGTAGTGGAGGCAAAAAAAACTGAATCATTTAAGAAGAGGTGGGTGATGTGTTGGGAGAAATCTTGGTTAATTTAGATGAACAAGCTAAGATGGGTCAAATGGCTTTTTCTTGCTCTAGACTTTAAAACAAGCTCTTTTTTTTAATAAAACAGGTTGAATGTTATAATCATCACACCACTACCTGGTACCCCATGCCGAGTATGCTCAATAAACGCTGTCGCCATGGGGTTACGTCCCTGGGCAGTCAGATGTACGTCTGTGGCGGTTATGATGGCTCGGGTTTCCTGAGTATTGTGGAGGTTTACAGCTCTTCTTCGGACCAGTGGTATCCGCTCGTCCCCATGAACACTCGCCGCAGCCGGGTGTCCCTCGTGTCGAACTGCGGCCGCTTGTATGCCATCGGTGGCTACGACGGACAGTACAACTTGAACTCGATGGAGATGTACGACACCGATACGAACTGCTGGACATTCATGGCCCCCATGGTGTGTCACGAAGGTGGGGTTGGTGTAGGGTGCATCCCACTCCTCAGCGTGTAAGGCAGTCATCGTTCTCCCAGTCACTGGAGTCTACTGCTTGGAAGCGGTGTGAACCAATGGTACATTTGTGGGGGCAACAAATGAACCCCAGTTTTCAGTGGCCCGCTGGTTGATATCCACTGGCCAAAGACTATGCAGTGACCATTACATCCTCCCAACAGAGATTGGTAACTGTTACCAGTACTCAGTAGCTGTCAGTAGAGTCTGCGGATGTTTTTAAAGGCAGACATTTAAGTAAAATGATAATACTTTATAAATTACACTTTTTAAAAATGAATTTGAATGTTAACTTATGAATAACTTGTTTCAGTGATTATGCGAATGCAGAGCACTGTATTAATAATGAAGACTGTTGGACTGGGCGTTACCATTGGTTAGACACTGTCCCTTCACCACTGAGATCTGGGTTATGGTGTGGGAAATGGAAAGCTGGCATACTAGGGGGCGCTCTTGTAGAGAGTTTTGCATCTGACCTATGCTGCACCTTATGAGTGCTTGCTGCTGACACTAGGTGTCTGAAATGGAAGTGTTCTATTTCTCAGAGCTCACATCGCCCCCATGTGAAAGGAGGAGGTTGAATGCTCACTCAAGTCCCCGGCTGATGGCCTGTCTTTCTGCAAAGGCTGATTATTCAGTGCGTGTGTGTTTAACCTGTTACTGGTCCAAGTAGTGTGTTGAATAGAACGTTTTCTCCTGTTCATTTATGTTAGAAAACCCTAATTCTGGGATAAATGGGTTGGTGTCTGTATATATGGAAGGTTCTGATTGTTTTACATTTCTAGGATGGTATAATAATTAGTTCTTTATATACTGTGATAGTGCAGTCTGCTGCTGCTCCCAACCCAAGTAAAACCAGCACTCTCTAGTAATTATTCATTGTTAGCTCTCCTGGCCCCGGCCCTCATCTCCCTTCTCCTTCCCTACTCTATTGTGCTGTTTGTCCTTTGGAGCTTCTAAACATAATCAAGACTATCGAGATTTTTAATGTTTACAGCAATCATGATATGGGAGAACTACCTGATAGTTAATATGGGTCTTTGCTTATCACTACCTTGTCTATTATAGCATCACCAAGAGTAATGGATCTCTGGGAGTGAATTAAGTTAGTGGTTATACCACTAGTGGTGGGTATGTAAAATGTCCCTGCTATATTCTGCTAAACTGGAAAACACCAGGCTGGACAATGAGAAATCCTGTCCTTGTAAGTATGGGTTGTATCTGAAGAGATTATGCGAGCTGAAGGGTGAAATATGGGTGGGTATATGTTTGTCACTGATGGGGGAGAGTTAGAGTATCGCACAAGAAACATATTGCACATTAAATTGTATTGTCTAAAGTGACATTTTATTCCCAATATTGTATTGGTATCTACTGTATGCTAATAAACTATATAACAATACAGGGTAGAAATTTAATCGAGTGGTTCGGATGGTTTATATATAGAATAACAGATACCCAGGAGTGAGTTACAGGATGGAATCTAATCAAGGGGTTCAGTTAGTTTATATATAGAATAGAATATAATGGACACCCAGAGTGATGAACCTGAAGGCTACAATCTAGTTGACAGATTTCAGGTAACATGACAGACTGTGAGATGGAGATGAAGTTGTTGCATTGAAATTGCTCTGCTGTATTTTGTGTTTGTTTCTCCTCTCCTGTAGTCGCTGGCTCTCGCTGTGATACGGTGTTGCAATTAGTCCCTGTGTTCTGCTATTACCACCATGTAGCCATCCTTCATGTATTTCAACAGTAAATCTCAGCTGATTAATCCAAGTGGAGGCATATCATGTCCTCCCCCTGCTTCCCCGCACATGCACTTTACAGCAGGAGTCATTGAATAGCCATTTCCCTCTCTCTAATCTAGTGGTACTGAGGCTAATTGCAAGCCCCTACTACTGCCACAGCTAAGCTCAAACCTGGGACCTCTGGTCTGAATAGCTCATTTGGGGAGGGCTGGAAATATGGTTAATCCACACCATGTGGTCCATCTGCTACAAGCTGTCTGAGCCCTCTTAAAATACAACACAGCCAAACACTGCATCATTGAACAAAATGACCTGTGTTTCACTTTAAAAACAATGCATATCAAAGAATCCTAGAATCTTACAGCAGAGAAGGAGGCCATTCGGCCTATCGTGGATGTGCAGGCTCTTTGAAAGAGCTATCCATTAGTCCCATTCCCCTGCTCTTTCCCCATAGCCCTGCATATTTTTCCTTTTAAAATATATCTCCAATTCCCATATAAAGAGAGAATAAAAGCAAGTGAATTCTTGTGAAAATAGTGTCAACGTCACAAGCTCTGCTCATTCACTTTACCAGTTACTAAAAACTTTAAGCAGTTCCATTGTCAGACCCAAAAATAAGATGGGGAAAGACTTCTGCCAAATGTGTTGCAATGTGGAATAACCGGTTAAAGCACTAAAAAAAAAAATTGTTGCTCTCTGCTCAGTTATCCCCGGCAACTATTACTGAGCCAAAAGATCGCATATCACTGGTGCTCAAAATCTGTGTAATGTAATTTTATTGTAAGGCCAGGATGTTATCTCCAAATCTAATTCAGGATCCCATGCACACTTGCTTTCCCATGTTTAATCGGTAGAACGTTTGGTTCTCAAAGACCTGGGAGTCTATATGTGTTATCCAACTATAACCTGATGGACCAGCCTCTCGAGTACCTTGTGTCTCTTAATATGGTCATGGTTGATGAAGAGGTACTGGACCAATGCAGTTTCCACAGGGCCCCTTACCCCCAGTCCTGAGACATTGACTTCTGCTGGGCTCCAATGGGGCTGGAGAGAATCACTGGCACAGAGCTACTTTTTGATTAGTGTTCCACTTTTCAAATGTCCTAAATTGTGAGTTTGGGCTCTGCAGTTCAGGCTGTGATCCTTCTTCTGGTGCCTTGGGATGTTTTACTACATTAAAAGCGGTATATAAATGCAAGTTGTTGTCTAGGCGATGGTTAGTGCCCTGTGAGATGAGTTATGTTGGCCAGATCTTTGCGGTTGAATTTAAGTTCCTGGCCTGACTCTCTCCACAGAAAGAACTTTATTCCAGTAAGAGAAGGAGCCAGGATCTCTGGACTTCCAACCTTCTCACATCCAGTGTGAAATCTAGATTCCTAACTTGTGAAGAGTAAAAGATAGGAACAGGAATAGGCCACACATCCCCTTGAGTAGGTCACCATCAATAAATGGTTAATAGAAATTTCCATCTGTGATGTGGGGGATCATGATAATCTACTTCCATTAGTGCATCCATTAGAGCAACTCTGTAGCAGCTGATAGGTCAAACTTCAAACGAATCTAAGGTACATATTGATGCGCAATCTGTCTGAGGTGTAAAAAGTATCTTGATTACCAGGTTATTTTGGAACACATGAATATTTTTAATGTAAAACTGTAATAAATTATGTACATCCATACTGAACCCAATCACAGGAGCCTGTGTTTCATTTATCAATACATGGAAGTAACCAAGACTTTCATCTCTTGCACTCGTCATATGCTGTGTACATTATTACACGTTCTTTGATAAATGTGCTGCTACCTTTGATGCCACAGTCCCTCAGATATTTTCTGTGACTGTGCTGCAGGTTTATGAATACATCTGCTCCAACTCAAGCTCGTTGACAAGCTCTGGTGCAGCTGGGACTGTGGCGTTTGTGTGTTTGGGCTTCATAACACCAGCAGCTAAAGTGGCCGTCTCAGAAGTCTGCGTTGTGATTAGCAAGTTAACTACCTCGCCTTTAGTGCCAATTGATGGAAGGTTAGGCGAGTCTTGTTGGCAACTTTTCAGTTCCCTCCTCTTCAGCTTAGCTGCCAGGCTACAAGGCGTGTCTGGCATTAGTGTCTCACGGGCAGGACAACAAAAGGATGGGGCAGCTGTTCTATCAATCCATGCACACACAATTCATCACACACATGCAGTGTCATCTGAGTTTTCCTCATTCAATCTTTTGATTAAATTGGTACAGAGGCTCTGGCACATAATTTAGAAAGAGATTTGCTCTGATTGTGGTTTTTGTTGCTGCTGATAGTTGTAACTTGGTCATCCGAGTTTCAAAAAATGCTCTGGTAAAATCAAGTAGCTTGCCTTGCTGACTATTGCTGTTTGTGATTTGTCCATTTAACTCAGCAATGGATCTATACATGTCATAACATTAACCACAGACATTGTGTTTGGATATTTTGGAATTATTTTATGTCTGAGGCATTTCAATCAACTCATTGAAACTGTGGAACTCCTCATCATCTCAATCCTACAATTTAAAACTTGAGCTTTTAAAACTCAAGCTTGATGCCAAGTAATCACTACATCCTGATCAGCTTGTCTTTTCTCAAACTTTTTTCAACCTAGCTGGTGTCCTGCATTGTGGCCCTTGGTTTCTGAATTGGGAGCAGCAAAATTCCTATTACAATAAACTCTTGTTTAAACGGCACTTTATCATCCGGGATACTTTAATAACTGGCAAAATAGATATATCTCAATACAAAACAACACCTCAATAACTTGTTTTGCCGAGTCCAAGTCTCCCGCGGTGGCCGAGTTAGTCAGTGGTGATGGTGAGTGGAAAAGCAGCACCATGGGGGTAGTTTTCCAAACCGCCACTACTCTGCATCTTGGCGCTGCCGGTAGTCTCTTCCAATCCGCCATTTTTCTGTGTGTTTACATTGTGTCTCTCCATCTTTATTGAGGATTATTTCCCTCATCTTGCATTATGGAATTCCAAAAAGCTGGTCCAAGCAAAAGGAAGAGAGTGGTGTTAACTTTAAAACAGAAAATCGAGATATGCCAAAGACTAGAAAGGGGAGAGAATCGTATGAACATTATGAATGAATTCAAAATCGGTTAGTCAACAATCTACGACATCAAATCGCAGAAGGATAAGCTGCTCAAGTTTTATTCAAGCTCGGAGACATCTAAGAGTGTAGAGAAACGGTGTACACTTCATAAGCCTAAGTTTGAATAGCTGGATACCGTGCTTTGAGTGGTTTTCTCTTAAGCGTTCAGAGGGTGTTCTGATTTCCGGACCCATGCTAATCGAGAAAGCGAAGGATTTCTACGCAAAGATGGAGCTCACTGACAAGTGTGCTTTCTCCGAGGGATGGCTAACGTGCTTCAAGTTACGGCACGGGATACGACTACTCGATATTTCCGGGGAGAAGAAATCGGCTGATCACAACGCCGCCGAAGAATACTGCAATTAATTCAATCGGATTGTGCAGCAACATGATTTGTCGCCAGCACAGATATACACTGTCGATGAAACTGGCTTATTTTGGAGGTTTTTGCCAGAATCAACACTTGCTGGGGCTAGTGAGGCTAATGCTTCAGGTTACAAGAAAAATAAAGATCGTGTAACCGTGCTAACATGTGCGAACGCTGCTGGATCACACTGGGTTAAACTTCTTGTTATTAGGAAGTATAAAAATCCCTGTGCATTTAAAAATGTGAGGCACTTAACTGTTAAGTATAAAGCTCAAAAAATGCTTGGATGGATAAGGAAATAATTTTGTATTGGTTCCATCATATTTTTGTTCCATCTGTGAAGGAACATTTCCGTAAAATAGGGAAACCTGAAGATAGCAAATGCATTTTATTGTTTGATAATTGTAGAGCCCATCCGCATGAATCCGAGTTGGTTTTGGGGAAATATTTTCACCATTTATTTGCCAGCAAATATAACTTCTCTCATACAACCCATGGACCAGGGCATTATCCAAAATCTCAAGTGTCATTACAAGAAAGACTTCTGACTTAAACTCATAAACCAAGATGACAAAATTCATTCAGAAGGAATACAATCTTAAAGATGTCATCTTTAATGTTGCATGTTTGTGGAACTTGGTGAAAGGTCACATTTTGAGGCATGCCTGGTGCAAATTGTGGCCTTCTGTAATGTTTGCTGAAGGTGGTTCTTCAGAGGAGGAATTTCATGGGTTGAATGTTCGTCCCAAGAAGAGTACATTAATGGAAATGGCTGGCATGGTGAAAAATGTAGGCCCAGCAAACCTTCTACGTTACCTCAGTGAAAGTGATATTGAGCAGTGGGTTGATGCAGATAGAGAAGTTGGCGTTGTGCATGTGCTAAGTGATGATGAAATAATTGAGACTGTTTTGAATCCAAAGAAAGAAAAGGAAAGTGAGATGGAAAGTGAAGAGGATGAGATTTATGAAGAGAAGATTTCTTGGGCTAAAGCTGCAGATGGATTTGCTTTAATCCTCCAATTTGCTGAAAGGCAGCCTTGCTATTCTGCCCAAGAAGTTATGCAACTCCATATTTTGCATTCCACCTTTCTACAAAAAAGGCAAGAGTCCACTAAGCAAGCAGACATCAGGGACATGTTTAAGAAAGCTTCCAAAAGAGTTGAAGCAGTGGAAGTGCCTGATGAAACTGCCCAGTTAAAAGTGGGTGATGAATCTGTTGAGGTGGAAGTGCATGATCCTGATGACCCAGCTGGCATGGATATTCTAATGAACCAGCTGACTTGGAATAAGTGTACAGTCAACTACAGTATACAGTAGTTTATAAGTTTAGTTTTAGTGTCAAGTAATTTAAGAGTAATTTAAGTTTATATTACTGTATTTGCAAGTTTAAGAAGTGCACATTTTTGTTTAAGTGAAGTGCTACAGTATTAGTGTTACCTACAGTAAAGTACAGTACTGTAATGGATTACCCTCAACTGGCAGTACTGTACTTCATCAAGCATCTTCTACCATACATTTAACGGAACATTCTGTAGGTGAGTACCCAATTATACAGTACATTTCTTGATTTTTTATTTTTGTGTTAAAAATTGACTTGGTAGGTATACCTCTCTGTTATCCAGAATTTTTCATCAACCGGCACCATCCTGGTCCCATAGGTGCCGGATAAGAGAGTTTACTGTACAATGATTTTACCTGGTGTATACTTATTCCAATTTCTAGCCATTTTTAGCTTCTTTGACAGGTATGTTTTTTATATCTCACTTTTTAAGAAACTTATATGATGTTAGAGCTGGGGAAAAAGGATTGGTTTCTAATATTGAGCATGTAGCTCTGGCATCAAGCTCTCCCAGGCTGGATGTTGCATGTTTAAAATGCCAAGTAAATCTCCCTCTACTCTGCCCACCCATATCAATAGCTCATGCCCTATTACATGTGACACTGTCTAATTCTGACACCAACCACTTCTCTCAGTGAGAATTGGTACCCAGTTTAGCGCAGTATTGTGCTGTGGGTTCACGGACACAAGGTAATGGGTTGAGACTCAATTCACAGAGGACCCTTGCAGTCAAATAGAGAGAAATCTTCCCTCAGTCACTCATTTAATGATAGGTGCTGGACAGGGATATAAACCAACCCGTACTCTCTAGAGGTAAAGATGAAAGTACATACAGTATTATATGTAAGGGCTTTTCTTTTTGCTTTGCTCTTCCATTATCTACAAGAACTGCAGAAGACATACGGCATTTCTGTGTGCCAAAAAGAGCCAATGTAATTAAATCATCCACATCGGAGTTTAGTGCTAGAAAGATGAGCTTGGAGCTGTTGTCTCTGTGCCAGGAATGAGGGTTCTAGATGCAGCCTATGCTTATAGAATTATTAGAGGGAATGACACAGATAACGTGCACGGCGATGCGAAGGCTGCAGGAGGCCTTGCGTTACAGTTGCTGAGCTCAGTCGCAGGGTGATTAGCCCTTGGGTCTTCCCTCCCATCTCTTATGAGTATCCAAGTTTGCTGATGATACAAAGCTAGGTGGGAAAGTAAGTGTGAGGGATATGCAAAGGGATATAGGCAGGTTAAGTGATTGGGCAAGAACATGGCAGATGGAATATAATGTGGAGAAATGTGAGGTTATCCACTTTGGTAGGAAAATAGAAAAGCAGAATATTTTTTAAATGGTGAGAGATTGGGAAATGTTAGTATTCAGAGGGACCTGGGTGTCCTTGCACACGAATCACAGAAAGTTAACATGCAGGTACAGCAAGCAATTAGGAAAGCAAATACTGTAGTATGTTAGCTTTTATTACAAAAGGATTGGAGTATAAGAGTAAGTAAGTTTAATGCAATTATATCGGACCTTGGTGAGACCACACCTGGAGTACTGAGTACAGTTTTGGTCTCCTTACCTAAGGAAGGATATACTTGCCTTAGAGGGAGTGCAATGAATGTTCACTAGACTGATTCCTGGGATGGGGGAAATCGTCCTATGAGGAGTGATTGAGTAGACTAGGCCTATATTCTCTGGAGTTTAGAAGAATGAGAGGTGATCTCATTGAAACATATAAAATTCTTAAGGGGCTTGACAGGGTAAATGCAGGGAGGATGTTTCCCCTGGCTGGGGAGTCTAGAACTAGAGGTCACAGTCTCAGAATAAGGGGTTGGCCATTAAGGAGAAATTTCTTCATTCAAAGAGTTGTGAATCTTTGGAATTCTCTACCCCAGAAGGCTGTGAATGCTCAGCTGAGTATATTCAAGACCGAGATCGATACATTTGGTAGATGGGGATAGTGCGGGAAGATAGAAGATCAATCATGACCCTATTGAATGTCGGAGCAGGCTTGAACGGCCAAATGGCCTACACCTGTTGCTATTTCTTATGTCCTTATGTTCATAGAACGGTCTCTCCTTTAATCCTCCAGCTGAAAGTCTATTACATCATGTCCTGCATCATTCCCAGGGCAGGTACAGCTCAGGTTAGATGCAGAGTAAAATACACTTAACACTGCTCCAGCAATGTGCCTTATCCTAACTTCAGAAGAGCGCTCCCTTATCACACCTCTGTTGGAATTTTTCCCACACTCACTGTCCTATGACCTCTGAACGGAATTGCTAATTGGTTCAATTTAGAGTCAAGTTTTGTGCTCTAGGTCTGTGCCTCCCTCAGGAATGGATCTACAGCCTAATCACATTACATGTCAGACCATTACACCAATCTGGACTGGATTTTGAATGCAGAGTTGAAAGGTCAGTATTTAATCCATTACAGCAGGTTTTATAAATGACACCAGATAATTATATAAAAAATAGGCCTGCACCGAGGGGTGTGTGTAGGACATTAGGCAAGATCGTCATCAACTAGAATGTTTGAGAAAAACAATGTTTTCAAACACCACATATCCTCTCAGCATCTACCCTGTCAAGCCCCCTCAGAATCTTATGTTTCAATAAGATCACCTCTCATTCTTCTAAACTCCAATGAGTATAGGCCCAACCTGCTCAACCTTTCCTCATAAGACAACCCCTGCATCCCAGGAATCAAGCTAGTGAACCTTCTCCGAACTGCCTCCAATGCAAGTATATCCCTCCTTAAATAAGGAGACCAAAAATGTACGCAGTACTCTAGGCATGGTCTCACCAATGTCCTGTAAAATTGTAGCAAGACTTCCCTACTTTTATACTCCATTCCCCCTTGCAATAAAGGCCAATATACCATTTGCCTTCCTAATTACTTGCTGTAACTGCATGCTAACCTATTGTGTTTCATGTACGAGGACACCCAGATCCCTCTGTACTGCAGTATTCTGTAGTCTCTCCATTTTAATAATACTTTGCTTTTTTATTCTTCCTACCAAAGTGGATAACCTCACATTTTCCCACATTATACTCCATCTGCCAAATTTTTGCCCACTCACTTAACCTACCTATCCCTTTGCAGGCTGTTTGTGTACTCCTCACAACTTGCTTTGCCACCTATCTTTGTATCGTCAGCAAATTTGGCTACAGTACACTCGGTCCGTTCATCCAAGTCATTAATATAGATTGTAAATAGTTGAGGCCCCAGCACTGATCCCTGTGGCACCCCACTAGTTACAGTTTGCCAACCTGAAAATGACCCATTTATCTGTTTTCTGTTAGTTAGCCAATCCTCTATCCATGGTAATATATTATCCCCAACACCATGAGCTCTTATCTTGTGCAGTAACCTTTTATTTGGCAACTTATCGAATGCCTTTTGGAAATCAAAATACACTACATCTACTGGTTCCCCTTTATCCACCCTGCTCGTTACATCCTCAAAGAACTCTAATAAATTTGTCAAACACGATTTCCTTTTCATAAAACCATGTTGACTCTGCTTGATTGTATTATGATTTTCTAAATGTCCTGCTATTACTTCCTTAATAATGGATCCCAGCATTTTCCCAATGACTGATGTTAGGTTAACTGGCCTATACTTTCCTGCTATCTGTCTCCTGCCTTTCTTGAATAGGGGCGTTACATTTTCGGTTTTCCAATCCGCTGGGACCTTTCCAGAATCTAGAGAATTTTTGAAAGATTACAACCAATGCATCCACTATCTCTGCAACCACTTCTTTTAAGACCCTAGGATGCAGACCATCAGGTTCAGGGGACTTGTCAGCCTTTAGTCCCATTAATTTGCCTAGTACTTTTTCTCTAGTGATAGTGATTGTTTTAAGTTCCTCCTTCCCTATTGCCCCTTGATTTTCCACTATTATTGGGATGCTTTTAGTGTCTTCTACCGTGAAGACAGATACAAAATATTTGTTCAAAGTCTCTGCCATTTTGTCGTTTCCCATTATTAGTTCCCCAGTCTCATCCTCTAAGGGACCAACATTTACTTTAGCTACTCTCTTCCTTTTCATATAGTTGTAGAAGCTCTTACTGTCTGTTTTTATATTTCTTGCTAGTTTACTCTCGATCTATTTTCTCCCTTGTTTTTCTTTTAGTTATCCTTTGCAAATTTCTAAAAAATATCCCAATCTTCTGGCCTACCACTAATCTTCACAACATTGTATGCCTTTTCTTTCAATTTGATACCCTCCTTAACTTCCTTAGTTAGCCACGGATGGTTCATCCTTCTCGTAGAGTCTTTCTTTCTCACTGGAATATATCTTTGTTATGAAATATCTCCTTAAAAGTCTGTCACTGCTTATCTACCATCTTACCTTTTAATCTATTTTCCCAGTCCACTTTAGCCAACAATTCATACCCTTGTAATTGCCTTTAAAGTTTAAGACACTAGTTTCAAACCCAAGTTTCATACCCTCACAATGAATGTGAAATTCTATCATGTTATGATCACTCTTCCCTAGAGGATCCTTTACTATGAGATCATTAATGAATGCTGTCTCATTACACATTACCAGATCTAAAATAGCCTGTTCCCTGGTTGGTTCCACAACGTATTGTTCTAAGAAACTGCCCTGATTACACTCTCTGAACTCGTCCTCAAGGCTATCTGCCAATTTGATTTGTCCAATCTATATGAAGATTAAAATTGTCCATGATTATTGCAGTACCTTTCTTACAAGTCCCCATTATTTCTTGATTTATACTCTGTCCTACAGTGTAGCTACTGTTAGGGGGCCCATAGACTACTCCCACCAGTGACTTCTTTCCCTTATTATTTCCACCCAATCTGATTCTACATCTTGATCTTCCAAGCCAAGACCATTTCTCACTACTGCACTGATCTCATCCTTTATTAACAGAGCTACCTCACCTCCTTTTCCTATCTGCCTATCCTTCCGAAATGTCAAATACCCCTGCATATTCAGTTCCCAGCCTTGGTCACCTTGCAACCACTTCTCTGTAATGGCTATCAGATCATACCCATGTATGTCTATTTGTGCCATCAATTCATGTATCTTGTTACGAATGCTGTGTGCACTCAGATAAAGAGCCTTTAATTTTGTCTTTTTACCATTTTTCCCTACTCTGACCCTATTTGCTGGTGCACTCTTATGCTTGTACGCTCTGTCCCTTCCTGTCACACTCTGGTTATCATTACCCTGCACTATCTGGTTATCATTACCCTGCACTATCCTTTCTCTTTAACTTTCTAAGTTACCCCTCACCTGAACCCTCCCCCCCACTATTTAGTTTAAAGCCCTATCTACAGCCCTAGTTATTCGATTTGCAAGGACACTGGTCCCAACATGGTTCAAGTGAAGCCCATCCCAATGGAACAACTCCCTCTTTCCCCAGTACTGGTGCCAGTGCCCCATGAAACAAAACCCATTTCTCCCACACCAATCCTTGAGCCACACATTCAACACTCTGATCTTATTGACCCATGCCAATTTGCGCGTGGCTCAGGTAGTAATCCAGAGATTATTACCTTTGTGGTTCTGCTTTTTAATTTAGCCCCTAGCTGCTCATACTCCCTCAGCAGAACTTCTTTCTTAGTCCTACGTGGACCACGACAACTGGTTCCTTCCCCTCCCACTCCAAGTTCCTCTCCAGCCCCGAGGAGATGTCCTTAACCCTGGCATTGGGCAAGCAACACAGCTTTTGGGACTCACGCTCTCGGCTGCAGAGATTAGTATCTATCCCCCTAACTATACTGTCCCCTACCACTACTACATTCCTTTTTACTCCCCCCAACTTGAATAGCCCCCTGTACCACAGTGCAGTGGTCAGTTTGCTCATCCTCCCTGCAGTCCCTGCTCTTGTCCACACAGGCTGCAAGAACCTCGTACCTGTTGGACAAGTGCAAGGGCTGAGGCTCCTCCAATGCTACCTTCTGGATCCCCATACCTGCCTCACACATACTCACACCTTCCTGTCACTGACCACAGACCAAATCTGAAGTATTTAATCTAAGGGGTGTGACTGCCTCCTGGAATAAAGTGTCCAGGTAACTTTCTCCCTCCCCGATCTATCGCAGTGTCCGAAGCTCGGACTCCAGCTCATCAACTCAGCCAAAGTTCCTCGCACTGCAGACGCTTACTGCAGATGTGGTCGCCCTGGATCACACTGGGATCCACCAGTTCCACATGCTACAGCTGCAACACATTACCTGCCCTGCCATCTCTATTGTATTTTATTTAACTAATTAGGTTTTCAAGTTTTGAAATACTCAATTGTCTATTAAAATCTAGGTATAAGCTTATTTAATGTATTAAATTTAGTTATATGCTTTAGGTCTTTACTGTAACTTAGCCCACAGTCCTAATTTAACTCTAGTTGTTTATATATTTTTTATGTATCAAGCAGCACCTCTTACTTCCACCTCACCGAATTCTTGAGTTTAGTACTCAGTAGAACGACTGGTGCTACTTACCCTCCTGATCAGCACTCTCCAGCCAGCAGGTGGCAGTCACTCATGCTGCTGTTACCGTAGCGACATTGAGAGTCTCTCCAATCAGGATGTAATAACTAAATTAACTCTTTAAAAAGCAATTCTGATTGGCTTGAACATATTTTTTGTTCTTTCCTGTTCTCCGCACCTTTTCCTCTGCAAATTTTCTCTCTCGGCCTGCTCTCCTGAAAGCAGGGACTTCTTGCTTGGTGCCTCATCCAAGTTCTCAATCTCTGAGCCTAGACAGTGAGTACCATCAAACTAATCAATTCGGTCGTTGATCATAGCCGAGCCTGATCCTGTCCTTACCCAATATCCACACGCCGTTTCCAACACGGCCCATTGGATAATGATCAGGAGCAAGAACTTGAGCTGATTTCTAACTCCCAGGGGCGCTGGGACTAGAGATCGAACCTGGTCTGTGTGGCTCAGCTACACACTGGACAAACCCAGTTTCACCTTTTCTGTATTTTTTTTAAATAATCCTTATTGAAACGGCTGTTGCCAATTTGATTCTTTGGGCTTCAGCCTGTTACTTTATGGTTGCTGGTTAATGTCAGTATAGTTCTACTGACAGATAACAGAATTGCCTGGTGCTTTACTGAACAGGGAGAGTGCTGGTGTTGTCCTTGGCTCGGTGGTAGGACTCTTGCCTCTGTGAGAGTATGTTGTGGGTTCAAGCTCCACTCCAGAGATTTGAGCATATGACACTCCAGTGCAGTACGGAGGGACTGCTGCACTGTTGGAGGTGCCGTCTTTCAAATGAGATGTTAAGCTGAGACGTCTGCCCTCTCAGGTGGGTGCGAAAAGATCCTATGACACTATTCAAAGAAGAGTAGGGGACTTCTGGTGTCCTGGCCAACATTCATCCTTCAACCAACACCTAAAAGCAGATGATCTCATTTATCTCAAATTGGCTGCAACATTTCCTATATTACAACAGTGACTACACTTTAAAAGTACTTCACTCACTGGCTGTAAAGCGCTTTGAGACGTCCTGAGGTCATGAAAGGCGCTATATCAATGCAAGTTCTTTCTTTCCTGGTCGGTGTTGACTTAGCTGATCTACAGTTGGCTTCAGAGCCCCTGGGTCAGGGAGGAAGAAAAAAATTCACCCAGGGTTCTTGTCGCTGATTATTATCCAGTGATCAATGTGTGAGAGTGGAGGTCAGTTGAGGACACGATAGTAGGGCCGACCATAACCAAATAGCCTGACAAAACTCATGTGAAGAATAGCCATATTGGATAGGCAAAGTATTGGAAGAGAGCTGGTATCTGTGGAACCAAACCACAGTAAGGGTGAGTACCTTCAGGAGAGGAGGAGAGGACACCAAAAAATTAGTTTTTTTTGACACTCATTGCCCCAATTATCTGCAAAGTTTCTGCTCGGATGAATTTCTCGGAGCTTCTCCCGCTCCACATATGTAACTTTGGCGGAAATCGAGTTTACCCGCTGTAAACGGAGTTTTCGCCTAAGTTCAGCTGAATTTACGAGGTGGAGTGGAAGAAACTCGGAGAAAATTAAGCCCCCCCCTCCACCCAATGGTTTACAAGGTTCTGGAACACTGGGCCATGTAGCTAATGTTGAACCAAATGTGGCAATTGTCTGGGCCAGAAACCAAACAGGTGGCTCGAGGGGTGAGGCAAGCGAGGCATTGCCTCATCTGGAACCCTGCACAGACTTTCCAACATAAAGTTACAGCTGTTTAAATTCAGATACTTTTAACTTTAACCGGATGGCAATGGATTGGCTGCCCGATTTTTCTATTCCCGACTAACCGGGGCAATGTGAGGGAGGGCGTCCTGCTGAATTCCAGAGGTGAGATGAGAGTGACTGTCCTTGACATCAAAGCAGCATTTGACCGAGTGTGGTATCAATGAGCCCTAGTAAAATTGAAGGCAATGGCATTCAGGTAAAATCTCCACCACCTCCCCTTGACATTCAATGGCATTACCATTGTTGAATCCCCCACCATCAACGTCCTGGGGGTCACCATTGACCAGAAACTTAACTGGACCAGCCACATAAATACTGTGGCTACAAGAGCAGATCCGAGGCTAGGTATTCTGCAGCGAGTGACTCATCTCCTTACTCCCCAAAGCCTTTCCACCATCTACAAGGCACAAGTAAGGAGTGTGATGGAATACTATCCACTTGCCTGGATGAGTGCAGCTCCAACAACACTCGAGAAGCTTGACACCATCCAGAACAAAGCAGCCTGCTTGATTGGCACCCAATCCTCCACCATCTTAAACAATCACTCCCTCCACCTCTGGCGCACCCTGGCTGCAGTATGTACCATCTACAAATCACACTGCAGCAATTCGCCAAGGCTTGTTCAACAGCACCTCCCAAAGCCATGACCTCCACCACCTAGAAGGACAAAGACAGCAGGCCCCTGTAAAACAGCTCTTTTTTTCATGTTTGGACCCAAGCTGTAATGAGGTCTGGAGACATGTAGTCCTGGCGGAACCAAACTGAGCATCGGTGAGCAGGTTATTGGTGAGAAAGTGCCGCTTGATAACACTGTCGACGACACCTTCCATCACTTTGCTGATGATTGAGAGTAGGCTGATGGGTATTTGGCCGGATTAGATTTGTCCTGCTTTTTGTGGACAGGACATATCTGGGCAATTTTCCACTTTGTCGGATAGATGCCAGTGTTGTAGCTGTACTGGAACAGCTTGGCTAGAGGCGGGGCTAGTGCTGGAGCACAAGTCTTCAGCACGACAGCTGGGGGATGTTGTCGGGGCCCATAGCCTTTGCTGTATCCAGTGCACTCAGACATTTCTTGATATCACATGGAGTGAATCGAATTGGCTGAAGACGGGCTTCTGTGATGGTGGGGACCTCAGTAGGAGGCTGAGATGGATCATCCACTTGACACTTCTGGCTGAAGATGGCTGCAAACACTTCAGCCTTTTCTTTTGCACTCACGTGCTGGGCTCAGCCATCATTGAGGATGGGGATATTCATGGAGCCCCATCCTCCCGTTAGCTGTTTAGTTGTCCACCACCATTTATGACTGGATGTGGCAGGGCTGCAGAGCTTTGATCTGATCCGTTGATTGTGGGATTGCTTAGCTCTGTCTATAGCATATTGCTTCCGCTTTTTAGCGTGCATGTAGTCCTGTGTTGCAGCTTCCCCAGGTTGGCACCGCATTTTTAGGTACGCCTGGTGCTGCTCCTGGCATATTCTTCTACTCTTCTCATTGAACCAGGGTTGGTCCCCTGGTTTGATGGTAATGGTAGAGTGAGGAATATGCCGGGCCATGAGGTTACAGATTGTGGTGGAATACAATTCTGCTGCTGCTGGTGGCCCATAGCACCTCATGGATGCTCAGTTTTGAGCTGCTAAACCTGTTCTGAATCTATCCCATTTAGCACGGTGGTAGTGCCACACAACACGATGGAGGGTGTCCTCAGTGTGAAGACGGGACTTCGTCTCCATAAGGACTGTGTGGTGGTCACTGCTACCAATGCTGTCATGGACAGATGCATATGCGACAGGTAGATTGGAGAGGACTAGGTCAAGTAGATTTTTCCCTCATGTTGGTTCTCTCACCACCTGCCGCAAGCCCAGGCTGGCGTATTATATAATCTCATGATTAAAGTTTTTGCTTTCTTTTGACTTATAGCTTGTAGATTTGTACTGTAGCTAGAAATAATGAAATGGTTAAGTTCATTCCCAGGATGCTTCAGGGTATGGATTGCATTTAGAAAGAAAGAGCTTTGTCAGCAAGGAGAGGGTCTTTTGTTGGCTAGGATTGCTTAATAGGGTATTGAGATATGAAACAGGACAATGGGCCCAAGATGGTAAACAATTTGTCCATCTAATGTTTTGTCAGGAAACACCTCATTTCTGTGAGTCACAATAATTCTTATCACGCTATAATGAATCATCAAAGACAGTGTGTGACTAGAGGCCTATAAATATCTTGAGGTTTCCTTCACAATTTATAGAACATAAGAACATAAGAATTAGGAGCAGGAGTAGGCCATATGGTCCTTCGAGTCTGCTCCGCTATTACATAAGATCATGGCTGATCTTCGACCTCATCTCCACTTTCCCGCCCAATCCCTTGATTCCCTATGAGTTCAAAAATCTGTCTATCGCAGCCTTGAATATACTCAACAATTCAGCATCCACATCCCTTTGGGGTAGAGAATTCCAAAGATTCACAACCCTCTGGGTGAAGAAATTCCTCTTCATCTCAGTATTAAATGGCTGACCCCTTATGCTGAGACTATGTTCCCTAGTTCTAGACTCTTCAGCCAGGGGAAACAACCTCTCAGCATCTACCCTGTCAATTCCCCTCAGAATCTTATGTGTTTCAATGAGATCACCTCATTCTTCTAAACTTCAGAGAGTATAGGCTCAATTTCTCCTCATAGGACAACCCTCGCATCCCAGGAATCAATCTAGCGAACCTTTGTTGCATCGCCTCTAAGGCAAGTATATCCTTCCTCAGATAAGGAGACCAAAATTGTGCACGGTACTCCAGGTCTCACCAAAGCCCTGTACAATTATAGCAAGACTTCCTTACTCTTGTACTCCAACTGTAGAAGTGCATTAGCGTAGAAATATATATTCACATATACTCTCTTATATTAAAATGGAGTCTGCAACTTTCAGAAGGTCAAAATGGCTTCACACAGGGAAACAGGCAGGTCCATATTAGGAAGCGGTGGAAGGAAAATGATATGACTGTCTTCAGCTTGCAGGCTAGGCAGTTCCACAAACAAGATAAGCATGGTAGAACAAAAGCATGATTACCGAAGGACATTTACTGTAAACATTGTATGAATGTCCAGAACCAAAATGAGAGACCAAACTGTCTCCATTGTATAAGATTAGTTAACTTTATCCAAAGGTATTCCTGCATCATGACTATTGATTATCTGTTGGCTAACCATATCTTAAGACACTGAGGCTCCGCTGACCCTTTAGTCATCTTCTTGTTGACCTTAAACATTCCTTACTCATTCCTTTCTTAGATGTTTACTTCGTTATTAATTATGTCTCACTACCATGCCATGTGATAGAAGGTTTTGATCTTTGTGTATAAAAAGAGGTGTTTTTGTCCATGTATTTGGAGAAGTCACGATAGCCTTTGCCTACGTGAAGCTCCCCTTGCTAGCAAGTAGATTAAATAAAGTCTGCCTTTGACGATCACTTTGTTTCACAGAGTCTTATTAAACAGTCGAAACTTCGACACAACCCCCGTGCAATAAAGGCCAACATGCCATTTGCCTTCCTAATTGCTGGCTGTACCTGCATGCTAACTCTGTGTTTCCTGTACGAGGACACCTAAATCTCTCTGAACACCAACATTTAATAGTTTCTCACCATTTAAAAAAATTCTGATTTTCTATTCTTCCCACCAAAGTGAATAACCTCACATTTCCCCACATTATACTCCATCTGCCACCTTATTGCCCACTCACTTAACGTGTCTATATTCCTTTGCAGGCTCTTTGTGTCCTCCTCACAGCTTACTTTCCCACCTAGCTTTGTATCGTCAGCAAACTTCGATACATTTCAATGGGTTGAGAATGGATCTGGCTCGGGTCAATTCGAATGAAAGATTGGCAGGCAAAACTGTAATCGAACTATGGGCTGCCTTTAAAGAGGAGATGGTTTGGGTACAGTCGAGGTACATTCCCACTAGGGAGAAAGGTAGGGCAACTAAAGCCAGTGCTCCCTGGGTGACGAAAGAGATAGTGAGTAAGATGAAGCAGAAAAAGGGGGCGTATGACAGATGTCAGGTTGAGAATACAAGTGAGAACCAGGCTGACGATAGAAAGTTCAGAGGGGAAGTGAAAAAGGAAATAAGAGGGGCAAAGAGAGAGTATGAGAATAGATTGGCAGCTAACATAAAAGAGAACCCAAAAGTCTTCTATAGGCATATAAATAGTAAACGAGTAGTAAAAGGGGTGGGGGTGATTAGGGATCGAAATGAAGAGCTGCGTATGGAGGTAGAGGGCATGACTGAGGTACTAAATGAGTACTTTGCATTTGTCTTTACCAAGAAAGAAGATGCTGCCAAAGTTATAGTGAAAGAGGAGGTAGTTGAGATACTGGATGAGCTAAAAATTGATAAAGAGGAGGTACTAGAAAGGCTGGCTGTACTTAAACTAGGTAAGTCACCAGGACCGGATGGGATGCATCCTAGGATGCTGAGGGAAGTAAAGGTGGAAATTGTGGAGGTACTGGCAATAATCTTCCAATCCTCCTTAGATACGGGGCTGGTGCCAGAGGACTAGAGAACTGTAAATGTTACGCCCTTGTTCAAAAAAGGGTGTAAGGATAAACTCAGCAACTATAGGCCAGTCAGTTTCATAGAAACATAGAAGATAGGAGCAGGAGTAGGCCATTCGGCCCCTCGAGCCTGCTCTGCCATTCAATGAAATCATGGCTGATCATCCAAATTCAGTACCCTGTCCCTGCCTTCTCCCCATATCCCTTGATCCCTTTAGCCTTAAGAAATATATTTAACTCCTTCTTGAATATATTTAATCCATTTGCCTCCACTGCCTTCTGTGGTAGAGAATTCCACAGGTTCACCACTCTCTGGGTGAAGAAATTCCTCCTCATCTCTGTCCTAAATGGCTTACCCCTTATCTTTAGACTGTGACCCCTGGTTCTGGACTACCCGGCCATCGGGAACATCCTTCCTGCATCTAGTCTGTCTAGTCCTGTTAGAATTTTATAAGTTTCAATGAGATCCCCTCTCATTCTTCTAAACTCCAGCGAGTATAAGCCCAATCGACCCAATCTCTCCTCATACGTCATTCCTGCCAACCCAGGTATCAGTCTGGTGAATCTTCGCTGCACTCCTTCCATGGCAAGAACATCCTTCCTCAGATAAGGCGACCAAAACTGCACACAATACTCAAGGTGTGGTCTCACCAAGGCCCTGTACAACTGCAGCAAGACACCCTTGTTCCTGTACTCAAACCCTCTCGCTACGAAGGCCAACATACCATTTGCCTTCTTAACCGCCTGCTGCACCTGCATGCTTACCTTCAGCGACTGGTGCACAAGGACACCCAGGTCTCGTTGCACTTCCCCTTCTCCCAATCTATTGCCGTTCAGATAATCTGCCTTCCTGTTTTTGCCACCAAAGTGGATAACCTTGCATTTATCCACATTATACTGCATCTGCTATGCTCAGTATTGGGGAAGCTTTTAGAAACGATAATCCGGGACAAAATTAACAGTCACTTGGATAAGTGTGGATTAATTAAGGAAAGCCCGCACGGATTTGTTAAAGGCAAATTGTGCTTAACTAACTTGATTACGTTTTTTGATGAGGTAACAGAGAGGGTTGATGAGGGCAATGCGATTGATATGGTATACATGGACTTCCAAAAGGCGTTTGAAAAAGTGCCACATAATGGGCTTGCCAGCAAAGTTGAAGCCCATGGAATAAAAGGGACAGTGGCAGCATGGATACAGAATTGACTAAGTAACAGGAAACAGAGAGTAGTGGTAAACGGTTGTTTTTCGGACTAGAGGACAGTACACAGTGGGGTTCCCCAGGGGTCGGTACTAGGACCATTGCTTTTCTTGATGTATATTAATGACTTAGACTTGGGTGTACAGGGCACAATTTCAAAATTTGCAGATGACACAAAACTTGGAAGTATAGTGAACAGTGAGGAGGATAGTGATAGACTTCAAGAGGACATAGGCAGGCTGGTGGAATGGGCGGACACATGGCAGATGAAATTTAACGCATTAAAGTGCGAATTGATACATTTTGGTAGGAAGAACAAGGAGAGGCAATATAAACTAAAGGGTACAATTCTAAAGGGGGTGCATGAACAGAGCAACCTGGGGGTGTGTGTGCACAAATTGTTGAAGTTGGCAGGGCAGGTGGAGAAAGCAGTTAAAAAAGCATACAGGATCCTGGGCTTCATAAATAGAGGCATAGAATACAAAAACAAGGAAGTTATGATGAACCTTTATAAAACACTGGTTCGGCCTCAGCTGGAGTATTGTGTCCAATTCTGGGTGAGGCACTTTAGGAAGGATGTGACGGCTTTAGAGAGGGCGCAGAAAAGATTTACAATAATGGTTCCAGGGATGAGGGACTTCAGTTACGTGGATAGACTGGAGAAGCTGGGGTTGTTCTCCTTAGAGCAGAGAAGGTTGAGAGGAGATTTGATAGAGGTGTTCAAAATCATGAGGGGTCTAGACAGAGAGAAACTATTCCCATTGGCGGAAGGGTCGAGAACCAGAGGACACAGAATTAAGGTGATTGGCAGAAGAACCAAAGGCGACATGAGGAACATTTTTTTTACTTACCGAGTGGTTAGGATCTGGAATTCACTGCCTGAAAGGGTGGTGGAGGCAGATTCAGTCGTGGCTTTCAAAAGGGAATTGGATAAGTACCTGAAGGAAAAAAATTTGCAAGGCTACAGAGAAAGGGTGGGGGAGTGGGACTAGCTGAAGTGCTCTTGCAGAGAGCCAGCACAGGCTCGACGGGCTGAATGGCCTCTTTCTGCGCTGTAACCATTCTATGATTCTACATTACACTCGATCCCTTCATCTAAGTCATTAAGATAAATTGTAAATAATTGAGGCCCAAGCACTGATCCTTGTGGCACCCCACTAGTTACAGCCTGCCAACCTGAAAATGACCTGTTTATCCCTACTCTCTGTTTTCTGTCCGTTAACCAATCCTCTATCCATGCTAATATATTACCCCCAACCCCATGAGCCCTTATCTTCCCAAAAAGAGGATGAGCCCTTATCTTACGTAGCAACCTTTTATGTGGCACCTTATCGAATGCCTTTTGGAAATCCATTGATTCCCCTTTATCTACATAGAAACATAGAAGATAGGAGCAGGAGTAGGCCATTCGGCCCCTCGAGCCTGCTCCGCCATTCAATGAGATCATGGCTGATCATCCAAATTCAGTACCCTGTCCCTGCCTTCTCCCCATATCCCTTGATCCCTTTAGCCTTAAGAAATATATCCAACTCCTTCTTGAATATATTTAATGAATTGGCCTCCACTGCTTTCTGTGGTAGAGAATTCCACAGGTTCACCACTCTCTGGGTGAAGAAATTCCTCCTCATCTCTGTCCTAAATGGCTTACCCCTTAGACTGTGACCCCTGGTTCTGGACTCCCTGTCCATCGGGAACATCCTTCCTGTATCCAGTCTGTCCAGTCCTGTTAGAATTTTATAAGTTTCAATAAGATCCCCTCATTCTTCTAAACTCCAGCGAGTATAAGCCCAATCGACCCAATCTCTCCTCATACATCATTCCTGCCATCCCTGGTATCAGTCTGGTGAATCTTCGCTGCACTCCCTCCATGGCAAGAACATCCTTCCTCAGATAAGGCGACCAAAACTGCACACAATCCTCAAGGTGTGGTCTCACCAAGGCCCTGTACAACTGCAGCAAGACATCCTTATTCTTGTACTCGAACCCTCTCGTCACGAAGGCCAACATACCATTTGCCTTCTTAACTGCCTGCTGTACCTGCATGCTTACCTTCAGCGACTGGTGCACAAGGACACCCAGGTCTCGTTGCACTTCCCCTTCTCCCAATCTATTGCCGTTCAGATAATAATCTGCCTTCCTGTTTTTGCCACCAAAGTGGATAACCTCGCATTTATCCACATTATACTGCAACTGCCATGCATCTGCCCAATCACCCAACCTGTCCAAATCATACTGGAGTTTCTCGGCATCCTCCTCCCAGCACACACGTCCACCCAGCTTTGTGTCGTCTGCAAACTTGGAGATATTACATCTAGTTCCCTCATCTAGATCATTTATATATATTGTGAATAGCTGAGGTCCTAGGACCGATCCCTGTGGTACCCCACTAGTCACTGCCTGCCACTCGGAAAAAGAGCCGTTTATTCCAACTCTTTGCTTCCTGTCTGCCAACCAGTTCTTTATCCAAGTCAGTACCTTGCCCCCAATCCCATGTGCCTTAACTTTCCACGCTAATCTCTTATGCGGGACCTTATCGAAAGCCTTCTGAAAGTCCAATGTAAGATTCGCAAAATAGAACATTGTCCTATAAGGGTCTATTGGCAGAAGAGGCCTTAATTTTAAAGACTGTTTTAAAAGAAGCCCAGAAAAAGGGGCATACAAAATGGCCACCAGACCCCGTGACCAACTTTTCGGGACACTTTAAAATGGTTCCTGCAGTCCCCAGACAGCCTTTGTGGATTCAGCCCACAGTAAGTTCTGGAAGGCCGTTTCGGAGAAAACAAAACCAGACAGAACCACATACATATGGATAAAGGAACAAATCAAACTGCAAACCAATAAGGTACATGGGAGGGAAAAAAACAAATCATAATACAGTACTGGCTAAGATATACACAGGCATATTATACTTTACAAAAGTCATCACGAAATGGGGAAACACACGGAACATCGAGGGATAACAACTCATTGTTAAAATTACCCCTTAAATGCCCACCTCCTAAGCCTAGCTAGATCAGATTGTGAGGGGCCAGAAACATGCTCACCAATCCAGTTAGGAACTGCAAGATTTTGAAAGGTCTGCGTTTTGATCCTCTCAGGCGTCCTGTCTCCACGTGGTCGTTGGGCTGTAGGAGCAGCGGGCTGCTCAAGCTGATGGCTCCTCTACTTCAGCAAGACGGGCGGACCCTCAATTCGTTCACAGCTCGTTTTTTTCTGTGCTCCGACACCCGATGTTGTAGGGTGTTTCGTCCTCTCTTCTCAACTTTCTCCTCGTTTTGGCAGCGGCCCGGGGTTTTGGTCATGGGTGGGGAAAAACTCATCACAGCGCTTCACGTGCTGAATCAGGAACGCCAAGTTGTAGCCAGCCAGCACCAGGCTAGAATAGAGTACCT
Organism: Somniosus microcephalus; assembly: GCF_052327205.1. Lineage (NCBI taxonomy): Eukaryota > Metazoa > Chordata > Chondrichthyes > Squaliformes > Somniosidae > Somniosus > Somniosus microcephalus. The sequence goes on from NC_140993.1 coordinate 70,459,933, forward strand.
GGAATGCCAGGTTACTGAGGCAAAGATCCATGAAGCGAGAGTACGGGAGAAAAACGCCCACCTCGCACAACAGCTAAGAGTGCAGGAGGAGAGAGTAGTGGAAGTTAAGGCAGCTTACAAGTTGTCCCTTGAGCACGGGTTTGAGAGCGCAGACCATGGCCCCTGCCAAAAGACCATAGAAGACCTAAGAACGGCCTTGGTTAAGGCAAAAGGCATAGTATGCCTCGTAAGCCCAAAAGCAAGTCACATAGACTTTTTGCAGGAATCCAAAAATCCGATTCCTTGTGAAGTAGTTGTGGCACCAGCCACTGAACCCTCAGCGCCACCGAGCTATAGTGAGGCTTGGCCCAAAGGGGGGGTGGTGAAAGGAAGGGTAGCCGAGGTGGAGCAGGAGGAGGAACAATCCCTGGTAGTAAAGCTGGAGCCGGCACCAATGTATCCTACTCGGCACCAGAGGTTCGGTCCCACCGCCGCAAATGGCGCGGACGGACCCCACATGAACCTGCTCGTGGTGCCCCACGGTGCCCAACAACTCAGAGCGATGATAAGCCACCTCCCAAAACTTTCCGAGAAGGGAGATCCCTCAGTCCATTTCAGGGAGGTAGAGGAAACAGCCGCCATCAATGATTGTGATGATCTTGAACAGGCAAAGATGCTGCTCTTCTCCCTGGATAGCACAATCCTTCAGTGCCTCTCAGACGGGAGTAAGAGGGGACAGACAGGGTATGTGGAACTCAGAGACGAGGTCTTGGAGGTTCTGGGAGTGGACGACGGTAATCCGTTCCTCCGCATGGAAGGGACTGTGCAGCTAACTGGAGAACCCCCGCGGGTTTTCGCAGAAAGGCTGTGGCCAGTGTATCAGCGCAGTTGTCCGGGCATGCCTGAATGGGCCGCAATGAACGCCAAACAGCGGATTCATTGGCTCCGCTGCCTGGTTGCTAACAGCTTGCCCCAGATACGGGCCCTAGCCAAATCGTGGTTTGACCCCCAACGTCCCGGTATCACGGAGGAGACAGTGCTCCGACAGCTTAACATTGCTTACAAGAATTGTAGAAGTCAGGAGACACCTCCCTCTAAGGGAAAAGTGCATGAGGCAAAGCCCGCAGCCCCAAGCAAGAAGGAGTGGCGTCAGGAGGGGAATCGCCCTGCCCAAGCCAAGCTCAATTGTTACGGGTGTGGGAAGGATGGACATTGGCGCAGGGACTGTAAAAATCCGTGGAAGGATAATAAGGGAAAAGCTCCCGCAGCCCAAGCCCAGACCGCCGCCCCAGCACGAGTCCAGGTCCAAGATGCAGCCCCTGCCCCTGAAAGAGAAACCGGTGCAGCTATGGATCCCGCTGCGATAGAGTCAATTATAGAGACAATGCGGTCTCTTATGATAGAGCAGGGGAGGATAGCCGTCGCCACCGGTCCTGTCGTTCCTGCAGCCACGACCGCTGCACCCAAATGACTAGAGCCGGCGCAGCCCGTCTACCTGTGCGCGCTGCGATATGATGTATGGAAAAGACCCATCGTGGAGATGGAGGTGGAGGAGGTGCAGGGGACCTATCTATTGGATACAGGGGCATCGTGCACTGTGATCCACTCAGATAACCCTACCACCTCCCCTCTGTCCACCGGGGTTCCATATATGCTATCGGGCTTCACAGGCGAAGAACAGGCTGGCGCATTTTCCATTCCCCTCTCCATTCGTTTAGGACCACTCCGCACCACGTGGAAGTGCACCCTAATGAAGTGGGAGACAGGGGGTGGAAAGGGGGTCCTTGGGTCCGATTTCCCAGTAGAACACGGGATTCTCGTGGATCTTAGAAATCATTGTCTCTGGGGAGCGAGTAAGGGAGAGAAAGGAAAAGAGGGTTTCAAGGTGAAACCAAAGAAGGCACGGGTTGGTCGGCAGGAAATAAAATTCCTAGGTCTGGGGAGAGAGCCATAGAAGAGGCTAGACGGGAGTCGGTGCAAGACCCACCGGTCCCCGCCACCAGCGTGGTGAAGTTGCCCCGACGCACTAAATGGTTTCACATCAACCAGTGCAAACTGTTTAAGCCGGGTGCAAAAGAGCCAACAACCGAAGCCAGGTCTGAGGGTAAAAATCCTCAGCCTGAGGCGCGCAATGAGTCACAGACCACACAGGCTGGAACCGCAGCCTGCTTGAGGGGAGAAGCTATCCCACCCACCTGGGAGGTTTCCCCATTGGCCTGGGACTTGGACGGGGAACAGCCCGAACAGACAGACCCCGCCCTTGACACGATTCTGGAGGAGGTGGAGTCGGAGGACGGAGATCCCGCCCTCGGCTCAGGCGTAGGGGAGGTAGAACTTGGGGGCGGAGATTCTCCACCTGTAGGGACAGGTAGGGAGAAGTCGTCTGCCACAGACCCAAATCCCAAAGGGGCGGAGCCTGAGGGAAGGGAGCTGAAGCCGGCAGTCGTGGAGGAGTCACGGGCTGTGAGGGCTAAAGTCCCAACCACAGGTCCACTCGCTAAGGGAGCCTCGCCCAAGGCACCCTCTCGCAGGTCATCTCGGATGCCTCAGCCAAGAAAAACCTGGCCAGATTCCCCCTACCCCAGCAGACACAGACTTGGCAAATCCCTGGAAAAACGCAGTCCCCAATTGGCAGCAAAAAGCTGCGAGGGACCCAAGCTACAGGTCAATGCAGCCCCGCCACAGGGAGCGGGGAGCTGCAGTCCAAACAGGGATTAGGCAAGCCGCCCGGGGACGGGCGGCGCTGTACATAAGTTAAGTTTAAGTTTAATTAAGTTTAAGTTTAGTTAAGTTTAAGGTGTGTAATTTTTAAGATGATAGTGTGTATAAGTAATAGCTTTGGAATCTGCCCAGCATGTGTGTTGTTTGGATCGAGGTCGTAAGACCCGATCATGCCTTCACCTAGGCCAGAATCTCTCGGGAGCCTGGCTGTATCATTTAATTTGTTACAGGAACCAAAAGGATAATGAAGGGGATTCTCGTCGCGTTCGCGGTGATCGGGTGTAGCCTGGCCTATCGGGGCTACACCAAGGACTCCATCATGTATGGCTGTTCCGGGGACACAGCCCCCACCGCGACCGATGGGACGGGAAGACGGGACGTTGAAGAAACAGCCACCTATTTCCACGAAGGGAGGTGGCCAGGATGGCTGGGGTCAAACTCTACAGAATACTCCAGCCAGTCGGGTTTCGCATACAGAGAGACTTCTCTAATGTGTCCCAGGGTGAGGATCATCGCACCCAGAGTCAGCGTTACCGTCGGGAAAAAGATTTGTTTGAACTGTACGGGACATGTTCCTTTGGACCGATGGTGGTGGCTCAGGAAGTTGAGCAAAACCATGAAGAACTCCACGGTCGAGTGGGAGCGACTGGGTAACAATACCCATCGGACTATTACGGGGACTCATGGGGGATTGAGCGTCTGTTGGGACAAATGGTGGGAACCAGATGAGGGGATTTACATCTGTATGTGGGGTTCAGAACACGTCTGCCCCACAGGCGTCTCCATCTTTTTCCAAAGACAGTGGCAGGATGCTGGGAAAGGAATGAGGTGGGACGTCAGCACTCGGGCGTGCGGAGTCCCATACTCTCAGATCCCGGTGAATGCCACTGAGCTCATCAGCCGCCCCCGCAAGCCCCTGCCCACGATTCCGGTAGCCAAAGCCCGCAAGGAAGGGTGCCCCACCACTACCAAAGGACCCGGGAACGGATTGGTATTAGTGCCCACAGGTCAGGTGCTGTACCAAGGGGTACACTACGCGGTGGCCTCGGTGATCTTAAACCTCACCAAGGTGCGACTGCCAGAGTGGTGCCCCAAGGAAACGGAGCAATTGTACCAGGTCCTGTTAACAAACATGTTCAGACAGTTTTATGAGTTCGACTTTGCCGATGTCGACAGAGCCGGACTGTACACCACACCACATGAGGTCTTGGACAGGGTAGGGAGACAAAGAAGGGGTACCGTAAATGATATTTTTACAGCCTTTAACACAGGGACTTCCGTCATCAACACTCTGGATGACGTGGAGCTGCAGACTCAGATCAATGATTTAAAAGGGCGGTTAAGAAAGATACTGACGGATGAGAATAAGGTAGTGGGTTCTGTGTTAAATGAGGACCAGGCCATGACACTACACTTAAAAGAAATTATAGCTGAGCTGGAGAAACACGCGAAAACGGTAAATGCTCTCATCAGGGAGGATCGGAATGCGTCAGATCAGGCTGCGCAGAACGAGGCGTGCGTGCTGTACGGGGCGTGGTTACTGGGCGAGGGCCGCAGTAAATTGGAGGATTTAAAACAAGGTTTGGTCCCCTCCTGGATCAGCAATAAGCACCTCGCAGCCCTCCACCCTTTTGAGAACGCATTAAGTCCATGCCAACTCAGACTAGCATCCGAGGCCTACCCAGTCCCAGTGGACTGTGGGAGGTCTAATCACACCATTATGGGTATAGTGGTAAGAATGCCGGTTATGGGAAAGACAGCTAAACCCGCCCCGGTATACAGGGTGGAGAACATTGGAGTCATTCAAGGGGGTGCACACATTCGCTATACAGCGGTCCCACTGTACGTCATTCGATGGGAGCATGCAATGACGGGTACCAACCTCTCGGGGTGCCAGAGCCGGGGAGCACACATCATCCTGTGTCCCCAGCACTTGAATGCCTATTCGAAACCACAGTGCGGGTTCAGAACTGCTGGCGCGAAGCCTATAAATTGCACCATGGAGGCAATGGCACAAGGCCATGTGCCCCCACAGGTGGCATATATAGGAGGTGGGACATACTGTGTCACCACTGCAACGCCCCACTACCAACATGGACAGCATGGCTGGTGTCCGGTGAGTGACAGCAGTTTCTGCTTCAAACCCAAGGCAGAAGTTCAAGTGGCCCAAGAGCGAATTGTCCCCATTCCTGAACCTTCCACTGTTCACCTCACTGTGAAAGAGAATTTCACCAATCTGCAACGATTCATTGCACATTTTGGGTATATCATTCCCCCTCTCCCTGAACACCTCACCAAGATACTAAAAGCCGTTGCCGTTTCACAGAAACATTTTTACACGCTGGAGCAGAAGACTTTAGAAATAGGGGCAGACATATTAGATATAGTGACCCCACAGTGGTGGGACCTGTTCACTAATATAGAAGTCCCTTCTTGGATTAGGATAGCCTCCCACATCCTTGTAGTGTGTCAGGTTTTTATTGTGATCTATTTACTCTTTGTACACTGTAAAAAGGCCAGACATTCGCAGAAGTATGAGAACAGAGGAGAATGGAGGGAGCATTATGTGCGGGTAGACGAGGAGACACCCGTTTAGATTTTCGCTGCTATGTATAAAGTTAAAGTTTCCCTCCCTCCTCTATGTTTGATGTTTGTTCATGTGCAATTTTTGTGTGTACTTTATTTTTATTATTGAAGTTCATTAAGTGAGTTGTTGTTAATAAAAGATAATGCGTATGAACGAGGTGGTGTAGGGGTATTAGACCCCCCTCCATGCCTGGAAATGTGTGTGTATCAGATTTTAATCCAATGTATTGCCATCTATAGATGCTTAATGTACACTGTAGGTTTTCTGAAATGGGAAATACATGTGTCATGGGATCATAGATAGGTAATTACAGGGGATGGTTTGATTGTGGAGAGTCAGAAAATTTTGCTCACCCAGGATTATGATACTTCAAGCAAGTTATAGTATCATCAGGGGGGACTGTAAGATTCGCAAAATTGAACATTGTCCTATAAGGGTCTATTGGCAGAAGAGGCCTTAATTTTAAAGACTGTTTTAAAAGAAGCCCAGAAAAAGGGGCATTCAAAATGGCCACCAGACCCCGTGACCAACTTTTCGGGACACTTTAAAATGGTTCCTGCAGTCCCCAGACAGCCTTTGTGGATTCAGCCCACAGTAAGTTCTGGAAGGCCGTTTCGGAGAAAACAAAACCAGACAGAACCACATACATATGGATTGGATGCAGATCCAGTCAGATCGGCCTGTAGATAAAGGCCATCTACATGTTTACCCAGACAAAGGGAAACAGTTTTATATTCATAAGGGGGAGCATCAAAGACCCATTAAAGACATCAAGAAGACATTCAAAACAATACAAGGTCATTCCAGACCAGAGATGGCCGTTACCGGCCATCCCAAAGTAGTTTAAAATATAACTACCCCGTTGTGATACCAGCCCGCCAAAAATTAAACAAAGACTAATCTTGATATGGCGGGAGATAAGGACCTCGACTGAGAAGTATAATTGGGGATCCCGGGGAAAGACAGCAGAGCGCCCAGACAGCCGATGACACAGGGAATCCATCGGAGATTCATGAGGAAGCTTGTAGGTGCCTCTGGAAGATGAGCATGCTTAAGCCTCGTAGCCAGAGAGAGAATCGGTAGCGGGAACGCCTCGGCCATTCCCGAGACTAGAAGGTGGTTCAAGTCTGCATTCGGCCTCTGGGGTATTCGTTGGGTAGATCATCGACCAAAAACCCCGGGCCACTGCCAAACCGAGGAGAAAGTTGAGGAGAAGAGAGGACGAAACACCCTACAACATCGGGTGTCGGAGCACAGAAAAAAACGAGCTGTGACCGAATTGAGGGTCCGCCCGTCTTGCTGAAGTAGCGGAGCCATCAGCTTGAGCAGCCCGCTGCTCCTACAGCCCAACAACCACGTGGAGACAGGACACCTGAGAGGATCAAAACGCAGACCTTTCAAAATCTTGCAGTTCCTAACTGGATTGGTGAGCATGTTTCTGGCCCCTCACAATCTGATCTAGCTAGGCTTAGGGGGTGGGCATTTAAGGGGTAATTTTAACAATGAGTTGTTATCCCTCGATGTTCCGTGTGTTTCCCCATTTCATGATGACTTTTGTAAAGTATAATATGCCTGTGTATATCTTAGCCAGTACTGTATTATTTGGTTTTTTTCCCTCCCATGTACCTTATTGGTTTGCAGTTTGATTTGTTCCTTTATGCAATAAAGTTTCATTTCATTTTTCATTAAACCTGGTCTATAGAGTTTTCTCTACATTGTAGTTCCTGCCTCAAAGTCCAGTGTCTAGAACCTAAGGGGCGAGTGGGTCGAACCACTCAAGGTTTTACTGTGCAAGAGAGAGAGGCCTCTAGAGAGAGAAACCTCTGCGATCTAAAACCCCTTACACCAAATACACCACATCCACTGGTTCTCCCTTATCTATTCTACCAGTTACATCCTCAAAAAATGCCAGTAGATTAGTCAAGCACGATTTACCTTATGTAAATCCATGTTGACTTTGTCCGATCCTGTCACTGTTTTCCAAGTGCTCTGCTATTACATCTTTTATAATGGACTCTAGCATTTTCCCCACTACCGATGTCAGGCTTACTGGTCTATAATTCCCCGTTTTCTCTCTACCACCTTTTTTGAATAGTGGGGTAACATTAGCTATCCTCCAATCCATGGGAACTGTTCCAGAGTCTATAGAATTTTGGAAGATGACCAGCAATGCGTCTACTATTTCTAGGGCCACTTCCTTAAGTACCCTAGGATGTAGATTATCAGGCCCTGCGGATTTATCAGCCTTCAATCCCGTCAATTTCCCTAACACCATTTCCCTACAAATACTGATTTCTTTCAGTTCCTCCCTCTCATTAGACCCTATGTTCCCCGACATCTCTGGGAGGTTATTTGTGTCCTCCTTTGTGAAGACAGAACCAAAGTATGTATTTAATTGGTCAGCCATTTCTTTGTTCCCCATTATAAATTCCCCTGATTCTGACTGCAAGGGACCTACGCTTGACTTCGCCAATCTTTTTCTCTTCACATATCTATAAAAGCTTTTACAGTCAGTTTTTATGTTCCCTGGAAGCTTACTCTCATACTCTATTTTCCCCCTCTTAATTAATCCCTTTGTCCTCCTTTGCTGAATCCTAAACTGCTCCCAATCCTCAGGTTTACTGCGTTTCCCTGCTAGTTATATCCTCAAAAAACTGTAATAAATTTGTTAAACACGATTTCCCTTTCCTAAAACCATGTTGACTCTGCCTAATCCTATTATAATTTTCTAAATGCCCTGTTACCACTCCCTTAATAATGGATTGCAGCATTTTCCCAAAAACTGATGTCAGGCTAACTGACCTGTATTTCCTTGTTTCCTCTCTCCCTCCTTTATTGAATAGCGGGGTTACATTTGCTACCTTCCAATCCACTAGGACTGTTCTTGAATCTAGGGAATTTTGAAAGATCACAACCAATGGATCCATTCTTTCTGCAGCCACCTCTTTTAGAACCCTAGGCTGTAGGCCATCAGGTCCAGGGGATTTGTCAGCTTTTAGTCCGATTAGTTTCTCAATTACTTTTTCTCTACTGATCTTAATTAATTTAAGTTCCTCACTCTCGTTAGCCCCTTGGTTCCCCACTATTTTTGGAATGTTTTTGTGTCTTCTACTGTGAGGACAGATACAAAATATTTGTTTAAAGTCTCTGCCATTTCCTTATTTCCCATTATAATTTCTCCTGTCTCAGCCTCTAAGGGACCAACGCTTACTTTTGCTACTCTTGTAGAGAGAGACAAGAACGAAAGATTCAATGATGGTTACGACTCTACTCAGAGGAAAAGCGGGGTAATATAATTTATTTCTCTGTATACCTACTGCTTAGACATTGAGTGCGTCAAGACTTGGTCGAACACAATAAACAATTTAGTTGCAACCATATTTGGTGTCGGATTTTAATTCTCTTACACCTCCTCTCACCTCAATGACAAAAAATGACGGCACATATGGTACTGAGCCATAAAGCACAGGTCACGGGGAGTCTCAGGTTGAATCCCCAGCTGGTACCGAGCTAGCTAATCTCAGCGAGGATGGCAGTGGGGGCTGATAATATTATTCTCAATGACTCTGGGTTGGAGAGGGGAAGATTTACTTTGGAACATGAGTGTGCATAGTTTGTCAGGATCGGACTCCGCTGTAAGCTTCTGCTGCGATCGAATAGCTTTCCAGCACTCATTGTCTAGAGGCTCAGAAATGAAGAATGGCCACTAGGGGTAAGGTAGCAGAGGGCGATTCACAACAACAAGATTCAGCGCTTTATGGAAAGGAAGTGGGTAAGCTGGGGGTGTGTTAAAAGTTGTTCCTCATACTCAAGCTGAGGCTAATTGATAGTACCCCAGCCTGACTGCGCAGATCAGGAATCATTTCTAAGAACCTTCACCAACTGAGCATTTGGGGGACCGGTTTAAAAAAGAAAGATTTGCCTTTATATCGCACTTTATCACGTTTCTGATAAGAGTCTCAAAGTGCTTCGCAAGCATTACATTTGAACTGCTACACCTGTTATTATGCAGCAGGTGCAGCAGCCAATTTACACACAGCAAGTGGCAATGGCCAGTTAATCTGTTTTTGGCAGTGTTGATTGAGGGAGAAATGCTGGCCGGGGCACAGGGAGACCTCTTCTTCAAATAGTGCCACAGGATTTTAATACCCACCTGAAACACTGTACTCAGCAGAAGGGCTTTCAGCTTAACTTCTCATCCAAAGGATGACACCCCTGACAGTGCAGAGTTTACATAGAGGGTTGTTGGAGCATGGAATCCTTTGCATAGGGAGTTTTTGAGGTAGAGACCATTGCATTTTGGGGGAAAAGGGAATAAATATTTGAAGCAGAGGAAAATACAGGATCATGGGCAGTGGGATTAGTTTCTTATTGGCCCAACTATCTTCAAATATTTTGTCAATGACCTTCCCTCCATCATAAGGTCAAAAGTAGAGCTGTTCGCTGATGATTGCACAGTATTCAGCTCCATTCACAATTCCTCAAATAATGTAGCAGTCCATGCCCGTATACAGGAAGGCTGATAAGTGGCAAGTAACATTCGTGCCAAACAAGTGTCAGGCAATGACCATCTCCAAGAAGAGAGTCCAACCACATCCCTATGACATTCAATGGCATTACCATTGACAAATCCCCCACCATCAACATCCTGGGGATCACCATTGACCAGAAACTCAACTGGACCAGCCACATAAATGCCATGACTACCAGAGCACGTCAGAGGCTGGTTATTCTGTGGTGAGGAGCTCACCTCTGCCTCCCCAAATTCTCTCCACCACCTAAAAGGCACAAGTCAGGAGTGTGATGGAATACTCTCCACTTGTCTGGATGGGTGAAGCTGCAACAACACTCAACATGCTCGACACCAATGAAGAAAAGCAGTCTACCTACCATCTTAAACATTAATTCCCTCCACCACGGACGCCCCGTGGCTGAAGAGTGTACTACCTATAGGATGCACTGCAGCAACTCGCCAAAGCTTTGACAGCACCTCCCAAACCTGCTACCACCTAGAAGGACAAGGGCAGCAAGTGCATTGGAATGCCATCACCTCCAAGTTTCCTTCCAAGTCACACACCATCCTGACTTGGATATATTTAGCCATTCCTGCACCGTCACTGGGTCAAAATCCTGGAACTCCCTACCTAACAGCACTATGGGAGTACCTTAACCAGCAGTTCAAGAAGGCGGCTCACCACCATTTTTCAAGAGCAAATAGGGATGGGCAATAAATGCTGGCCTTGTTACCGACACCCATATCCTAAGAATGAATAAAAAAAAGTGGAGGATAAACACCAATATGGGCGGGTTGGACCAAATGGACTTATTCCATGTTGCAATTTCTATGTAATTCTCCTGCATGCCCTTGTGGAGCAGGTACAGAACTGCACTCGCTGAAACCGGGGGACTGCTTTATATTCCACCGTATTGTGGTAAACAAGGGAGTTGGGGAAGGGCAAAAAATGGGCACAAAATAAAAAAGAAAGTTAAAGCTTGTTGAAAGTGGAAACAAAATATTAGAAAAGAACTGTAAAGTGTGCCTGCACAGTGAGGACAGGATTGGGCACAGGTGTGATGTTCCTGCAGTCGAATAGCCTTCAGCTACTCATTGCTGAACACATATGAAGAATAGCCACCTGAATAATGAGTGTGGCCGTACCTGTAGAATCCATACCCCAGTGAGAGTCAGTGCATACAGGATAAAGGAGAACATTTGTTCCACATCACAAAGAAAGGGTACAGTAAACCACAGGACTGCATTAATAATACAGAAAACTAATACAGAAAACTATGGGGGAAAAGTTCAGTTGTTTGCGCCTCCCATTAGCGCCTTAAGAGGACGCTAATGGGGCGCAAAGCAACTAGCGCCTGGGCGCAGCGATGTTTGTGCCGCTTGCTAAATTAACTAGACCTTTTGCGGCGGCGCTAAACACTACCGCCACGATCTCCTGTGCCGGCAGATCGTGACGGCAGTCAAGTGCGTAGCACCCCGGACCAGAAATTGAGTGGTGCCCCCTGCCTTACCGCCTGCCGCTAGCAACGACAGGTTGAGGGGAGCATTATGCTGTCAGGAAGGGACTAGGGGAGCGCTATTTAAAGGTGACCGCTTGCTGTCTTTTTTTGTCGGTGACATTTTTGCACCACGCATTCCGAGAGAGAGAGAGAGAGAGACTTCTGAAGAGATTCAACGCTGTGTGAAGGAGTTTTGAGTACTGAGCAGCACTTTGCAGGTTTATTTTGATTTGCCCTTCCTTGCTTCGCCAACGCTCTGAGATAGCGCCTCGCTCCTCGGCCTTTGCGCCTTAAGACAGGTGTGAAGCGCCTGATTTAGCGCTCCAATCACCTCCAGGGGCGATAAAAGCCAAGTTTGCTGTCGGAGGCGATAATTAGCGCCAGGCGCTAAACTTTGTGCACGGCCGATAATCGCGCCCCAAACGGGGCAATACTGAATTTTTCCCCCATTGAGTTCAAATCCCACCATAGCAGTTTAAGATTTTGAATTCAATTTAAATAATCTGGAAATAAAAACATGGTATCAGTAAAAGTGACCAATGACCATGAATCTGTCGGGTTGTTGTAAAACCCAACTAGTTCACTTAAGTCCTTACCCGCTGTGGCTTACATGTGATGCCAGTCCACGGTGGTTGACTCTTATCTGTCCTCCGAAGTGGCCTAGCAAAATATTTAGCTGTATCAAAAACCACTAGAAAGAAGAACACCTTCACCGCTTTCTCAGGGCAACTAGGGATGGGCAATAAATACCAGCCTTGCCAGCGATGCCCAATTCCAGAGAATGGAAACAAAGAAAAAGGGGATGAAATTTCTCTTGCATAAATTTCAGCAAAAGCAATCAGCAGGAGCACAAACAGGCACCATAGAATCATAGAATAGTACAGCATAGAAGGAGGCCAATCAGTCCATCGAATCAAAGAGCAACCAATTAGTCCAACTCCCTGACTCTTTCCCCATATCCCTGCAATGTTTTCTCCTTTGTGTATTTATCTAATTCACTTTTGAAAGCTCCTATTGGATCTGTATCCATCGCCCTATCAGGTAGTGCATTCCAAATCCTAACCACTCGTTGCATAAAACAGTTCATTTTTCCTCCTGTTGCCTCTGGTTCTTTTGCCATTCACCTTAAATCTGTACCCTCTCGTTATCGACCCTTCCACCAATGGGAACAGTTTCTCCTTGTTTACTCTATCTAAACCCTTCATGATTTAAAACATTTCTATCAAATCTCCTCTTACCCTTTTCTGCTCTAAGGAGAACATCCCAGCTTCTCCAATCTATCCATGTAACTGTAATTCCTCATCCCTAGAACCATTCTAGTAAATCTCTTCTGTACCCTCTCTAAATAAATACTTTGTTTCTGTCTTCACGGAGGAAGACACAAAAAACCTCCCAGAAATACGAGAAAACCAAGGGTATGGCGAGAATGAGGAACTTAAAGAAATTATTATTAGTAAAAAAACAGTACTAGCAAAATTAATGGGACTAAAAGTCGATAAATCCCAAGGACCGGATGACCTACATCCTAGGGTTTTGAAAGAGGTGCCCATTGGAATAGTGGATGCATTGGTTGTCATCTTCCAAAATTCTATAGATTCTGGAATGGTTCCTGCAGATTGGAGGATAGCAAATGTAACCCCGCTATTTAAGAAAGGAGGGAGAGAGAAAACGGGGAACTACAGACCTGTTAGCCTCACATCAGTAGTTGGGAAAATGCTGGAATCTATTTTAAAGAATGCAATAACTGGACACTTAGAAACTAATAGTAAGATTGGGCAGAGTCAACATGGATTTATGAAAGGGAAATTCTGTTTGACAAACCTATTGGAGTTCTTTGAGGATGTAACTAGTGGAGTAGACAAAGGAAAACCGGTAGATGTGGTGTATCTGGATTTTCAGAAGGCCTTCAATAAGGTCCCACACAAGAGGTTGGTGAACAAAGTTAGGGCACATGGAATTGGGGGTAATATACTAGCATGGATTGAGAATTGGTTAACAGACAAAAAACAAAGAGTAAGGATAAACGTGTACGATAGCAAAATACTGCAGATGTTGGAAATCCGAAATAACAACAGAAAATGCTGGAAAAACTCAGCAGGTCAGGCAACATCCGTGGAGAGAAATTTGAGTTGACGTTTCGGGTCGAACCCTTCTTCAAAACTGGAAAGAAAAGAAATTAGATCGAAGGCAGCGCTGCGATCGGGCAAAAGAAGTGAAAGAAACAAAAGAGCTAGACGAGATGGTAATAGGCTGAGATTAGGTGTAAAGTGTACTGGCAGGGCAAGAGATAGCTGCCAGGTGTGAGAGAGAAACAAAAGGAAAGGGGGGGGGAAAAGGAGTGGAAAAATTACAAGAAAAAATGTGTAATAGGGGCCAAGGTTATGATCTGAAATTGTTGAATTCGATATTGAGTCCGGAAGGCTGTAAAGTGCCTAATCGGAAGATGATTTGCTGTTCCTCGAGTTTACGTTGAGCTTCCGTGGAACAATACAAGAGGCCAAGGATGGTGAGGTCCAAGTGGGAATGGAGCGGTGAATTAAAATGACAGGCGACCGGAAGCTCGGGGTCACCCTTACGGACTGAACAGAGGTGTTCTGCAAAGCGGTCACCCAATCTGCGTTTGGTCTCCCCAATGTAGAGGAGACCGCATCGTGAGCAGCGAATACAGTATACTAGATTGCGAGAAGTACAAGTAAATTGCTGTTTGGGGCCCTGGACAGTGGGAAAGGGGGAGGTATAGGGGCAGGTGTTACATCTCCTCCGCTTGCACAGGAAGGTGCCAGGGGAAGGGCTGTTTGGGGTGATAGAGGAGTGGACTAGGGTGTCTCGGAGGGAGCGGTCCCTACGGAATGCTGAAAGGGGAGGGGAGGGGAAGATACGTTTGGTGGTGGGATCACTTTGGAGGTGGCGGAAATGCCGGAGGATGATCCGTTGAATGTGGAGGCTGGTGGGGTGAAAGGTGAGGACAAGGGGAACCCTATCGTGGTTCCGGGAGGGAGGGGCAGGGGTGAGGGCAAAAGTGCGGGAGATGGAACTGACACGGTTGAGGGCAGTGTCAACCACGGTAGAGGGGATTCCTCGGTTGTGGAAAAAGGAAGACGTCTGAAGCACTGGTGTGGAAAGTGGCATCGTCGGAGCAGATACGGTGGAGACGGAGAAACTGGGAGAATGGAATAGAGTCCTTACAGGAAGCGGGGTGGGAGGAAGTGTAGTCCAGGTAGCTGTGGGAGTCAGTGGGCTTGTAGTGAATATTGGTAGATAATATTGGCCTCTTGTATTGTTCCACGGAAGCTCAACGTAAACTCGAGGAACAGCACCTCATCTTCCGATTAGGCACTCTGCAGTCTTCCGGACTCAATATCGAGTTCAACGATTTCAGATCATAACCTCGGCCCCTATTACACATTTTTTCTTGTAATTTTTCCACTCCTTTCCCCCCCCCCTTTCCTTTTGTTTCTCTCTCACACCTGGCAGCTATCTCTTGCCCTGCCAGTACACTTTACACCTAATCTCAGCCTATTACCATCTCGTCTAGCTCTTTTGTTTCTTTCACTTCTTTTGCCCGATCGCAGCCCTGCCTTCGATCTAATCTCTTTTCTTTCCAGTTTTGAAGAAGGGTTCGACTCGAAACGTCAACTCAAATTTCTCTCCACGGATGTTGCCTGACCTGCTGAGTTTTTCCAGTATTTTCTGTTGTTATTAAGGATAAATGTGTCTTTTTCAGGATGGCAGGCTGTGACTAGTGGGGTACCGCAAGGATCAGTGCTTGGGCCCCAGCTATTCACAATCTATATCAATGATTTGGATGAGGGGACTAAATGTAACATTTCCAAATTTGCTGATGATACAAAGCTAGGTGGCAGTGTCAGTTGCAAAGAGGATGTGAAGAGGCTTCAAGGGGTACTCGACAGGCTCAGTGAGTGGGCAAGAACATGGCAGATGGAATATAATGTGGTTAAATGTGAAGTTATCCACTTTGGTAGAAAAAACAGAAAGGCAGAGTATTTCCTAAATGGTGAAAGATTGGGGAATGCAGATGTTCAAAGGGACCTGGGTGTCCTTGTACATGAGTCACTGAAAGTGAATGTGCAGGTGCAGCAAGCCATTAGGAAGGCCAATGGTACGCTGACCTTCATTACAAGAGGATTTGAGTACAGGAGTAAAGAAGTCTTACTCCAATTATATAGGGCCTAGGTGAGACCACACCTGGAGTACTGTGTACAATTTTGATCTTACCTAAGGAAGGATATACTTGCCATAGAGGGAGTGCAATGAAGGTTCACAAGATTGATTCCTGGGATGGCGGGAGTCGAATGAGAAGAGATTGAGTAAACTAGGCCTGTATTCTCTTGAATTCAGAAGAATGAGAGGGGATCTCATTGAAGCATACAAAATTATTACAGGGCTTGATAGGGTGGATGCTGGGAGAATGTTTCCCTTGGCTGGGGAGTCCAGGACCAGGGGCCACAGCCTCAAGATAAAGGGTAGGCCATTCAGGACTGAGATGAGAAGAAATTTCTTCACACAGAGGGTGGTGAATCTTTGGAATTCTCTACCCCCAAAGGGCGGTGGAGGCTCAGTCATTGGGTATATTCAAAACAGAAGTCGATAGATTTCTGACTAGTAAGGGCATCAAGGGATATGGTGATAGGGCCGGTGAATGGAGTTGAGGCAGAAGATCAGCCATGATCTCATTGAATGGCGGAGCAGGCTCGAAGGGCCGAATGGCCTACTCCTGCTCCTATTTCTTATGTTCTTATGTTCTTAAGCCTTCATATACTTCCTAAAATGTGGTGCCCAGAATTGGACACAATACTCCAGCTGGGGCCGAACTAGTGTCTAATATATTTTAGTATAACTTCCTGGCTTTTGTACTAAATGCCTCTATTTATAAAGCCCTTTATTAAATGCCTTGTTAACCTGTCCTGCCACCTTCAAAATGTGTGCACAAACACCCCCACGACTCTCTGTTCTTGCAGCCCCTTTAAAATTGTACCATTTAGCTTGTATTTTCTCTCCTCATTCTTCCTACCAAAATGTATCACATCACAATTTCCTGCGTTGAATTTCATCTGCCATGTGTCTACCCATTCCACCAGTCTGTCTATGTCCTCTTGAAGTGTATTACTATCTTCCTCACTATTTAGTATACTTCCAAGTTTTGGTCACCTGCAAATTTTGAAATTGTACTTTGTACTACCAAGTCCAAGTCATTAATTTATATCAAAAACAGCAGTGATCCTAGTACTGAACGCTTGTATTAGCCGATGCTCAGTTGGTAGCACTCTCGCCTCTGAGTCAGAAGGTTGTGGGCTCATAGTCCCATTCTAGTGCAGTACTGAGGGAGTGCTGGACTGTCGGAGGTGCCATCTTTCAGATGAAATGTTAAACCGAGGCCCCGTCTGCTCTCTCAGGTGGACGTAAAACATCCCATGGCACTATTTCAAAGAAGCCATGGTGTGGAGATGCCAGAGTTGGACTGGGGTGGACAAATGTAAGAAGTCACACAACAGCAGGTTATAGTCCAACAGCTTTATTTGAAATCACAAGCTTGTGATTTCAAATAAAGCTGTTGGACTATAACCTGGTGTTGTGTGACTTCTTACATTTCAAAGAAGAGCAGGGGAGTTAACCTGGTATCCTGGCCAATATTTATCCCTCAATCAACATCACTAAAACAGATTATCTGGTCATTATCACATTGCTGTTTGTGGGACCTTGCTGTGCGCAAATTGGCTGACGCGTTTCCTACATTACAACAGTGCCTACAATTCAAAAGTACTTCATTGGCTGTAAAGCACTTTGGGATGTCCTGAGGTTATGAAAGGCATTATATAAATTTTTTTTGGGAGAACACCACTGTATACCTCCCTCCAACGTTCTCTCTCAACCGGTCCCGCGCAGCTCGGGACCAGCTTTTCAAATGTTAAATTTCGTACATGCGCGAAACTGTGAATGGGCCGTGCAACCCCTTAAAGGGGCCACGCATCCCCCCAAATATTTAGGGGGAACATTGCCTCCCTCCAGTCCGAAAAACAGCCATTCACCACAACTCTGTTTTCTATCCCTTAGCCAATTTTGTATCCATGCTGCTACTGCCCATTTTATCCCATAGGCTTCAATTTTGGTAACTAGCCTATTATGTAGTACTTTATCAAATGCCTTTTGAAAGTCCATATACACAACATCAACTGCACTGCCCTCATCCACCCACTCTGTTGCCTCATCAAAAAACTCAATTAAGTTAGTCAAACATGATTTGCCTTTAACAAATCCATGCTGGCTCTCCTTTATTAGTCCATGAAGATGTGTACTGTTGTGTGATAGATTTGGTCTTGACATCAATATGGTTACCAGTGATTTTTAATGATTTCCAATCCAAACATTTAACACACTTAAGGGGCTGTCATAAATCGCAACTTCTACAAGAAGTACTACTGAACGGCCAGCTGAGGGCGCCGCCCGAGGAGTATAAATACTCGGGCGTGGGCCCAGCTTGGCCAGAGACAGTCTGGAAACAGGAAGCTAGTGGCTACTAACTAGACCTCCATGTTTTGTTACAAGTCGATTAAAGCCTTGCTTTATGTTCAACCAAGTGCGTAGTGAGTCTTTATTACGTCAGGGGCAAAATTCATTATCGCCCAGGAATGGGCGCTAACATCTGAAAAGTTTGAGATTTAGAGCCAGGCGTTAATGAATCGTGCTGCATGCTAAATTCAGTGTCATCGCTCAAAGAAAGGATGGGAGCGCTAAATCAAGCCCTAACGGCCTAGCTCAGTGGCGATAGACTCAAAGCGCTAAGTAATTTCAGGTGCAGTCTAATCGTTAGTCATCATTGCCAAAGGCTCTTTCCATTTCTTAAAGGGGAGTTTTAATCATGCTGCAGAACCTCATTCTCAGCATTGCTGGTTCTGCAGCTGTCTCAGCAAGCAGCAGAGGCCAAGGAGAAGGAACCGGACCACTGAAGGAGGTGTTATTATGGCAGATCAACGGCCCAGGGAGAGAGCTTGCAGATTCTGTGACCAAGCATTGGAGGCGTTGGTCCTCGCTGTGGAGAGATGGAGGGCGGTGCTGTACCCAGCAACTGACAGGAGGCCCTCGCCACAAGTCTTCCGCACCATGTGGAGGGAGGTAGCCCAGCAGGTCTCGGGCAGCACTGTGGTCCCCAGGACCCACACACAGTGCAGGAAGAAATTTAATGACCTCACTCGGGTGGTCAGGGTGAGTCAATCCTTCAACAAATGCTACATACCAGCATCTGAACCTCAGTCTACACACACTGCACAAAGCACCACACCCCCAGCACTCACCCACCAACAATCTCCACCTAGCAACACTCACACCCACATCTCAGACCTTGCACACAATGAAGGCTATTCAACTATGGCAGGCACATCTGCCAAACACATTGCTCCACACTCACTCACACACTTTCCTCACTCTTGCAGGCCAAGGTGGCTCACAACAGGAGGGAGCAGGAGTGCACAGACAGGGGACAACCTGACACCCAAACACTTTCTGAGCTGGAGGAAAGAGTGCTGCAATTCATTGGGTGCCAGGTGGTGGGCGCCGTGGCCACTGGTGACATTGACCCCCTTGGGGACAACAACGGTATGTTCATCCCTACTCCTTCTTCTCACATCCCACTTCCCCCTCACCCCACAACCCTTTCCCACTTTCCAGCCAATCATGCTGTATGCATGCCTTTCTCCCTTCCTGCCCCCTCCCCTCACCTTAACCCGACTCTTGTGCCTTTATGCTTTCAGATAACGAGCAAGAAGCTGAGCAGCCTGTCCCTGAGGGCACCATAGAGAGCGAGGCAAAAGAAGAGGAGGAGGAAGAACACACCGCGTCACAGCATGTCTCACTCGCAGGCACCAGCTCAGATACTGGCACTACGCGTTCTTTAGAGGCTAGTATAGTCGCGGGATCTGCACAGGGTGATGCACCGGAGATGAGCGGACTGCAGCAAGGCCAGAGGGAAAGGGATGCTCGGGGGCCAGCTCCCCGGAGGGCAAGTTCGCGCACGAGTTCTGCTGCACAGGACTCAGATGAGGACCTCGATGGGGAGGCCTTTAGAAGAAGGGTGATGGGCATGCACACGGAGATGATAGGTGCAATGGCAAGGGTGCCTGAGAGCCTCTCAGCAATGGTAAGGAGCGTGGAGGAGTCCGCCTCCAACATTGCACAAGGCTCTGCGCACACCATGGAGCCCATCATTTGAAGTCTGCAAAGGATGGTGGGCTCCCAGAGAGACCGTGGCGACCCAGACCTCATGCCGCATGTGTTGGGCAATGTCGCAGCTTCCATTGCAGCACAGGCGGAAGCCACGCAACTTCTTAGTGCTGTAATGCAGTCTATGCTTGGGCTATCGATTTTCAGACTGCTCTCGTGCAGTCTCAGCTTGATGCCACGCAAGCTCTGACTGCTGCCATTGTGGCTGGGTCAACCTCCGTCCACCGGGGCTTTCACAGTTTCGCAGCAGGCCAGCAATCTGTGCTCCAGTAGATTGGTAGTGATGCTGAGGTGCTGCCCCGGGGGAGTGGCAGTGGGTCAGTGGAGCAGGAACCTGCTGTCCTCTCTCAGGATGACAGCATTCCTGCTCCCACCACTGGCACTTTGCCATTGGCTTTCTCTCTGCCCGCCATCCAGTCAGCCCAGACTGCTGCCGCCCATGCTGAGGTGATGCAGTCTACAGACGGGCCTTTCAGGCCCAGAGTTGGTCAAGGGCGTCCTACAAGTCCATCTGAAGTCTCCTGCACGGACACTCAGCAGCCTTCCACTCGCCGTGCTGCAGCCACTGGACCTACACTTCGTAGGAGCACTAGAGTAGGCAAAGGCACAGTAACGAGAGGCACTAAGGGATTGCACAAGGGTGAATAGCTAATATTGTTGTTGTAAATATGTGTTCACTGATTATTGGAAAATGTATTAATTGGCTTTGGATGATTTTGTGGTGTCTCTCATTCAGCTTTGCATTGTGAGATGGCCTGCAACAGGGATGGAATGATGGGGATGTGGTGAGCAACGGGGATCTGGGGTTTAATTTATTGGAATCGCAGTCTGATGAGGCGATCACAAACCGCCCTTCCAGAAGGCTGATTGTGTGGCTGCCTCCTCCCTCGCTCTTGTTCCTCCTCCTCCTCCTCCTCATCTTCCTCTTCCTCTTCCTCCTCATCCTCCTCCTCCTCCTCCTCTCCCTCTTCCTCCTCCTGAGGTGGTCCCGCAATCCCTGGTGGCAAGGGCTGGGCCCTCATGAAGACCTAGTTGTGCAGCATGCAGCAGACCACGACGAAATGGGACACCCGCTCCGGCTAGTACTGGAGGGCTCGTCCAGAGCAGTCAGGGCAGCGGAACATTTGCTTGAGCACCCCGATGGTCTGCTCAATGATGTTCCTGGTGGCGGCATGGCTCTCATTATATAAGTGCTGAGCAAGAGTGTTGGGGTTGCGGAGGGGAGTCATGAGCCAGGTGGAGAGCGGATAGCCCTTGTCTCCGACCAACCGGCCGTGAGCTTGATGTGGCGGCTGGAAGAGTGCTGGCACACCAGTCTGGCACAGGATGAAGACATCGTGGCTGCTGCCAAGATAGTGGGCATTCACATTGAGGATTCGCTGTCTGTGGTCTCACACCAACTGCACATTAAGTGAGTGGTAGCCTTTGCGGTTACGGAAGACCTCAGGATTGTTGTGTGGTGCCTGCAAAGCCACGTGGGTGCAGTCAATGACGCCCTGCCCCATGGGGAATACCGCTATCCTGGCAAAGCCACATGTACATTCGTCCTGCTTCTCTCTGGTGATGGGGAAGGAAATGTAGTCCCTTCTCTGTAGTGTATGTACTTTGCAGAAGGAACTATATTCTGCAGCCCCTGTATACTGCAGTACCAGTAGTGACCACCCCTGTATATAAGCCTGTGTAGTAACTTTGCATAGTTAGTTCCAGGTTGTCTCCACTCAGTAAAGACCTGTTATAACCAACTCCTGCAGTCCGTGTCTCAATTACACACGGACATAATACTGGCGACGAGCAGATCCGAACTTACCTACAGTCTGCACCACCTCATGGGGATCCATCCCTGAAGCGAAGTTGTCAGAGGTCGAGGCCAGAAGGAAGAAAGAAAAAAAAATAATAAAACAAACAGAAGAAACGGGCGTCGACCGTGGGCAACCGCCTCTGATTCATCGGAGTGAAAGATTTGCAGGAGAGGCTGTCAAGAGCGGGGCTTGGTTATCCTGTCGATGGTGTTCCAGCTAATCGGGCTGGTGGCAGGTAGTACACTGATCCTTCCTGGGCTGCGGCGGGCTAGAGCTCGATCGGGTGGCTTTTCAACGGGGCCGAACAGCGTTGTCGGGAAGAGGAGAGAGAGAGAGAGGGTGGAGAACATAGGGTGCGGCCGGTGCTACGAAGCCGGGCAGCGTACAGACCCGAGAAGAGGGAGGAAAGTGTCCCGTAGGGTTGCTCCGACGACGGGGAAATAAAAGAAATTAGAAGTGCAGAAAGCTGCGAGGAGCTGCAGTTTGCCACGGGAACCGCGGAGAGCGGCATTAGCAGCAGTGCGGGGGGAAGTGCGCGAAGACCATAGGGCGTCGCCATCAAGGCATAAAACGCCAGCAACAGTGCTAGCAGCAGCGGAGAAGACAGAAAGCGTGGGAGGCGCCATTTTGTTAAATTGGGGAAGAAGGCAAAGCGCGGGAGGCGCCATATTAGATTTCCAAGATGCCGAAAACTGGCAATATCACTGCCTTCGAGAATGCAATAGAAGACTGGACCACGTATGTGGAAAGAGTCGAAGTATATTGCGAGGCAAACGAAGTAGCCGATGAGAAAAAGGCATCGGTACTACTAAACTTAATGGGCGCAAGAACGTACGGCCTATTGCGGAACCTGATTACTCCAGCCAAACCGATGGCGAAGAGTTTTAACGAAATTGTTGATATCCTACAGGAACACCTAAATCCTACACCGCTGCTGATAGCAGAAAGATTTAAATTCCACAGGAGAAATCAGCATAAAGATGAGAGCAATGCTGATTATCTTACAGAACTACGCAAGCTATCAAAGCACTGCCAGTTCGGAGCAGGACTGACAGATACTCTACGGGACAAATTTGTCTGTGGACTCCTGAGTGAAGGAACCCAGAAGAGGTTACTCTCAGAGAAAGAGCTGACGCTAGATAAGGCTTTCAGCGTGGCAGTATCGTACGAAGCAGCAGCAAGGGGAGCTGCGGAAATACAGCAAAAGCCACAGGAATACGGCACCCACGAAAAGACATGGGGATTTGAAAAATGTTATCGCTGCGGCAGAACAACCCATGACCAGAAGGACTGCTGGTCCAAGGACAAAATATGCAGGCAATGCGGAAAGATGGGACACATTGCACGAGTTTGCAGGTCTGGGAAGAAGACTAACGACAACAAAAAGGCTACTAAGGAACAGTACAGGAAAGTACAAAAGATGACGGACAGTAGTTCCGAAGACCAGATGAGCAATAGTGAATCCGGGAACAAGAGACTAAGCTGTCTCAAACTTCACAACGTAATCGCAAAAGAGGATCACCGAACCATTTGGGTCACCCTCACGATAGCAGGGTCCCAAGTCAAAATGGAATTGGATACAGGATCAGCCCTGACCATCATGAATCGACGAGACTATGAGCGGCTATTCTCACACATACCCTTGAAAGAGACATCCATTGTCTTGAAGACGTATACGGGGCAAAAAGTATACCCCAGAGGGAAAATAAGGGTGCCTGTTGAATACAACGGCAAGGAAATACAGAAATTGTATCTGTACATACTGCAAGATGGTGGACCACCGTTATTGGGACGTGAATGGATCAGAAAGATAAGTTTAGACTGGCACTCCACTCAGGCACTGACGGTGGCTGGTAAAATGGATGACGACATCACACCTGGACGATTGTCAAAAATCTTAGTTAATGCCAAAGAGGTATTTCAACAAGAACTGGGAACTCTTAAAGGCGTAACCGCCTCGATAAAAATAGAAGAGAATGCAATTCCCAAGTTTTTCAAGGCAAGACCGGTACCATATGCAATTCGCCCAGCCGTCGAGGCAGAGCTGGAGAATCTGGAGAATGCAGGTGTGTTATCTAAGGTAGACTGGAACGAGTGGGCGACACCCATCGTTCCTGTCATGAAGAAAACGTTAAACAATAAGTCTGAGGAGCCAAGGAAGGTTCGCATCTGTGGGGATTTCAAGGTGACGGTGAACCCAGTCCTTCACACAGTACAATATCCTCTCCCGAGGATAGAAGATATTTTCGCCTCACTATCTGGAGGGAAGCGTTTTACAAAAATTGACCTAGCACAAGCATATTTGCAGATGGAGGCTGAAGAATCCTCTAGGAAGTATCTCACGATAAACACTCACAAAGGTCTTTACCAGTATAATCGACTGGTATTCGGAGTAGCATCAGCTCCGACGATATGGCAAAGAGCAATGGAACAAGTCCTGCAAGGGATTCCGGGGACTCAGTGTTACTTGGACGACATCCTAGTGGCAGGTGAAGATGAGAGTGAACACCTTGCCAATCTAGAGCAGGTGCTCACTAGACTAAGAGAACATAGGCTACGAGCCAATCGCCCCAAGTGCGAGTTTTTTAAGAAACAGATATCGTATTGTGGCCACGTGATTGATGAAGAGGGGTTACATAAGTCCCCTGACAAAATTGAAGCGGTAGTTAAGGCTCCAGCGCCTGAAAATGTGTCGCAACTGAGGTCATTCCTCGGATTGGTGAATTACTACCATAAGTTTTTGCCGAATTTGTCCACAATTCTGCACCCACTGAACGCCCTACTACAAACTGGAGTAGCATGGAAATGGAGCGATGAATGTAAGCGGGCCTTTCAGAAGAGTAAAGACCTAATCACTTCAAGAGAAGTATTGGCTCACTACAACCCATCACTACCGATAAGACTGGCGTGTGATGCGTCTCCCTACGGCATTGGAGCGGTACTGTCACATAAATTCCTTGATGGTTCAGAGAGGTCGATAGCTTTTGCGTCACGCTCGTTAACTTCAGCCGAGCGTAACTACGCCCAGATTGACAGAGAGGCCCTCAGCATGGTGTGGGGGGTGAAGAAGTTCAATCACTACCTGCACGGTCAGAAATTTACTCTACTAACTGATCATCAACCTCTTGTCTCCATTTTCAACCCTCAGAAGGGCGTCCCGATAATGACAGCACAATGGCTACAGAGGTGGTCCCTTTTCCTAGGGGCACACCAATATGACATCGAGTACAAAGGAACTAAACAGCATGGGAATGCTGATGGATTGTCGCGCCTACCGTTGCCGACGGTGGAAGAAGCACCTGCAGTGGATCCAGTGGAGGTATTCCACTCGACCATAGTCGAATGTCTACCTGTGATGAATGCAAACATAGAAAAGGAAACACGAAATGACCCGACACTCTCCTGGGTCTATGATTTAACGGTGAAGGGATGGCCAGCACATGGCGAACCACTGTTGCCAGCATTCTCGCTGCAAAGAGAACAGCTGTCAGTGTGCAGAGGAACCTTGATGTGTGGATCCAGAGTAGTAATTCCACCCAAATTGAAGGATAGAGTGCTCAATGAGCTTCATGAGGGTCATCTGGGAGGGGTAAAAATGAAGAACTTAGCCAGAGCGTTTGTGTGGTGGCCGGGAATCGATAGAGAAATCGAAGAGATGACCAAGAGCTGTACAGGATGCCAGAAGGTCCAAAATGCCCCACCACAAGCCTCTACATCCATGGGAGTGGCCCTCATCTCCATGGCAAAGGGTGCACATTGATTTTGCTGGTCCATTTATGGACTCGATGTTTTTAATTGCGGTGGATGCACACTCAAAGTGGCCAGAGATAATAAAAATGTCCTCAACCACCACAGAAAAAACTATCACAGTCTTACGAACTATATTCGCCAGAAATGGGCTGCCTGAACAGATTTGCTCCGACAATGGACCACAGTTTGTGTCTGAAGAGTTCCGGAGGTTCTTAAAGAACAATGGTGTTAAGCATTACACATCCGCCCCATATCATCCAGCCACCAATGGATTGGCCGAGAGGTTCGTTCAAACATTCAAGAAGGCTATCAAGGCAATGTGTAATGAAGACATACCCCTACAACACAAGGTGGATAACTTCTTGTTTGCCTACCGGAATGCGACACATGCGGTTACCAACCAAACTCCAGCCATGATGTTCTTCAATCGAAGACTACGATGCCGCTTGGATTTGGTTAAGCCAAACATCAGAAGAGATGTGGAGAACAGGCAGTTTCAGAATATGAATGAAAGGCCGACCAGGAGTTTTAAGATAAGTCAACCATTTTTGGCCCGGGACTACCACACAGAGGAATGGCAGCCAGGAACGATCTGTACACGGCAAGGACCTCTAATGTATACCGTGGACGTTGGAGAGAGCATTGTAAGACGCCATGCTGACCAGATTCTAGAGTCACTGGAAAACGTCAATTCCACACCACGATCCGATACACCTGGTGATGAAACCGAAGTACCAATTGCAACTACCTCAGAATCGGGAATATTGGAAGCAGACGAACCCAACAACGACGTTGATTCCGAATCAACTCTGCCAGAAGAACCTGATACCCCAAAGAGGCGTTATCCAGACAGAATCAGGAAGCCTCCTCAAAGACTGAACTTATAATTGCTTAACTTCAGCTAATGTATATGACAACTGTAATTGTAAATATGTTATTTAATTATTAATCGAATGTTATGTACTGTTTAGCTAAAAGGGGAGGAATTGTAGTGTATGTACTTTGCAGAAGGAACTATATTCTGCAGCCCCTGTATACTGCAGTACCAGTAGTGACCACCCCTGTATATAAGCCTGTGTAGTAACTTTGCATAGTTAGTTCCAGGTTGTCTCCACTCAGTAAAGACCTGTTATAACCAACTCCTGCAGTCCGTGTCTCAATTACACACGGACATAATATTCTCCTACTGTAGAGAGCCTCTGTGACCTCCCGGATGCAGCGATGGATGGCAAACTGTGAGATGTTCACTATATCTCCTGTTGCAGACTGGAAGGAACCGCTGGCGAAGAAATTGAGGGAGATGGTGACCTTGACTGCCACTGAGAGAGCCGTGGTCGACCTGATCTGAGGCTCGAGGTCTGGCTGCAGGAGGTGGCAGAGTTCGGTGAGCACTTCCTTGTTGAAGCGGAGCCTTCTAATGCGCTGCTCCTTGTTTAATTAGAGGTCGGAGAAGTGCTCTTTGAATAAACTTGGAGGGTAAGGCCTCCTGTTGAGAGCCCTGATGGCCCTCCTCCTCCCTCTGGCCACATCTTGCAATCTTTCTCGCTGCCTCCACTCCCTCCACAGTAAATCCTGGAGGGCGAGGTCGACTGCCAGTATAGCCCCCATTAATGTAACAATGTGTAACACTTTGGAATTTTGTCAGAATAAATGTAACAAACTTTTAGCAGCCACAACATTCCTGCTACTAAAGAACCTTCAAATTACTGAATTAAACTCTTGCACAATCGCAAACTGACAAGGAAGCAGTGAAACAGCACTAACCTGACAGCTGCACCTGGTCCCTTTAAATATCGCCCCTGGAGCCGCCAGCCGCCTGCTTCACGCCTCCTCTTCCTGTCGTTGTCGGGACAAGGCGCTAAGGCAGGGGGTGATAATCAATTTGGCAGATTGGGCACTGAGTGAGCGTTGTACACTCAATGACGTCATGATCTGCCTGGCGCTGAAGCCCAGGCGCTAACTGTTAGCGGCGGCACTAAGGGGGGCTGGATTCGCCTCGCCTCGGTGCTACTTCATTAGCACCCCGTTAGCGCCCCTGCCAACTGAGTTTCTCCCCCTTAATGTCTAAGCAAGAACATATACAGAGATTTGAACCCGTTATAAAAACTTTTGAGATTACAGCTTTATTTCTGAAACTTTCGCTAATACTACATATTTAAAATGAAAGAAAAGGTGTCAAAATACTGTAAAGTCTGTGGGTTGTGCAGTTAATAACGACACAGACTTCAGGAGTAACAAACAAACAGGACTTTACTATTCGAAGGTCAGGGCGAATCTGCCCTATAAATCATGCCACAGCACTTATATACTGGTGTGGTCACCGTCGGTATTACCGTATACAGAAGCCAAACAAGTAGTGCCACACCTAAAATAGTTCTCTTAAAGGTGAACGGTTACATACAATAGTCTCTTAAAGGTAGACGGTTACATACACTACAATCCTCCCTTTTTAGCTTACAACATACGTATTCCCCATTAAACATAACATATATTCAACTTCATGTAAAACAATTTACAGATATAGTCTCTGCGGAAAACAGTTCACAGGTTCAGTCTCTGTGGGAACAGTTCACAGATTCAGTCTCTGGTCTTGACTCGGTCTGAACAACATCTCTGTGGTGTAGCCGGTTCACATTGCTAGCGTGACTCATCCAATAGTCTTTCCCTTGACGTAACAGCTTGAACTTCCGTCCTGCTGAACCAGCAGTGCTGACTTTTACAAACAGCTGGACTGCCTTCGTAATTTTTCCCTACTTTCCCATTAGAAGTAATAATGATTTTGATGGTTATCATCTTCGGCTTCGTCTTTTCCTTTTTTGCTTCTTGGAGACTCTCGGGGCTCCCTTATCAGCTGCCAGCTGTAGCGCCACCATCTCCCTATGTTGTTTAGACTTTAAGTGCTTCATCCTGATTTCTGCACTTTGGGAGTTTTCATCACAAGCTGGGCAGACCAAGTCCTCGTAATATTCCGTGTCACTCAACAGGTCATGGTAATATTCGGTGTCGTCCTGAGCTAGTCTAGCGAGAGGGCCTGCTACTTCTTCCTTACCCAACTGGACGTTAGCCGACTGTTGTTCCCTCCCTAGACATCTTTCCTGAAGAGACTTCTTTATGCGTTCATATTCATCCCACTCTTCCTGGGTTTCCTGCAAATCCTTCACTAATGACTTCAATACTTCCCCTTCCATCGGAGATTGATTGATCGGGCTATTCAATCCTTCTACTGGAGCATCTGTTTCAACAGTCTGTTGTTCCCATTGACGTGATTCAGCGTACTTTTGGCATCCCAGTAAAATCCGTGTTGCACCCTCAGCTATATCCGTAACTTTTGAGAGCTCCGAACTCCTTCCCTCTGAAGATTGAAGCTCGTGTTCAGATTGTTCCCATTGCAGAGTCTTGTCCCTCAACATATGAAGGAGTTGGCTGACCGTTAACTCTTCCGCGGGAACACTGTGAATCAGAGTCTTCTCCATTTCATCCACCTTTTCCTCCAATGCTTTCACCTTCTTTTCCTCTTGGACTTTGGCTTTCAGCGCTCGGAGAAGTTGTGCCATGATGCTATCTAGCTCTTGTGCCATGATGCTCTCTAGCTCATGTCTTACAGTCTCTGTGTTTCTTACAGTTTCCTTTTCTTCCGCTGAAAGGATTCCCAGTTGAATCTGTTCTTCAAGTTGTTGAACCTCGGTCATTGCCGCCTTATATTTGTCTTGGGTTTCCTTCAATAATTTTCTGAGTTCTTGGACATCTTGCCTTTCATGTTCTGCCATGTCTTTCACCTCTAATTTCTCCTCTATGGATGGAACTTCTACCGATGAGTCTGTCTTGGCCTTGAGCTCATCAAGAATTTCCTGCAGCCTTTGGACTTCTTGCTCATGTTCAACCTTTAGTTGCTCATATGCTTCTACTGAAACTAGCTTTTCGGAGGTTGCCGAGTTAACCCCCTCCAGAATTGTAGCCTGGGCCTGTTCATACTGTTCTTTCAACTTCTCACACTCTGCTTGTAAGGAGTCGTAGAGAAGAACTGGAATAAAATCCTGGCTTCCTGAAGATTCCTCTTCATTTGCTTCTTTCGCAATTTTCTGTTGGAGTTCAGCCAAGGCTGCTATGCTATCTGCCTCTCGAAGTCTCATTGCCATCAAATCTTCTTTATTCTTGCAGTCTATCTCAGCCATTTTCCCTTTACTTTCATTTAACTGAGTGAGTAGTCCCTTATTCTGGGCTGAGAGATATTGCACCTTCTCCTGTAGACCATTGCACTCCTTCTCTGCTCGACATAGCTGGTTACTGCTGATTTGGTTCTGTGTTTCAAGTTCCAACATCCTTTGCTTAGCTTCTTTCAGTTTCGCCCCTATAAGCTCCTCTTGCAACATGGCCACATTATTCTCATCAGGTAAAGAAGCGTTTCTCTTTTCTATGTCCAAGATTTTTTTTTTGCATCTCTTTAAGTGCACACTGCGATTCAGCTTCTCTTAACCTTGCCTGCACTAGCTCCGTCTCCAATTGCAGAACAAAATCCTCAGTGTAGCGTGGTTTGCCTTTATGCTGTATCTCTAGATCATGCAAATATTCTAACTCCTGAACATCATAAGGGAGATGTGATCGGTAATTGGTCACGATGGCTCTATGGTCGCTCTCTGCTTGAGCTAGCTGCTTCTGTTGTCTTTCCAGATTCTCCCATTCGGTGTCATAGAACTTTTTCATTGTTTTCATCTCTTGTACGAGACAGTAACTCAATTGTTCTAATTGTTGTCGTTGTTCGGTGGAGTTCTGTTCTGAAACTTTGTTCTTCTCTGGAGCATAAGCCTTTATGCATGCCTTCGTTTTTCCAACCTTCGTCGGCAAGTCCATTTCAGCCTTGTCTTTCATATTTGGGTTGGTCTTATCGTCATCCGTTTCAGAATCTGAGCTGCTTGTCTGCACCGAGTCCTCACTCGTTATGGCTTTTAGATAGTGCCATTCCATGTCTATTTTCTTGATCCACTCCCGTCCTAGAAGTGGTGGTCCTCCCTCATGTAGTACGTATAAGTTCATTCTTGGGTGTTCTTTACCCCTATCTCTCACTTTGACTCTTATCTTTCCCATGGGGTATACTTTATGCCCCGTGTATGTCTGCAATACGAACTTGGTATCTCTTAAGGGTATATGTGAGAATAGCCGGTGGTAATCCCTTCGATTTATAACTGATAGAGCTGATCCAGTGTCCAACTCCATTTTCACTTGGATTCCAGCTATTTTCAGCATGACCCAGATAGTTTGTAGGTCAGCTTCCTTACTCACATTGTGAATTCTCAGACTACCCAGCTCCTGGCCGTTTGGGTCTGAGTCTGAATTCTGTTCGTCTGGACTCTTCTCAGCCACCTTGTGTACCTTGTTGTACCTTTCCTGTGATGGCTTCCTTTGGTTGTTGGTCCTTTGGTTGTTGGTCTTCTTCCCTGACCGGCATACCTTAGCTATGTGACCCAGTTTGCCACATTTCCCACATTCCTGGTTCTTAAACCAGCATTGGTTCTGGTCGTGTGTTGTCTTCCCACAACGATAGCATTTTGTTGTTGTCGAGGTAATTTGATCCACACTTAGTGCTGCTGTCTTTAGCTGCATTTCCGCAGTTCCCTTCGCTGCGGCTTCGTGCGATGCTGCAATAAGGACAGCCCTGTCAAGTGTAAGGTCGTTCTCTTCGAGTAGTCGCTTTTGCGTTCCTTCCTTTGCCAACCCGCACACGAACTTGTCTCGCAATGCCTCTGTCAGATTCCCTCCAAACTGGCAGTATTTCGCTAGTCTACGCAGTTCGACCAAGTATTCTGCGTTGCTTTCGTCTTTCCGTTGCGTTCTCGCATAGAATTTGAATCGTTCAGCCAACATCAACGGTGTAGGGTTCAAGTGGTCCTTCAGGACAGCCACAATATCATCGAAAGTCTGATCCGTCGGTTTAGCTGGTGCTAGTAGATGCTTCAAGAGCCCGTACGTCTTTGCGCCCATCGAGTTCAGCAAGGTTATAGCTTTGTCATCTTCTTCTATTTTATTGGCCTCACAATAGATCTCAATGCGTTCCACGTACGTGGCCCAGTCTTCTACCTCGGAATTAAAATCGTTGATATTACCACGCTTAGGCATCTTCCTCTCTTTGGGAACAACACAAGTATTTCTTTAAATTATTATTTCTTTTTTTTTCTAAGATGGCGGCTTTTCCCACGAAAATGGCGGTTTCCCGCTCTTTCCTTCTCTCCCCGCCCCTTCAATGGCGGTTTCCCGCGTCTGTCGTCTTCTCCGCCTAATGGCGGCTTCCCGCGTTTGTCGTCTTCTCCGCCTAATGGCGGCTTCCCGCGTTTCTTCCCTGGTGGGAGGGGTACGCTTTCCCCACAGCGGACAGGTTCAGCCGCTGGGCTGGCTCTCGCACAGTTCCCCTTACTCGGCTCTGTCTCTCTCTCCCGCTCGCACGGCTCTACCGGCTCTGGGTACACCCCGTTGACGGAGAACAGTTCAGCCGCTGGACTGGCTCTCGCGCAGTCTCTCTCCCCTTGCTCGGCTCTGTCTCTCTCTCTCCCGCCCGCTCAGCTCTACCGGCGCTGGATACTCCCGTTGGCGGAGAACAGTTCAGCCGCTGGACTGGCTCTCGCGCAGTCTCCCTTGGTCGGCTCTGTTTCTCCCGCACGCTCGGTTCCCATTCGCCTCCCAGCCCTCTCGCAGTCCGGTGCTTCCCTCCCCGGCTGCGGCTGAGTTTCTCTCTTCCCGCGCCTACGCTCCCGGTCTCAGCGCTTCGTGGCTTCGGTCGCTGCCCGGCTTTCCCGCCGATCGCGGTCTGGCTGTCTCACGACGCCGTTGGACCCGACTTTCCGTCCGGCTCCTTTCCCCCTCGACCATGGTCGAGTGCACAGCCCATATCCTCCGGATATTCTTTACACTTTCCCTTACTCACAGTCTCCGTGGCCGCCTTGCTTTCTGCTGATCGGCTCACTCCGCACCGTGGCAGAAGGGACAGTCAGTGCCTGTTGCTGATGGAAGCTTTTGTTGCTAAAGTCTTCCTCCTTTCTATTGCTGCA
Source organism: Somniosus microcephalus (assembly GCF_052327205.1). Classification (NCBI taxonomy): domain Eukaryota; kingdom Metazoa; phylum Chordata; class Chondrichthyes; order Squaliformes; family Somniosidae; genus Somniosus; species Somniosus microcephalus. The sequence continues at coordinate 70,492,053 of NC_140993.1, forward strand.
GCCTCGTGCTTTCTCCCAGCAGAACGACGAGGGCGGTTGCCTCTCTTCGACGCTCTTTAGTTGCTTTGGTAGTCTTGCCGCAGGGTACGATTGGACTCGTCGCCACTGTAAAGTCTGTGGGTTGTGCAGTTAATAACGACACAGACTTCAGGAGTAACAAACAAACAGGACTTTACTATTCGAAGGTCAGGGCGAATCTGCCCTATAAATCATGCCACAGCACTTATATACTGGTGTGGTCACCGTCGGTATTACCGTATACAGAAGCCAAACAAGTAGTGCCACACCTAAAATAGTTCTCTTAAAGGTGAACGGTTACATACAATAGTCTCTTAAAGGTAGACGGTTACATACACTACAAATACAAGTTCGCCCAGGGCGCTATTTTCCCTAAGGCTGGCCCTGCTTGCTTAAAACCTGTTACATCTCTAACTTTTTCCAGTTCTGATGAAAGGCCATCGACCTGAAACATTAACTTTGTTTCTCTCTCTACAGATACTGCCTGACCTGCTGAGTACTTGCAGCATTTTCTGTTTTTATTTGGCTTCTTACTGTTTGCCACAGTACATTCAGGCTTAAATGTAGGTTTACCCACAGAAAATAGGCACGGTATCAGGCCTTGATTGTTTGCTGTATTCTGAGGAGCGCTAGTGACGCCTGTAACTACTATAAATCTACAGTCTATCGTTTCCACTGTATGCACTTACTGTTTAATATATCTGTTTAACAAGTGACTATTCTATTGCCTTTCAAAGGCAAGGAAGATCACAAAGGGAAAGTGATACAACCAGTAACCCAAAATACAGTGGCGAGGGTTTTCTGTTTGACCCCTGAGTGCACTATAAGTTACCTAGGCATTGGACAGGTAAAGGCATACTCCAGCTTGGAGGGAGTGACAGGTCACCCACAGCACTGGTCTGAGCCTCTGAATCTGAGAACCAAAATCTCTCGAGTAAAAACGTAACACTTGGCTTTTGAAAGCCTATAGATTGTAGTAGGAAAGGAGGACTGAGGGAAGTGAAGAGTTTCACAGCTTTGAGGACCTGGGAAAGAATGAGTCGGAGTTGATACAGGGAGCCCAAAGGGTAAATTCAGCAATCAGATGTTCCCAACAGGAGCCACACTAGATGGGAGCACGGGTTGGATAACTTTGTAGCCCTATCTCTCACCCGTGCCCGTGTAGCTCCCACTGAAATTTTCCTTTGATTTCAACACAGGATATAAAGAAAAGGATGGTGTATTTGGAGCTTTGCAGGAATAAAAGAGTTCAGAGAAACACTGAGCTTAGTGGTGTCAATAAAATCAAGAAATACGAGGAACCCGGAGGAATCTGTTGGTGCTTGAGTTCTGAATGCTTTACTTTCCATCTATTCGGTACTTCGGACAAGACAGAACCTGTTCGCACAGTAAGTTCCAGAATATTCTACTTAAAATAAAAGGTCATTTACTGTGGGGGTGGGGGAGTAACCACTGTTGTCGTCAATCTCAATGTCTTTGAGAGGACAAATGCCAGGTGCCTCCCAGGGGAAAGTCCAGAATTGGATTGAGGATGTGGAACAAGCTATTTAAATAGCTTTCATCAGGCATGTCACAGACACCAAGGGAGGGGAAGGAGAGAGGGGGGGCATTTTGTGCCAACATTTTGAAGATTCCAGCTAGCTTTGGATGACTTTGGTGTGACATCACATTGAGCTGAAATAAACTTAACACATTTGAGGTCTCTGGCTCAGTCCTGCTGTGAGGCATTAACCATTGCAGGGCTGGCTAGTTCAACCATTTGAATTGTGTTTCTCATCTTAAAAGATATACCAGGACATGCATAATAGGATGCAATGTTCTGAATATTCTGTACAGTTATGAACACTTTAGCCTTCGAAAAGACATTCCTGCATTGGAGAGGGTTCAGAGACAGGATGATGCCAGGATTCAGTGCTCTAAGTTGTAAGGAGAGACTCACAGAACTGAACTGGTTTTAGAGAGTAGCTGGATGATAATGGATGATCCTGGTTATTTTGGTGTCTGAGAAGAATGTAAATGCAAGTAAGTTATTTAACAGGGCCTCTGAACACAAGAGGACAGGGTCCAAAATTAACAGGCACTAAATGAAACATGAAAATTAGAAGGCATTATTTTTACCTCCACAGGACAAGAAATAAATGGAATAGACTCAGATAAAGCAGTTATTGCCATGTTGATTAACAACTTCAATAATAGATTTGGATGGATATCTAATTAGGAATTGGGATTTATGGCTATAATGAAAAGCACAGAGGTGACGCAATACCGCTTGGAACACGTGGATCGGTGTCAAATTTTGTTTGATTACACTCCTGTGAAGCACCTTGGGAGGTTTTTACTACGTTAAAGTCGCTATATAAATGCAAGTTTTTGTTGTTGCTGCTGAGAGCATGGAAATGTCATGTCAAAGGTGAGAACTTGTCTGAGATGAATAATGTAGGAGGCATTCTGGAGTTTTGCTTGATTTACCTCTGGCGACTGGGAGAAGTTTCACAGAATCTTTCCTAAGGAGAAAAAGTATGTTGGGGTACAGTCCAGATCACCTTTGGAAGGAGGCTTGATGAGCTGAGTGGCCATTTCTCATTCCTTGCTTTATTATCTTCAGGTAGAATCCCTGATCCAATTAAGTTTCACATAAAATCCCAGTCCAGTTCTACAGTTATCCAGATTTGAGAGCCCACCCACTGAATTTGGTCAGTGCACTGGCTAATTCCTACCTAGAGACTTTTACCCATTGAAAAAATAGGATCGACAAGCACCAAATGCGTCTGTTCAGTTTGTTGATCTCCAAGTTGTCTCTCCTGTTCTCCTGAGGGTGCTGCCTTGTGCTGGGTTATGATTCTATGGGCCCTGGCAATTCTCTGATACCTTTTCTAAGTGGCCATTCTCCATGTGTGGGCCTAGACAGCCTTGGCAGGCTATTCAACCATGGAAGGCATTAGAGCTGACTCTGTTTCTGGCCTTTCCTGTAATCTACACACATATTTTCCAGCAAGAGTCACTACTAGATAGTGATCAGGAGTGGGAACCTTGGCTGAATCTTCACCTCCCTAGCCCAGGAATATTGGATTCAAGTATAGAGCTGACTCCATGGAGGTCAGTTAACTCCGTACAGAGATTAGACTTTCTGGTCTGTGCAGATCAGCACATTTGCCTCTCAGCTATCAAGGGAGCCCTTTAACCAACAGTTTTTACTTTCTAAGTTGATGCTGCAAAGCAGCGCTGACTGCCCCTCTGTGGTTGAATATCTGGCCAACATAATAAAAATAACACTTGCAATAATCACATCAGAGGATCTTTTCACATTTCAGAATTTCAGACTATTCTACTACAGGATTACCTTGGTATAATACATGTTAAAAATGCTATTATTGAATTAAATGTAGCTCTCGGGTGATTAAATATCATAGGACAGTGTGGTTGATAGTGGGGAAGAAAGCTGTAAACTGCAGAAATATATCAATGGACTGGTCAGGTGGGCAAATGGAATTCAATCCAGAGAAGTGTGAGGTAATGCATTCGGGGAGGGCTAACAAGGCAAAGGAATACACAATAAATGGTAGGATACTGAGAAGTGTAGAGTAACAGAGGCACTTTGGAGTGCATGTCCACAGATCCCTGAAGGCAGCAGGACAGGTAGATAATGTGGTTAAGAAGGTATACGGGATACTTTCTTTGTTAGCCGAGTCACAGAATATTGTTAGATCCGTGTATCTTAATGTTGTGTCCTTCAATAATCAGACAAAAGACTGCAGGGAACGATCAACAGGTGTTTACTGAATGAGGGTTACTCTAGAACTAACTGTACAGATCACTACTCAGGGTTTATATACAGGTGTGGTCACTGCCGGTACTACAGTATACAGGAGCTGTAAAAAGTAGTTCTCCCCTTAAAGGTACATACATTACAAATATAAAAGCAGGGAGGTTATGCTAGAACTGTATAAAACACTAGTTAGGCCACAGCAAGAGTATGGGAGAATAGCCGCTTGTAGTCCCTTCGGTTTATGACTGTTAGGGCTGATCCTGTGTCCAATTCCATTTTCACTTGGACTCCGGCTATCTTGAGCGTGACCCAGGTAGTTTGGTGATCCTCCATTTGGATCACATTATGTAGTTTCAGACAACCCAGCTCCTTGCTTCCGGAGTCTGTATCACTTTTCTGTTCGTCTGAACTACTCTCCGTCACCTTATGTACTTTCTTGTACTTCTCCTGTGGAGATTTCTTGCTGCTGGTTTTCTTTCCCGACCTGCAGACTCTTGCTATGTGTCCTACTTTTCCACACTGTCTGCACACTTTGTCCTTGAACCAGCAATCATTATGGTCGTGTGTTGTTCTGCCGCAGCGATAGCACTTCACTCTTCCGTATGACATTTCATTTGTGCCATATTCTTGCGGTCTCCGTTATATCTCTGCAGTGCCCCGTGCGGCTGCTTCATGTGATACTGCAATGCTGAAAGCCTTGTCCAGCGTAAGATCCTTTTCTGATAGAAGCCGTTTCTGGGTTCCTTCACTTTGAAGCCCACACACAAACTTGTCCCTTAAAGTATCTGCTAGTCCCGTTCCAAACTGGCAGTGTTTCGATAGCTTGCGCAGTTCCGTTAAATACTCAGCATTACTTTCATCTTTATGCTGGTTCCTTTTGTGAAACTTAAATCTTTCTGCTATCAGCAGCGGTGTGGGGTTTAAGTGGTCCTGTAGGATTGACACTATGTTTTCAAAATCCTTTTCTACTGGCTTCTCTGGGGTTACTAGGTTTCGTAGTAAGCCATACGTTTTTGCACCCATTGAATTCAACAATACCAGCGCTTTCTTGTCATCTGGCACTTCATTCGCCTTGCAGCATACTTCTATGCGTTCGACATATGTCGTCCAATCTTCGACTTCATTGTCGAACGCTGTGATACTGCCACTCTTCGGCATTTTTGGGTGTGGTTAGACTGGCTTAAAATGGCGTCTCCCGCGCTTTCCTTTCTTCCCTGCTGTGGCTTAAAATGGCGTCTCCCGCGCTGCTGCCAACGCCACTCTCAGCGGTCCTCGTGGCAAATGGCGACGCCCTGTGGGTTTCGTGCGCTGCTCCTGCGCTGCTGCCAATGCCGCTCTCTGTGGTCCTCGTGGCAATGGCAGCGCCTCGCGTTTTCCTGCGCGCCTCTCTCCCCCATTGACGCTGCTCGGCCCTTGAACACCGGCTGCGCTCTGCTCTCTCTCGCCTCTCTCCCCCGTTGACACTGCTCGGCCCTTGAACACCGGCTGCGCTCTGCTCTCTCTCATATCTCTCCCCGTTGACACCGCTTGGTCCTGAACACCGGCTGCGCCCTGTGCGCTCTGCCCTCTTTCTCTCCCCCCGTCGACGCTGCTCGGCCTTTTTCTGTGCCGCTCGGTCGGGCTCTAGCCGCCGCTATCCAGGAAGGGTCTGCGCAGTACCTGTTGCCAGCCCGTTTTGCTGGACCACCGTGACTGGAAAGCCAAGCCTGGCTCTCGACAGCCTCCCCTGCGATACTCAAATCTCCGCTGGATGACTGGGCGGTTGCCCGTGGTTGATGCCCGTGCTTCTGGACTCGACCTCCTTCCACTGTTCTCCAGGAGCGAATCCCTGGGAGGTGATGCAGAGTTGCAGGTAGGTGCGAATCTGCGTTAGATCCGTGTATCTTAATGTTGTGTCCTTCAATAATCAGACAAAAGACTGCAGGGAACGATCAACAGGTGTTTACTGAATGAGGGTTACTCTAGAACTAAGTGTACAGATCACTACTCAGGGTTTATATACAGGTGTGGTCACTGCCGGTACTACAGTATACAGGAGCTGTAAAAAGTAGTTCTCCCCTTAAAGGTACATACATTACAAATATAAAAGCAGAGAGGTTATGCTAGAACTGTATAAAACACTAGTTAGGCCACAGCAAGAGTACTGCATACAGTTCTCATCACCACATTACAGGAAGGATGTGATTGCACTCGAGAGGGTGCAGAGGAGATTTACAAGGATGTTGCCAAGACTGGAGAATTATAGCTATGAGGAAAGATTGGATAGGCTGGGGTTGTTTTCTTTGGAACAGACGAGGCTGAGGGGAGATTTCATTGAGGTGTATAAAATTATGAGGAGCCTAGATAGAGTGGATAGAAAGGACTTAGCAGAGAGGCCAATAACGTAAGAAATAGGAGCAGGAGTAGGCCATACGGCCCCTCGAGCCTATTCCGCCATTTAATGAGATCATGGCTGATCATCCAAATTCAGTACCCAGTCCCTGCTTTCTCCCCATATCCCTTGATCCTTTTAGCCTTAAGAAATATATCTAACTCCTTCTTGAATACATTTAATGAATTGGCCTCAACTGCCTTCTGTGGTAGAGAATTCCATAGGTTCACCACTCTCTGGGTGAAGAAATTCCTCCTCATCTCAGTCCTAAATGGCTTATTCCTTATCTTTAGACTGTGATCCCTGGTTCTGGACTCCCTCGCCATCGGGATCACCCTTCCTGCATCTAGTCTGTCTAGTCCTGTTAGAATTTTATAAGTTTCAATGAGATCCCCTCTCACTCTTCTAAACTCTAGCGAATATAAGCCTAATCGACCCAATCTCTCCTCATACGTCATTCCTGCCATCCCAGGTATCAGTCTGGTGAATCTTCGCTGCACTCTCTCCATGGCAAGAACATCCTTCCTCAGATAAGGTGACCAAAACTGCGCACAATACTCAAGGTGTGGTCTCACCAAGGCCCTGTACAACTGCAGCAAGACATCCTTGCTCCTGTACTCGAATCCTCTCGCTATGAAGGCCAACATACCATTTGCCTTCTTAACTGCCTGCTGCACCTGCATGCTTGCCTTCAGCGACTGGTGCACAAGGACACCCAGGTCTCGTTGCATTTCCCCTTTTCCCAATCTATTGCCGTTCAGATAATAATCTGTCTTCCTGTTTTTGCCACCAAAGTGGATAACTTCGCATTTATCCACATTATACGGCATTTGCCATGCATCTGCCCAATCACCCAACCTGTCTAAATCATACTGGAGTTTCTCTGCATCCTCCACACAGCACACATGCCCACCCAGCTTTGTGTCGTCTGCAAACTTGGAGATATTGGCCTAGAAATTGGGGTGAGGCGCCAAACTGGCGCCAAGTTCGCCTGGGCGCAGATTTTTGCGCAGCATTCGGAGCAGTAGCGATCGTCAGATATTCAGCCTCAGTGCCCCTAGAGGGAGACGGGGTGCGGCTCGAGGCGCTCCGCGTCCCTCTTAGGGCGCTGAAAGTGAATTTCGCAGCGCAACGTGCCGCAGCGCCACACGCTGCGGCACGGCACGCTGCGGTACTGCAGGCCTTCCTCCCATTGTTAAGGGGGAGGGGCCTGCAGCAGCGCGAACCCCAATCGCGAGTGCCGGCAAAAGAGCCCGGCACCGTGGAGAAGTGCCGGGCTCTCGGGAAACAGCCGGCAATGCCGCGGGGGGGGGGGGGGGGAATCTGGAGGCCGGGGACAGAGGTGCTGGCAGGCGGCCGCCGAAAAAACCGGCCGCCCCGCACCTCCACCTTAACTTGCGCCTCTGCCGGCGCAGTAAGGCCCTGTGAACCGGGCGCGGGTAGCAAACGGCGCAACAGCGGTGTTCGCTACCAGATATCGCGATCGGGGCGCGAATGGGGCGCTGCGCACACCGATGACGTCATCGGTGGCGGCGCAGCGCAACAGGCTAACACCACCATTAGCGCCCCTGCTGAATATCGCGGGAGGCGCAGCCAGTGGCGCTACAGCCACTGGCTGCCTCTTTAGGCGCTAACAGGTGGCGCTACTCACCCAATTTCTCCCCCATTACATCTAGTTCCCTCATCTAGATCATTTATATATATTGTGAACAGCTGGGGTCCTAGCACCGGTCCCTGCGGTACCCCACTAGTCACTGCCTGCCACTCGGAAAAAGACCCGTTTATTCCAACTCTTTGCTTCCTGTCTGCCAACCAGTTCTCTATCCAAGACAGTACCTTACCCCCAATCCCATGTGCTTTAACTTTACACGCTAATCTCTTATGCGGGACCTTATCGAAAGCCTTCTGAAGTGCCGTAACCTAGAAAACTACAGACCAAGAGCTGGAAGATGGGATTAGGCTGGATAGCTCTTTTTGGCCAGCACAGAAATGATGGGCTGAAGGGCTTCCTTCTGTGCTGTAAACTTCTAATATTCAATGATTCTATGACAGCAGGGCTGGCAGATAAGTATTAGATTTCATACGGAACGTCTGCCCTGTTTCCTGGAGACAATGAAGGATAATTTGATATTGCAGCAACTGTTCACACTCATTGCTGCTCCGACAATCCTATTCATATTCCTCTAGGGCATAAAAACCCAAAAGGAAAAGTGATCCAACCATGGCTAACAAAAGAAATTCAAGCTAGTATTAAGTCAAAGGAGGAAGCTTATAAAGTTGCCAGAAAGAGCATTCAGCCTGAGGATTGGGATCTTTTTAGAAATCAGCAAAGGGGGACCAAAAAAAAATTGATAAAGAAAGGGAACATGGAATATGAGCACAAACTAGCGAAAAATATAAAAACGGATTGTAAAAGCTTCTATAAGTACGTGAAAAGGAAAAGACTGGGGAAGGTCTTTTACAGTCAGAGACGGGAGAATTTATAATGGGGGAATGAGGAAATGGCAGAGAAATTAAATAAATACTTTGGGCTGGATTTTCCTAAGCCCCTGGAGTCAGGTTGGAGGCATGCGGGCGATAAAAATCGGAGATCCGGTGGTCCCGACCCATCCCGCCTCCAACCCGCCTCCATGTCAATTTCATAGGAGTCGGGTTTCCGACAAGTGCTGGAACCCGACTCCCAGAGGCGGGAAGGGATTAAAGGCAATTAAACTGCCTGTTAACAGGTAGTTAACAGGTAGTTTTTTGCCTATTCGCGATTTTTATTGCTGGTTTGTGGGCTTCCCGACAGCTCCAAACCACGAAAAGTTTTCGAGGCGGGACGTGGGTCTGAGGTCTTGGAGGGGTCGAGATGCCCAGTGTTCAGGTGAGTGAGGGGTGCAGGAGTGCAAAGGTAAGTGTTTTGCAAGTGTTTAAAGTGTTTAAATAAGTTTAACTTACTTTTACTTACCTTTACAGGAGTCCTGCATTCCGGTGTCGGGAGTCGGCTGCAAGAACCACAGAAGCTCCGATTTTTAAAAAAAAATCAGCTTCTTGGTTTCTGCAGCAAAATGATTTTAAAGTTATCCTGAGAAAGGACTGAGGCTGAATTAGCAGTTTTTCAGTGCTTGACAGCTTCAAACAGCTGTTAAACACTGATATTTCATCTGCCAAAAGCTTTTGACAGATGAAATGTCAATCTCTGACGTCACCTGTTGCCGGGTGGCCCTTAATTGGCCTGCTGAGCCCACAGGGTGGGCTCAAAAAGGTCAATCAGAGGAAAATCCAGTGGGTTGGCCACATCTCCATGGAGGCGGGACAACAAGCCCGAATGTGGGTTTCCCACCTCCAACCCGCCCCCGTAGCAAAATCCAGCCCTTTGTTTCTGTCTTCACGGAAGAAGACACAAAAAACCTCCCAGAAATACGAGAAAACCAAGGGTGTGGCGAGAATGAGGAACTTAAAGAAATTATTATTAGTAAAAAAACTACTAGCAAAATTAATGGGACTAAAAGTCGATAAATCCCAAGGACCAGATGACCTACATCCTAGGGTTTTGAAAGAGGTGCCCATTGGGATAGTAGACACATTGGTTGTCATCTTCCAAAATTCTATAGATTCTGGAACGGTTCCTGCAGATTGGAGGATAGCAAATGTAACTCCGCTATTTAAGAAAGGAGGGAGAGAGAAAACGGGGAACTACAGACCTGTTAGCCTCACATCAGTAGTTGGGGAAAATGCTGGAATCTATTTTAAAGGATGCAATAACTGGACACTTAGAAACTAATAGTAAGATTGGGCAGAGTCAACATGGATTTATGAAAGGGAAGTCCTGTTTGACAAACCTATTGGAGTTCTTTGAGGATGTAACTACTGGAGTAGACAAAGGGGAACCAGTAGATGTGGTCTATTTGAATTTTCAGAAGGCCTTCGATAAGGTCCCACACAAGAGGTTGGTGAACAAAGTTAGGGCACATGGAATTGAGGGTAATATACTAGCATGGATTGAGAATTGGTTAACAGACAGAAAACAAAGAATAGGGATAAACGGGTCTTTTTCAGGATGGCAGGCTGTGACTAGTGGGGTACCGCAAGGATCGGTGCTTGGGCCCCAGCTATTCACAATCTATATCAATGATTTGGATGAGGGGACTAAATGTAACATTTCCAAATTTGCTGATGATACAAAGCTAGGTGGCAGCGTCAGTTGTGAAGAGGATGTGAAGAGGCTTCAAGGGGATCTCGACAGGCTCAGTGAGTGGGCGAGAACATGGCAGGTGGAATATAATGTGGATAAATGTGAAGTTATCCACTTTGGTAGAAAAAACAGAAAGGCAGAGTATTTCCTAAATGGTGAAAAATTGGGGAATGCAGATGCTCAAAGGAACCTTAGTGTCCTTGTACACGAGTCACTGAAAGTGAATGTGCAGGTGCAGCAAGCCATTAGGAAGGCAAATGGTTTGCTGGCCTTCATTACAAGAGGATTTGAGCACAGGAGTAAAGAAGTCTTACTCCAATTATATAGGGCCTAGGTGAGACCACACCTGGAGTACTGTGTACAATTTTGGTCTCCTTACCTAAGGGAGTGCAACGAAGGTTCACAAGATTGATTCCTGGGATTGCGGGACTGTCGTGAGAAGAGATTGAGTAAACTAGGCCTGTATTCTCTTGAATTCAGAAGAATGAGAGGGGATCTCATTGAAGCATACAAAATTATTACAGGGCTTGATAGGGTGGATGCTGGGAGAATGTTTCCCTTGGCTGGAGAGTCTAGAACCAGGGGCCACAGCCTCAGGGTAAAGGGTAGGCCATTCAGGACTGAGATGAGAAGAAATTTCTTCACAGAGTGGGTGGTGAATCGTTGGAATTCTCTGCCCCAGAGGGCTGTGGAGGCTCAGTCATTGGGTATATTCAAAACAGAAGTTGATAGATTTCTGACTAGGACAGGCATCAAGGGTAATGGCGATAGGGCCGGTGAATGGAGTTGAGGCAGAAGATCAGCCATGATCTCATTGAATGGCGTAGCAGGCTCGAAGGGCCAAATGGCCTACTACTCCTCCTAATTCTTATGTTCTTATTTGAACTCAGCAGGGGTCATTGCCAAGTTAAGGCTGGTGGACTCTGCTCTGGGGTGGGGGGTGGGGGGGGGGTGGTGGCGGTGAGGGGGGAGTAGTTGGGGGTAGTTGGGGGAAGGGGGAAAGTCAGTTTTGACTAAATGTTGACACTGAAATCAGGCTTCAAAAAAAAAAGACACAGACACCAAAAGGCAGTCTGGTTTTCAGAAAGCAGGACTCTGCACAGGCAATCAGTGTGAAAAAAGGCTGAAAAAAGAGGAGGTTCTGTCCTGGGACTGTAGGATAGAATGCTGAGGGGTTATTCTGTTTAATATGAGTATCCACCAAAGTAGGATCGTGTCTCGTCTTCTTTATTTTTTATCATTGCACCAACGTAAGTTGTACCAATTGAACTAAGTGACTCAGATCATACCTATTGATCTGTAGTTTTCTGCATGGTCAATCTATGGAACAGGCTCCCTAGGGAGACAGTGGAAGCAGTTAGTATTGATTAATTCAAATGCAAATTAGATAGATTTTTTTCAGAAAATAACATTTTGGGATACAGTATATGAGTAATTTGAGACAGGACATTTGGTAAGCGTAGCATGCTTGGGAGGAACAGGTGACTTTGAACCTATGGGGGGAAAAATTCAGTATCGACCATTTTGGGGCGTTAACATCGCCTGGGCACTAACTTTAGCATCCAGCACTAATTAGCGGCGGCGACCGCAAAATTGAGTTTTAGCACCCCAAGAGGGAAGTGGAGCGCTAAATCAAGTGCTTCAATTCCTTCTTAGGTCGCTAACGTCGGAGAGCAAGGCGGAGACTTCAGCAGCGCTGCACACTGGGCCGTGCAGTGCTGCCGCGTTCAAAGGCTCCTTCCCTCCCTTAAAGGGAAGGGCGATCGCTGCAGGCTCTACAATTTAAAAAGTACCTACCTGGACCACCAAGGCAGCCATGATCCCGCGCGATCAGCCGGCACTCAAGCAGAGTGCCGGGCTGATCGATCGCGGGCAGGAACGCGCGGAAAAACTAGAACAGGAAAGGTACGTTTTTTTTCCACTTACCTCGGCCGTCTCGCCTTTAATCATTGCTCCTGAAGCGGCCGGCCGCCCGATGCACACCTCCTGCAGCTATCGGTGTTTTCGACTGGCGCTGCTGCAGGGGGCGGAAGTCAATTTCAGGTCCGGCGCGCTACCGGGGCGATGTGCACGGCGATGATGTCGTGATCTCCGGACGAAGGAGATCGGGGCGCAACGCCGTAGCGCCGCTGCAATACTCCCACCAAATATGGCGGGAGTCAATGTCAGCGCTGCGCCCGGTCACAAAACCATTTGCGCCCTGTTAACGTGCCCACAAAGGCACCCAGTTTCACCCCCACTGTTCCCAAAGCTCTCCACCACTGGGGGGTTTCCTCACCTCATGTCTGGATCTATTGTAAACTAATTGATAGAGATTGATTGCTATGATTAGTCAACATCTCCATTATTGTTGTATCATGTGACTACCAGGAGGGTAGAAGACGAACTAGATAGACCTTGGTCTTTTTTCATCTAGCAATTCCTTTGCTCCTATGTGTCACCTTGCTGTGGAATACAGCAGCTTTCAATTCAAACCAAACTTTGCCTCATCTAGTGTTAACTCAGTCCGCCTTTGGAAAGATTGAAGAAACACACATGCAAAAGGCATGAGTATCCAGACAAAATTGCAAGGAGATGCTCTTGTTACATCCTTTAGTCACGCTATCGAGCAAGTAGATATAAGGCAGTGTGAGTCAACTCCTATAAAAGTAAAACACTGAGACCGTCTAAGGGAGCAGCTGATGCCACTGAACCTAAGAAGGTATCTATAGCAGAATTTATAACAATCTTACACGACACACAATGAATTACTTTTGATATGTAGTAAGGCAGCTGCATTTCACACACTACAAGATCCCATAAATTGCACTGAAGTGAATGACAGTTAATCTGTTTTTTGCTGGTGTAGGTTAAGGGAGGAATGTTGATCAGTACATTGGCAGATCTTCCCTGCTCTTCTTCAAATGGTGTCATGGGATTTTAAACATCTACCTGAACTGCTGGAATAGGTATAAGGTCTCACCCTAAAGACGGCGCCTCTGACAGTGCATCAGTCCCTCAGTATTCCATCGGAGTGTCGTCCTGGATTACATACTCAATTCCTGGAGTGGGGCTTGAACCCACAACCTTTTATCCAGAGGGGTCAATGTTACCAAACAAATAAACACTCACTGTCTAGGTCCTTCCTACAAAGAATGGCCAGGAGGTACTGGAAGGGGTTTGTCTGAACCGTGGAACTGTACCCTAGCGTGAGTCAGGAGAGGAGGGGACAAAAACTAGGAGAAAAAACAATTAATACGAACTTTATTTTGCAGGAGGCTGCTGTTTAATGAGCACCGTTAAATATAAAAGAATCTGAAGAGGCTGCTTCTGTGACTGACAGTCTGGACTGTGACTTTGTCACCTCTGTGATTTGTTGCCTCAAAGTCTTTTCTATCCCAAGACTGATCGCTAACAATACTAAGTACAGCTGCTTTTAAATAGCAACATATGCTTTTTCCATTTATAGTGAAGGCTGCATTGTCAGGCCTGGAATGTATGGAGAAATGATACTGTGGCATGCCTGGGAGAGCTGAGCAGAGATAAAAGGCCTCTGTCCCAGATGTCGTGTGCCCATTCTCTGCTCAGCCTGTGTCCCTTCCCCTCGCTGTCCTGTCATCTCTTTCTGACGCCCAAACATGGCGCCCAAGAAACCAGACCCCAAGAAAGAGGAGCCAAAGAAGGAGGTGAAGCCTCCTGAGCCAGAGATCCCTAAGGAGCCTGAGTTCGACCCCAAGAAAGTAATCGTGAGTACACCTCCCCCCATCAGCAAGGGGCGCCTGGTCTGTATCTTTCACTGTAAGATTCAAAGCGGTATTGACTTGATGAAAAAACAAAATCTTGACAAGGGAAAAACTGCAGCAAATGGAGAAATTCGGCATGTATAGCATCTGAAAAGAAAAATAATGAAGGTTTCAGGTAGAGACCCTTCCTTTTGGGTGAGATGCTTCCTTTCAGGGGTTGCAGAGGTGGGGAGGGGCAAGACCACAGAGAGACTTGTAGATGAGGACAAGGATTTTGGAGTCGATGGCAGGAGCAGAACTCAGTGTGGGATAGTTTGTAGATGGCAGAGTTCTCGGCAAGCTGCAGTTTTACACTGTGGTGGTTATGGTGCTGGACTAGCAGCTCAGAAGTTCAAATTCCACCATAGCGAGTTGTGAAACTGAATTCAACAAATTTCATAACATGCAGCCAGGATGGTAGAAGGTGAACTAGATGGATCTTGGTTTTTTTTCATTTAGTAATTCCTATGTTGTGGTCTGGCACCAGAGAAATTACCATAAAAGCTGTCGGATTGTTGTGAAAACCCAACTGGCTCACTCACTAATGTCCTTCAGGGAAGGGAACCTGCCACTCCTACCCGGTCAGGCCTACATGTGACTCCAGTCTGATTCTACCTCATTGACTCTTAATGCCCTCTGACGTGGCCTATCAAGCCACTCACTTGCAAAGCCATTGCTGCTATTCAACAAGAAGGTTCCCCCATAACTTTCTCAAAGAAACTAGGCAATAAATGGGACTTTGCCATGAATGCCCTCATATCTAAGAACAAATTTAAAAAAATTAAAATTACAGATGCAGGTGGAGGCAAGATGAGGGGAACATTGGGATAGTTGTGCCTGGAGATAGAGAGCTGTGGATAAGGGTTTCAACAGAAGTAGGGATGAAGTATGGGCAGAATGGGCAGAAATTGCAGAAGTGGAAATTAGGACTATTGCTGTGCTTATAATGTGAGGTTTGAGTTTGAAGATAAGCTCAGCCTTGAATAGGACATTGAGAAAGTGGAATGCTAAAGCCGTGCTAAGTATCTATTGATGTCCATTGCTCCTCCTGTGAGTTACCTTGGGATGTTTTGTTGCATTAAAGGTCTGATTGAACATTTGACAAGGTCTATAATCATAGAATCATAGAATGGTTACAGCACAGAAGGAGGCCATTCGGCCTACCGAGTCCATTCCAGCTCTCTGCAAGAGCACTTCAGCTAATCCCACCCCCCCACCCTTTCCCCGTAGCCCTGCCTAGGAGTATTTGATGGGTCAGTGTAGAGGAATTTTATTCTGTATCTAATTTGTGCTATGCCTGTTCTGGGAGTGTTTGATGGAGCAGTGTAGAGGGAGCTTTACTCTGTATCTAACCTGTACT
This sequence comes from Somniosus microcephalus, assembly GCF_052327205.1. Classification (NCBI taxonomy): domain Eukaryota; kingdom Metazoa; phylum Chordata; class Chondrichthyes; order Squaliformes; family Somniosidae; genus Somniosus; species Somniosus microcephalus. The sequence continues at coordinate 70,507,506 of NC_140993.1, forward strand.
GTACCTGCTCTAGGAGTGTTTGACAGGACAGTGAAGAGGGAGCTTTATTCTGTATCTAACTCATACTGTACCTACCCTTAAAGTATTTGTTGGGGCAGTGTAGGGGGAGCATTACTCTGTATCTAACTCAAACTGTAACTGCCCTGAGAATGTTTGATGGGACAGTGTGGAGAGAGGACAGGTGACCAAAGAGGTAGGTTTTAAGGAGCGTCTTAAAGGAGGACAGAGATGTAAAGAGTCAGAGAGGCTTAGGGAGAATTCCATAGCCTAGGGCCCAGCAGCTGAGTTAGGTCAAAACAGTTCAAAAACTAATTACAAATTCAGACGCATAGGTGGGAGAGAGAAATGATTTTGAAGTCTGTATTAAAGTTGAACTCCTTGTGGTGAAAGATCTTGCAATCATATCGCGCCTTTCAAATCTTCAGGTCATCCCAAAGTGCTTTACAGCCAATTAATTACTTTTCTGAAGACCAGTCACTGGCCTAGAAATTCAGTGGCGTTTGCGGCCACTTAGCGCCTGAGGAGGTGTTTTGCGCCGGAAGTGTTGTTGCGCCTGAAATTCAGTTCTGGGCGAAATTCGGCGTTAGCCGGTAGTGCTGCGCCAGCACCGATGATGTCATCGGTGTGCGCAGCGCCCCGGTTCCAACGCGATGCCGACCCGACGCCCAAATTCAGTTGCGGCCGCCTCTCCCGTAGCGGCCGCAAAGAGCGTTTGTAAAACGGGGCCTTGCAGCTCCGAGAGGCCGGGGTGTAAAGGTGGAGGTGCGGCCGGCCGCTTTCCCGGCGGCCGCCTGGCCGCACCTTCCTCCCCGGACTCCCACACCACCCCCCCCGCGGCATTGGTCTCTGACCCCCGCGAGCCCGGCACTTCTCCGTGGTGCCGGGCCCATTTGCCGGGGGAATCCAGCGGCGATCTCACGGCTGCAGGCAGCTCCTCCTTAAGAGAAGGAGGAGGCCTGCAGTACCCCAGCCTGCTGCACCGCATCGGGTGGCGCTGCGGCAGCTGGACGCCTGAAATTGACTTTCAGCGCCCCAAGCGGAGGCGGCCAAACCCTGCAATAGCGCCCGCCTCCGTCTTGGGGCGCTGCAACTGAATTTCAGGCGGGCACTACGGGAATCCGGGCGCAGCGCAAACTTTCGGGCGCTAAACACCAGGCGCGGCGATAGGGAATTTCTAGGCCACTGTGTTTTATATACAAATGCATCAACCATTGTGTGTACAGCACGATCCAAAGCTTATTCCACACATTGATCACTTTTTATGGTTCATCAGTCCAAAGATGACCTTTTACAGGTTTGAATTGGTGTCCCCCTGCCTCAACTCTCGCAATTTAATTTAAAGTGATAATGCGAATTAGCCTTTTCAATTCACTTAGCTATTTCCTATACTTCTTTAAGATCACCTCCTTTCCAGGCTGTAAAGCACATGGGGGAAAAATTAAGTTGGTTTGCGCCTCCCGTTAGCGCCTTAAGAGGGCGCTAATGGGGCGCAAAGCAACTAGTGCCCGTGCGCGGCGATGTTTGCGCTGCTCACGAAATTAACTAGACATTTTGCGGTGGCACTAAACACTACCGCCACGATCTCCTGTGCCGGCAGATCGTGATGTCAGTCGAGTGTGCAACGCCCCGGTAGCGCCCCGTCCGGATATTGAGTGGCGCCCCCTGCCTTACTGCCTGCCGCTAGCAACGGCAGGTTGAGGGGAGCGTTTTGCAGTCGGGAAGGGACTGGGAGAGCGCTATTTAAAGGCAATCGCTTCCTGCCTTTTTTTGTTGGTGACATTTTTGCACCACGTATTCTGAGAGAGAGAGAGACTTCTGGAGAGATTCAACGCTGTGTGAAGGAGTTTGGGTACTGAGCAGCACTTTGCAGGTTCATTTTGATTTGCCCTTCCTTGTATCAATTTAGAAGAGACTATGGGGGCTGCACTCTGAGCTCTTTCCCTGGGTCTCTCCATTGTTCTTTCCAGCAGATTTGATGTACAGGTCTCTCCAGGCCGAGATTGAAGGCTGCAATGAGCAGGTTGTGGATGGAGAGCAAGATCGACCCTCCCCTTTAAGAACTGGTCGGCGCCATTGTGTCTGTGTTTCATTGCTGACTGACATCACATGAGCTTCGCCAGTGCTCTGAGGTAGCGCCTCGCTCCTCGGCCTTTGCGCTTTAAGACAGGTGTGAAGCGCCTGATTTAGCGCTCCAATCACCTCCAGGGGCGATAAAAGCCAAGTTTGCAGTCGGAGGCGATGATTAGCGGCAGGCGCTAAACTTTGCGCACGGCCGATAATCGCGCCCCAAATGGGGCGATACTGAATTTTTCCCCCCAAGTCTCTCCAGCATTTCCTCATAACTCAGACCTCTGACACTGGGGGGGGTCAACTCGTGGATTCTCTCTGCACTTGAGTAATGAGTATTCCTTTGTTTCTTGTCGGACCCACTTCCCATAAAGTTGGCCTTGACAGGCCTAAAAGGAGGGAGGCACCACAAGGAAAATGATTACAAGATAAATTGGGGAGCGGGGGTTATGGCACACAGAGGTCATCTGAGTGTCAGACCCCAGAAATCCAATCAAAAAGGTAAAAAGGGCTTGTGATGTGACAGCTGGGAGGTAGTGAACTCGCACTAGCAGACTAATTATCTCCCTGCGACATTCATTGCTCACTATTTACACTTGGGCTAGGTCTTGTTGCTCTTTTCTTTACTTTTTTTAAGTTGTCAACCATGACTCAATGACAGCACTCTTGTCTCTGAGTCAGAAGGTCAGGGGTTCGAGCCCCATTCCAAAGTTTTGAGCACAAAACCTAGACTGAGACTTGAGTGCAGTACTGAGGGACTGCTGCACTGTCGGAGGTGCCACCTTTAGGATGAGCCATTAAACTGATGCATTCTCTGTCCTCTCAGATGGATATAATAGATTCCATAGCATTATTTGACAAAGAGCAGGGGAGTTCTCCCCGTGTCCTAGCCAACATTTATCCCTCAATCAACATCACCAAAATGGATTATTTGGTCATTTATCGCCGGTGTTTGTGCAAACTTGCTGTAAGCAAATTGGCTGCCATGCTTCCCCACATTACAACATTAACTACACTTCAAAAAGTACTCCACTGGCTGTACAGCGCTCTAGGATATCCTGAGGTCGTGAAAGGTGCTCTATAAGTGCAAGTTCTTTCTTTCTTTCTGATTTTTATTGCTCCACCATTGGTAGCTGTGCCTTCATCTGCTTGGGCCCTAAGCTCTGAAATTCCCTCCCACCTCTCCATCTTTCTACCACTCTCTCCTTTAAGATGCTCCTTAAAACCTACCTCTCACCTATCATAATATCTCCTTATGTGGCTCGGTGTCAAATTTTGTTTGATAATGCTCCTGTGAAGCGCCTTGGAACGTTTTTCTACATTAAAAGGCACTATATAAGTGCAAATTGTTGTTGTTGTTGTTATTATTAATCAGGGACATAAATACCACTGTGCTACTGTGTCTCTTTTTCATTTTTAGAAAGCTTGATTTTTTTTTTTGTAGAGGAGCAGGTTTGGTAAAATTTCTACCTGACACAAGTATTCTTTTCTTTCCAGGTTGAATTCACTCCCGATCAGCTTGAAGGTGAGGGTGCAGACACGACTGACACTGCATGAGCTCAGCTTTGTTACATGAGCAAATGAATAACATGAGACTGTTCTAATGAATAAGTGGGGTGAGAGCAGTACTGAAGTCCCAGGATCCAGACCTGGTCTGTGTTGAGTTAAAATACATTTATATAGCACCTTTCATGACTTCAGGACATCAAATTACAGTTTGAAGTGTAGTCACTGTTGTAATGTAGAGAAACGTGGCAGACAACTTTTACACAGTAAACTCACACAGTGAGATAAATGACCAATTAAACTGTTTTGGTGGCGTTAATTGAGGGATAGATGTTGGCCAAACACTAGGAGAATGCCCCTGCTCTTCTTTGAATAAAGTCGTGGAAGCTTTTATGTTCACCTGAGAGGGCGGACGGCCTCGGTTTAACGTCTCATTCGAAAGACGGCATCTCCGACAGTACAGCATTCCATCAGTACTGCACTCAGTCTAGATTATGTACTCAAATCCTGAAATGGGGCTTGAACCCACAGCCTTCTGACTCAGAGGCAAGTGCTATCACTAAACCAAGGATGACCCCTCTGTTAGTTGATCCCAGTAGCAGTTGGATCACTACCTGTTGGCTTCAGTGCCTACAGGCCTATGAAAGGAAAATTAGCCAGGGATTCCACTCCTAATCATTATCCAGTAGGAAAGTAGGGGTGTCAGACAAGAAGACGATTGGGCTTGACTGTGAAGCCCACCCACTGTTAAAAAGTTTGCTGGCACTCATTATCTCGGGTCACACGTGAAGGTTGGCCATTTGGGTGAGGTGCTGAAGGGCTGCTGAACAAGGGTCCCCCAGCTAGAGTCAGCATCTTTGGTGTGAGAGGAGGGAACAAATTGTAGAAAAAAAGGAGTAAGATGCTGTTTTGCCATCAGCCTTTTTACTATTACCCCCCTCCACTCTGTTTTTCCTTGCTTGTCTCTTCTGCTACAGGAATGGTGCAGGCTGGGGTGGGGGGGGGGGTTACGTTAAAAAGACCCAAACCATCAAAGCAGCCTCAGTCACTACCCCAGTCAGCCGAGAGTCGTGCTATTGAAAGCCCTGGAGCCTGAACTCCTTCTATACCTAGTTTGAGACGGCCATAGTCAGACACAATGGGAGCAATTTTCAACTGCCAGCAGTTTCCCACCTGAAAATTGGAGGGTGGCGAGGGTAACAGATGAAAATCAAGGGGGAAGCACCACAGCCACCCCATTGACGCCCAATGTTCAGGTGGGCAAGCAGCACGCCTGCCTGTTTCAGGCGGAAGGCTGCTTAAATATTCAAATCAATGTGCTCCGCTGGTTGTAGGACCCCATTTGCAGCTTTCAGGTACAAATGCACAGAGCTATTTTCCACCGTCTCCACTGGTAACCATGTGCATTTCAGAGCGTCTCAGATTTAGAGCAAGCACAGCCACATCTACCACTGTGCCTTCCGCCTGCCCCACAAACACCAATACAACATACAGACATAGGCTCATAGACCAGACCTACCAAGTCTCTGATTCAGTTGGAGTGAGACTCACTCATTTTGGGTCTAATAAAGTTTCCTATTTTGGCATGTCTTATTACATAGAATTACATAGAATATACAGCACAGAAACAGGCCATTCGGCCCAACCAGTCCATGCCAGTGTTTGTGCTCTACTCGAGCCTCCTCCCGTCTTTCCTCATCTAAATCTCTCAGCATAACCCTCTATTCCCTTCTTCCTCATATGCTTATCTAGCTTCCCCCTAAATGCATCTATACAATTCGCCTCAACTACTTCCTGTGGTAGCAAGTTCCACATTCTCACCACTCTCTGGGTAAAGAAGTTTCTTCTGAATTCCCTATTGGATTTCTTGGTGGCTATCTTATATTGATGGCCTCTAGTTTTGCTCTTCCCCACAAGTGGAAACACTCTCTCTGTATCTACTCTATCAAAACCTTTCATAATTTTAAAGACCTCTATTAGGTCACCCCTCAGCCTTCTCTTTTCAAGAGAAAAGAGAGCCAGCCTGTTCATCCTTTCCTGATAGGTATAACCTTGCTTGCAGTCCCTGTAAATCTTTTTTGCACCCTCTCCAGTACCTCTATATTCTTATTCTTGAAATTAAACATTGTCAGCAGTGCTGGTGCAAGTCAACCCCTAATCTAAGTGGGTCACTAGTCTGAGCCAGTCAACAAGAAGCATGTGACAATAGTCTGGGGTGGGGGACAATTTTGACACCAATTTTCCTCCCCCCACCCCCACCACCGTGAAGGAAAATGGCCTTTGATTCAGCAGCATGTTGCACCAGCATGACTAAAATCAGTAACTCAGTGGGGTGAGGGAAATCACTAGCGTAGCACAGAATGTCCGTGCCTCCACAAGGTATGTTGCACTTCTCTGATTGTTTTTTCTTTCAGATTTCAAGGAGGCATTCGTCCTGTTTGACAGAACGCCCACCTCAGAGTTGAAGATCACTTATGCCCAGTGTGGTGATGTCATGCGCGCTCTGGGTCAGAACCCAACCAATGCAGAGGTTATGAAGGTCTTAGGAAGACCCAAACAAGAAGGTAAGTGTTTGAAAGAAAGACACAGACAGATGAAAAGCAGAATAACTCTGTCTGGTGAAAGAACAATGATGGGGCTATTAGATTCCCCCTTTTTGGGGGAACAGTGTGGTGTAGTTTTTTAAAATTAATTCTTGGGATGTGGATGAGGATGTCACTGGCAAGGCCAGCATTTATTGCCCATCCCTAGTTACCCTTGAGAAGGTGATATGGGCCATTTTCCTGAATCGCTGAAGTCCGTGTGGTGAAGGAGCTCCCACAATGCTGTTCAGTAGACCTGTCTACCGAAAATGTATCGATCACCCCCTTCAAAGTTATAACATCCTCTGCTGTTATGGATCCTGTAACGATATAGTATGAGCATTTAGACATTCTCCTAATTCAGCAAAGTGTCAATGTTTTAATTTGAGTATGAGCATTAAGACAGCCACTTAACAATCAACATCGGACAATGTATCAATTAGACAACTGGTTAGATCTAAAATGGATAAGTCAGGTAGTCTGCAAGATGGAGTTTGTAAACTAGCAGGAGCAGTTGTGCATAAAGTTGTCTTTCAATCTTAATAAAGTAAGGATTATCATTCAATGTTGGATTTTTAATGAACCTTAAAACTAATTCAGCCTGAGAACTATCCACGGGTATAGGTACCAGTAGGCATCTGTAAAGGAGAACGACAATTGGGCCTGATGTAATTTGATGAGATACTAAATTTGCTGAATGAACAGCCCAATTGAAACCCATTGGGAGAGGCAAAAAGCTCCTCAGACACACTGAAATTTTCCACAGATCAATCATGGCCTGAAATCTAGATTCCCAGTCTCAGAGACCCCAATATTTACGGGAAATCGGAAAGGGAGCAGGGGCGCCTGTTAGTGGCCGAGAAACCCGGAAATACAGGGAAGGCGGAGGTCCTGCTGAATTTACCGACAGAATCTCATTAGAATTTTTTTTACTCCATTTTCTGCCCAGCAGCCGGGCAGATTGTGAGGTTGGCCAGCTGCTGGGTGGGAATCCCTGCGGTAAAAGGCAGCAGCTGGGGACCGCGCCCTAAATCGAGAAGGGAGAGGGGACATGAAGCACAGTGGACAGGAGAGGAGAGAGATCGCGGGGAGAGAGAGATCACAGGGAGGGAGAGATCGCACGGAGTGAGGGAGTGATCGTGGGGGAAAGATCAGATTCGCGAAATGGGGAGAGATTGCAGCAGCTTTGCTTGAGGGGCCAGGGGAGGATACTTCTCCTGGCCCACAAGCAGTCCTGGAAAAGCATTTATCTGCTGGATGTGAAAGCTCCCTGCAGCTGCAGCGTTCCCCGAGCCGTTAAAAACATAAGAGCATAAGAAATAGGAGCAGGAGTAGGCCATTTGGCCCCTCGAGCCTGCTCTGCCATTCAATAAGATCATGGCTGATCTTCTACCTCATCTCCACTTTCCAGCACTACCCCATAGCCCTTGATTCCCTTAATATCCAAAAATCTATCGATCCCTGTCTTGAATATACTCAATGACTGAGCTTCCACAGCCCTCTGGGGTAGAGAATTCCAAAGATTCACCACCCTCAGTGAAGAAATTTCTCCTCATCTCAATCCTAAATTGCCAACCCCTTATTATGAGACTGTGACCCCTGGGTCTAGACTCCCCAGCCAGGGGAAATATCTTCCCTGCATCTACCCTGTCAAGCCCTGTAAGAATTTTGTATGTTTCAATGAGATCACCTCTCATTCTTCTAAACTCTAAAGAATATAAGCCTAGTTTACTCAATCTCTCCTCATAGGACAATCCCTCCATCCCAGGAATCACTCCCTCCATGGCAAGTATATCCTTCCTGAGGTAAGGAGACCAAAACTGTTCGCAATACTCCAGATGTGGTCTCTCCGGGGCCCAATATAATTGCAGTAAGATGTCTTGAGGGAAAAATTCAGTTGGTAGCGCCACCCGTTAGTGCCTTAAGAGGGCATTAAGTAGGGCGCAAACCAACTAGCGCCCGGGCGCGGCACTGCCCACGCCTCCCGCAAAATTCAGCGGGAGGTTAGTGGTGGTGCTAACCGGTAGCGCTGCGCTGCGCTGCTGGCGATGATGTCATTGGTGTGCGCAGCGCCCCGCTCACGCCCCAGCCGCGATCTTCGGGAGCGCCCCCTGATTTACCGCCAGACGCTATGTCTGACAGGGTCAGGGGGGCGTACCTGCGGCCGGGGAGGCGCAATTTAAAGGCGAGGTGCGGGGCGGCCATTTTTGTTGCTGGCCACCTGCCAGCACCTGCCTGCGCTCCCGTCCCCGGCCTCCAAGAGCCCGGCACTTCTCTTGGGTGCTGGGCTCTTTTGCCTGCACTCCCGATCCCCGGGGGCCCAGCTGGGCCCCAGGTCGCGCTGCACAAGGCCCCTCCCCTTTAAGAAGGAGAGGAAGGCCTGCAATACCGCAGCGCGACGTGCCGCAGCGCGTGGTGCTGCGGCACGTAGCATCACGATATTCACTCGCAGTGCCCCATGAGGGAGGCGGGGCGCTTCCAGTAGCGCCCCGCTTCCCTCTTGGGGCGCAACCACTCAATTTCCGGCGCGGGGACGCTAATTTTTCCGGGGCGCTACTTTTAGTGCCCCGGCAAAGTTAGCGCCTCAATTGGGGCGCTACTCAATTTTTAGCCCCTTTACTCTTATACTCAAATCCTCTTGTAATAAAGGCCAGCATACCATTTGCTTTCCTAATTGCTTGCTGTACCTGCATGTTAACTTTCAGTGATTTGTGTACTCCTCTGAACACCAACTTTTCTCAATCTCTCATTTAAAAAATACTCTGCTTTTCTATTTTTCCTATCAAAGTGGATAACTTCACATTTCTCCACATTATATTCCATTTGCCATGTTCTTGCCCACTCACTTAGCCTATCTATATCACCTTGAAGCCTCTTTGCATCCTCCTCACAACTTATATTCCCACCCAGCTTTGTATCATCAGCAAACTTGGATATATTACATTTGGTCCCCTCATCCAAATCATTGATATAGATTGTGACTAGCTGAGGCCCAAACACTGATCCTTGCGGTACCCCACTAGTTACAGCCTGCCAACCCAAAAATGACCCGTTTATTCCTACTCTCTGTTTTCTGTCCGTTAACCAATCCTCAATCAATGCTAGTATATTACCCCCAATCCCAGGAGCCCTAATTTAGTTTAATAACCTCTTGTGTGGCACCTTATCGAATGCCTTCTGAAAATCCAAATACACCACATCCACTGGTTCCCCCTTATCTATTCTGCTAGTTACAACCTCAAAAAACTCTAACAGATTTGTCAAACACGATTTCCCTTTCATAAATCTGTGTTGACTCTGCCCAATCCTATTATTATTTTTCCCTGTTACCACGTCCTTAATAATAGATTCTACATTTTCCCTACTACTGATGTCAGGCTAACTGGTCTGTAGTTCCCTGTTTCCTCTCTCCCAAATGGCTCCCAAAATCTGAGGCATGGAGCTCATTTAAATATAATAGTTACCGGCCCACCTCTCCAGAGCAGGGTACTCAGTCGACCCCAAACCCGCTGCGGTTAAACCGGAAGTAGGCACGTTTATGGCAGGTTGGGGTTGGGGTTCACATTTTGTCAGATTTAACCCTGCCCCCCGGCCCTCTCCCACCTGTTGTGGGGTGGGGGGGGGGGGGTTGTCGGTTAACATTACCCCCAGAGTGTCAGGGTCTCAGGGATTCATAGTGCGTTCCTAAGGCATTTTCAGGATTTCAGGTGAGGATGTGAAACTGATATAAAACTAAATGTGTAGTCATCGCACAGGCCAAAGGTCTGCCTACATTTAGCTCCCAGAAGCCTTCTCTGCACCGGCAATCAGCTGCCTGCATAGGCCAACCCTCTCCCATGGAGCCTTAGGCCAAGTCCAATAAAAGAGGGCAACTGATTTGATCCAGCACAGAGCCATCGTGCCCAACATTTTCACTTCGCAACATTTTAAGTGAACTTACAGTGATTGTCCAGCATGCAAATGAAGAAATTCAAATGATTTGTGATGCGTTGTTGCAACTCGTTATATACTGTAGTTATCATTTTTAAAATTAAAATAATGTTAATTTCTTTTATTTTCTAGAGATGCAGATAAAGATGTTGGACTTTGAAACCTTTCTGCCGATGCATCAGCATATCTGCAGGGTTAAGGACCAGGGCACATTTGAGGACTTCGTTGAGGGTCTGAGAGTGTTCGATAAGGAAGGAAATGGCACAGTAATGGGGGCTGAACTTCGCCATGTCTTAGCTACACTGGGTCTGTATCTTAGAACTAACTGATTTCTGGTAAAGAGTATGAAAGGTATAAATCCAAAGCCATTACTGCCACTGTGCACTCATGGGATTAGGAGGGAACAAGATAACATCGATTGCCCCTGCTCTAGAATCCTTCAGATCTAAGCCTGTTGTCCATTCTTTGCCTGTTTTATTGTCCTTCTTTAAAATATTCCTGAGCTGTTCCTAATCAAGAGGATCAAGGTACTGGTAATCATTATGCTGGGAATTAATCCTACTGAACCATTTCTTTGGCTTTGCAGGTTTATTGTTCTTGTTCTGCTTTGGAGTGTCCACTATTTGTGTTGCACGGACAAGCTAGGACCACAGGAACTCTAATTTGTGTGGAATTGTTCACCACCAGAGCTCCTGAAATTTGTATCCGAGGTCTTACTGAGGTAGCTGGAGGCCCCAGTTCATGTACCTGGATGTCCTGGTTGATTGAGTTGGTGTTTCTGGTTGATGGAGCTGGTGTTTCTGGTTGATGGAGCTGGTGTTTCTGGTTGATGGAGCTGGTGTTTCTGGTTGCTGGAGCTGGTGTTTCTGGTTGATGGAGCTGGTGTTTCTGGTTGATTGAGCTGGTGTTTCTGGTTGATTGAGCTGGTGTTTCTAGTTGATTGAGCTGGTGTTTCTAGTTGATTGAGTTGGTGTTTCTGGTTGATTGAGCTGGTGTTTCTGGTTGATGGAGCTGGTGTTTCTGGTTGATTGAGCTTGTGTTTCTGGTTGATTGAGTTGGTGTTTCTGGTTGATTGAGCTGGTGTTTCTGGTTGATTGAGGTAGTGTTTCTGGTTGATGGAGCTGGTGTTTCTGGTTGATGGAGCTGGTGTTTCTGGTTGATTGAGTTGGTGTTTCTGGTTGATTGAGTTGGTGTTTCTGGTTGATGGAGCTGGTGTTTCTGGTTGATTGAGTTGGTGTTTCTGGTTGATGGAGCTGGTGTTTCTGGTTGATGGAGCTGGTGTTTCTGGTTGATTGAGTTGGTGTTTCTGGTTGATTGAGTTGGTGTTTCTGGTTGATGGAGCTGGTGTTTCTGGTTGATGGAGCTGGTGTTTCTGGTTGATTGAGCTGGTGTTTCTGGTTGATGGCGCTGGTGTTTCTGGTTGATTGAGCTGGTGTTTCTAGTTGATTGAGCTTGTGTTTCTGGTTGATTGAGTTGGTGTTTCTGGTTGATGGAGCTAGTGTTTCTGGTTGATTGTGCTGGAGATCCCTGCTAATAGAGTTGCAGGCCCTGGCTGATGGAGCTGAAGACTCTCACTGAGTGAGTTGGGAGTCATATTGATGGACTTGGAGGTCCTAGTCCTAATAAAGGTTGTTAACATATAAACAGACCAAGGGAGAGACAATATTTAAATGAAATGTGACACAGATATGACTGTTTATAAGTAGATTGGTTAGGTTAAAGTTTTATTGGTTTAAGTGGAGATTGTTCTTGGATGATTTATCATTACAGAACTTCTTCAGTGTCTACAATAATAATTGTTTTATTTGTTTCCAATTTGCTTTCCTTTCATCCTAAAGGCTCTTGCTTGTGTTACGCTTGCCCCTTCCTCAGGTGCCAGCAATCCGCTGGTACTTCACCCAAGTGCCCATTCTTTACATACAAGCATTGGCATCAGCAGAATCGTAGACCACAACAATCTGCAACTTCATGGCCTGACTCATCCCTCACTCCATCAAACATGAAGATCAACCCTGGTCAAGTAGGGTCTGGTCAACAACAACAAAAATAACTTGCATTTATATAGCACTTTAACACAGTAAAACGTCCCAAGGCACTTCACAGGAGCGTAATCAAAGAAAAATTAACAACGAGCCAAAGAAGAAGATTTTAGGATAGGTGGCCAAGTGCTTGGTCCGAGGTAGGTTTTAAGGAGGGTTTGAGAGGTGAAGTGGCAGAGCGAGTGAATTGCAGAGCTTAAGCCTAGACAGCTGAAGGCATGGCTGCCAATGGTGGGGTGAAGGAAGTGGGTGATGGAAAAGACGCCAGAATTGGAGGAATGTAGAGCTCTCGGTGTGTTGTAGGACTGGAGGAGGTTACAGAGATGAGGAGGGGCGAGGCCATGGAGGGATTTGAACACGAGGATGAGAATTTTAAAATGGAGGCCTTCAGGGACTGGGAGCCAATGTTGGTCAGCGAGCACTGGGGTGGCTGGTGAATGGAACTTGGTGTGAGTTAGGATACAGGCAGCAGAACTTTGGATGAGCTCAAGGCTGGCCAGAGGAGCATTGGAATAGTCATGTCTGAAGGTAACAAAAGCATGGATGAGGGTTTCAGTAACAGATGGGCTGAGGCAGGGGTGGAGACGGGCAACATTACAGAGGTGGAAGTAGGCAATATTGTTGCTGGAGAGGATATGGGGTAGTAAGCTCAGCTCAGGGTCAAATAGGACTGTGAAAAGTCTGAGTGGCCAGGGAGGGGGATGGAATCAGTGGTTAGGAAATGGAGTTTGTGGTGGGAGCAGAAGCCATTGTCTTCCCAATGTTTAATTGGAGGAAATTTCGGCTCATGAAGGACTGGATATCGGACAAGCAGTCTGACAACACAGAGGCAGTAGAGGGGTTGAGAGAGGTGGTGGTGAGGTAGAGCTGGGCACAGTAGTACTGTTGGTCTCTTCACCACATGATGGAGGCCTGATATTACAGCTATGTCCTTCAGGACACAGCCAGTTTGGCCAGTTTACTACCAAACTACTCTTGATCATGGACATTGAAGTTCCAATGCTTCTTCCAAATGATGTTCAACATAATGGAGCACCAATTCATCAGTTGTGATTATAAGCAGCATGTGGTTCGCCTTGCTCTTGTTTGACCTGGTGTCATAGAATCATAGAATGATACAACACAGAAGCGGGCCATTCGGCTCATCACACCTGTGCCGGCTCTTTGAAAGAGCTATCCAATTAGTCCCACTCCCCAGCTCTTTCCCATAGCCCTGTAAATGTTTTCCCTTCAAGTATTTATCCGATTCCCTTTTGAAAGTTACTATTCCATCTGCTTTGTAGTACGTTCCAGCTCACAACAACTCAATGCATAAAAAAAAAATCCTCATGTCACCTTTAGTTCTTTTGCCAATCAACCTTAAATCTGTGTCTTCTGGTTACCGACCTTTCTGCCACTGGAAACAGTTTCTCCTTATTTATTCTATCAAAACTGTTCAGGATTTTGAACACCTCTATCAAATCGCCTCTTAACCTTCTCTGCTCGAAGGAGAACAACCCCAGCTTCTCCAGTCCATCCACATAACTGAAGTTTCTCATCACTGGTACCATTCTACTAAATCTCTTCTGCACCAGCTCTAAGGCCTTGACATCTTTCCTAAAGTGTGGTGCCCAGAATTGAACACAATACTCCAGCTGAGGCCTAACAGTGTTTTACATAAGCTTAGCATAAGTTCCTTGCTTTTGTACTTTATGCCTCTATTAATAAAGCCAAGGATCCCACATGAATTTTTAACAGCCTTCTCCACTTGTCCTGCCACTTTCAAAGATTTGTGTACATACATAAGAACATAAGAAATATGACCAGGAGTAGGCCATATGGGCCCTCGAGCCTGCTTCACCATTCAATAAGATCATGGCTGATCTTCACCTCAACTCCATTTTCCCGCCCGATCCCCATATCCCTTGATTCCCCTAGAGTCCAAAAATCTATCTATCTCAGCCTTGAATATACTCAACGACTCAGCATCCACGATCCCTTAGGGTAGAGAATTCCAAAGATTCACAACCCTCTGAGTGAAGAGATTCCTCATCTCAGGCTTAAATGGCCGACCACTTATCCTGAGACTATGCCCCCGAGTTCTAGCTTCTCCAGTCAGGGGAAACAACCTCTCAGCATCTACCCTGTCAATCCCCCTCAGAAGCTTATATGTTTCAATGAGATCACCTCTCATTCTTCTAAACTTGAGAGTATAGGCCCAATCTACTCAATCTCTCCTCATTGGACAACCCTCTCATCCCAGGGATCAATCTAGTGAACCTTCGTTGCACCGCCTCTAAGGCAAGTATGTCCTTCCTCAGATAAGGAGACCAAAACTGTGCACAGTACTCCAGGTCTCACCAAAGCCCTGTACAATTGTAGTAAGACTCCCTTATTCCAATATGCCATTTGCCTTCCTAATTGCTTGCTGTACCTACATGATAACTTTCTGTGTTTCCTGTACGAGGACACCTAAATCTCTCTGAACACCAACATTTAATAGTTTCTCACCATTTAAAAAATATTCCGTTTTTTTATTCTTCCTACCAAAGTGAATAACCTCACATTTCCCCACATTATACTCCATCTGCCACCTCATTGCCCATTCACTTAACCTGTCTATATCCGTGAAGACAGACACAAAGGGCTCGATTTTCCAAGCCCCGATGAGGCGGGTTTGGAGGCGGGAGTGGTGGGAAAATTGCAGAATCGGGGGGCAGGAACCCATCCCGCCCCCAACCCGCCTCCGTGCCAATGTCCCAGGAGGCGGGTACCCGACCTGTGCTGGGAGCTGCCTCCCCGGGGCGGGAAGGGGATTAGTGCCAATTAACTGCCTGTTAACAGGTAGTTAACAGGCAGTTTTTTGCCTAATCCCTATTTTTAGCCCTGAAGTGTGGGCTGTCCGACGGCTCCGAATCACGCCAAGTTAGCAAGGTGGACTGTCGGTCTGCAGGGGTTGGAGGGGTCGAGCTGTCCGTTGTGCAGGTGAGTGATGGGTGCATGTGTGCAGAGGTAAGTGTGTGAGGTAAGTGTAAAGTGTTTTAATAAGTTTTACTTACTTTACTTTCTCCTGCAGGCTTCCTTCCTTCAGTTCTCGGGAGTCCCTCAGCTCACCGGCACAGAAAGCAGAATGGCCGCTGAACTGTCAAAAGCTGCAGCCTCTGCTTTCTGGTCTGGAGAGCTCTCTAACTGAGTCTATGTAGAAGGACTCAAGTTAGAAGACAGATTGTCAGTGTTTGACAGCTTCACAGAGCTTCAACAAGGTCAATCAAGGGAAAATAGCGTGGGTTGGCCACAAGTCGATGGAAGCGGGACTACAACCCAAAAAGTGTGAGTCCCACCTCCAAAAGCTCCCCATTGACAAAATCGAGCCCAAAATGTTTGTTTAAAGTCTCTGCAATTTCCTTATTCCCCATTATAATTTCTCCTGTCTCAGCCTCTAAGTGACCAACATTTAGTTTTGCTACTCTCTTCCTTTTTACATACTTGTAGAAGCTCTTACAATCTGTTTTTATATTTATTGCTAGTTTACTGTCATTCTATTTTGTCCCTTTTTATCAATTTTTTGGTCATTCTTTGCTGGTTTCTAAATCTCTCCCAATCCTCAGGCTTACTACCATTCTTCACAACATTATAAGCCACAACATTATAAGCCTCTTCTTTTAACCTAATACTATCTTTAACTTCTTAGTTAAGGATACATCCCTAGGTGCCTCTGTTCTTGCACCCCTTTAAAATTGTATCATTTAGTTTATATTGCCTCTCCTCATTCTCCTGCCAAAGTGTATCACTTCACACTTCTGTTAAATTTCATCAGCCATGTGTCTACCCATTTCAACAGTCTGTCTATGTCCTCCTGAAGTCTGTTACTATCTTCCTCATTGTTTACTACATTTCCAAGTTTTGTGTCAGCTGCAAACTTTGAAATTATGCCCTGTATACCCAAGTCCAGGTCATTAATATATATATTAAAAAGAGCAGTGGTCCTAATCAATGTTCCCTCTAATTATTTTGTCCCTTTGCGGGCTCTTTAAGTTTACTGCGCGGCTATGCAGTATTTCTTCCAGCGGCGGCAGCTGGTGAGCAGCCTGCAGGGGACCTTGCAATTGGTGCGCAGCCACGCACCTTAGGGGGAACATTGGTCTTAATCTCTGTCGAACGCCACTGTATACTTCCCTCCAGTCTGAATAACAACCGTTCATAGAATCATAGAATGGTTACAGCTCAGAAAGAGGCCATTAGACACATCAGCCCGAATTTTAACTCCTGCGCGAGTCGTGTGGGTAGTGGGCTGAGGTGCACAGCAAACCGTCCAGCCTGCCGCTGCACGAGGCCCGGGAGATTTTAGTTCCTCGGCCTCATCTGCATGAGCCCCGTCAGTCTGCTGCCTGAACCCGGTGGGGGGGTGGGGGGGAGGGGGTAGCAGGCCCTGGGTCCGCTGGGTCGGAGTAGCCCGAGCAGACCTTGGGTTAAAATTGCAATCAGGCCCAGCTGACATCATCGAAGCCTGATCTGCATATTTAAAGAAGGATCCTGGTACCTTCTATTGGGTGTCCCGCTCACCTGCTCAAAAAAAGAGCAGGGTAAAATTGCAACCCACAGGAAGGCAGCTGGATGCGGAGCGGGTAAGTTGCTGCAGCCATTTTAACTGCTTGGCCGTCCAGATTAAAATCGACCCTATTGTGCCTGTGTCAGTTCTCTGCTGGGAGCTGTCTGCGACCTTGAATATTACTATAAAATAAGGCACAAGTTAAAAATAAATTTAGAACAGGTACGGAAAGAACTTTTTCATGCAAAGACTGATAAATGTCTGGAATAACTTGCCAAGTAAGGTAATAGGGTGAATACTATAAGGCACTCAAAGGACTGTTGGATGCTTGGTTGGGATGGAGTTCGGTGGGCCTAATGGTCTATTCTTGTCCCTGGTCCTTCTTATCAAAAGGAACCATGGAAAAAAAGCATCATAGTTAGCACAGCGGTAGATTCAGTCTCTGCCGCAGTGAGAGATTAACCAAAGGTTGGGCACTCTTCCAGGCATCCAAGGGTAAGTCTATTCCTGGTTGTTCTGAGAATTTAGCTCATTCAGAAAACTCCCAATATGGATGA
This sequence comes from Somniosus microcephalus, assembly GCF_052327205.1. Taxonomy (NCBI): domain Eukaryota; kingdom Metazoa; phylum Chordata; class Chondrichthyes; order Squaliformes; family Somniosidae; genus Somniosus; species Somniosus microcephalus. The sequence goes on from NC_140993.1 coordinate 70,524,715, forward strand.
ACATCATCATCGTAGGAATTTGCCCTGGAATTGGCTGAGAGGGCTGTTTCTTTACTTGCATCTGCCTGGGACATCTGCCAACTTACTGGTAGAGGGGGAGGGGTGGGAGGGACAATGGCTGTTTTGGGAATTAAATCAGAGGAACTAAAATGGAAATGTATCACTACAGACATTAAGACAAGGTGACCTCCAGCATCATGGACAGGGGCTTGAAGATATTTTAATGACCGATCTGACCTTCTCAATGTTTGACAAACAACAAAGGGCCTACTTACCAGCAACAGTTTGCTGCAAATATCATTCCTCTTCACCTCTACCTTTCTAAGTTATAACAATGCAATTGGCTCCTTTATAAGAACATTAAAAAATTTTGGATGCAGAAAATGTCATTAGGTTCTACAAGCCTGTCCCTTTTTCATAGTTCAACCCAATCAAACCCCTTCTCACCATATCCCCCAATCATTTTTCTTCAGAAACACACTCAATTGTCTTTTGAACCCATTTATACCATCCATTGCAATTTCCTGCCGCAGCAACTTTTTTCACAACTCTTTGGATTGGAAGAACCATCCTGGCTAACATTCCGCCAAACAATAAGTCGTAGGTTTAGGAGGTGCTGCCGAAGAAGCCTTAGCGACTTTCTGCAGTGTATGTGACATTCAGACTCCTAGGCCTAGAAATTCAACGGGGTGCCGGTCTCGCAAGGGCGCCGGAAGTACCGCCCCGGAAGGAGTCGCAAACGCCCGCCGGAAATTCAGTTTCAGCGCCCCAGACGGAAGCGCAGCGCTACTCGAGGCTCCCCGCATCCCTCTTGGGGCGCTGCAACTGAAAATCGCAGCGCAATGTGCCGCAGCGCCACACGCTGCGGCACGGCGCGCTGCGGTACTGCAGGCCTTCCTCCCCTTCTTAAAGGGGAGGGGCCTGCTGCAGCGAGATCAGCGATCGCGAGTGCCGGCAAAAGAGCCCGGCACCGAGGAGAAGTGCCGGGCTCCTGGGACACAGCCGGCACAATGCGGGGGGCGGGGGGGCTCAGGAGGCCGGGGACGGCAGCGCAGAGAAGTGCTGGCAGGCGGCCAGCAAAAAAAATGGCCGGCCCGCACCTCTACCGCCGCAGGTAGGCCCCCCTGAACCGGTCGCAATAGGGGGCGCTACCAAATTTCGCGATCGGGGCGGTAGCGGGGTGCTGCGCACACCGATGACATCATCGGTAGCAGCGCAGCGCTAACGGCTAGCGCCGCCATTAGCGTCCCGCTAAATTTAGCGGGAGGCGTGGCCAGTGGCGTAAAACCCAGTAAGTGCCCTCTTTGGGTGCTAACGGGTGGCGCAGCCTACTGAATTTCTAGGCCCTAATCTTTAATTTGTGGCCCCTAGTATTTGAAGCTTTTTTAAAAAAACTTTGCATTTGTAAGTTATTACAGCTAAAATGGGAACTAATGATATAACATAAATTTCTTCTTTTTAGGCAGTCCCTCAGAACCGAAGATGACTTGCTTCCACATTAAAAATGAGTTCTCAGGTGACTGCTGAGTCCAATGCGGGACCTACAGTCTCTGTCACAGGTGGGGCAGATGGTGGTTGAAGGGGTGGGTGGGTGGGGTGCTTGGGTTGATGTGCACTCCTTCCGCTGTTTGCGCTTGGCATCCGCTTGCTCCCGGCAAAGAGACTTGAGGTATTCGGCGCCTTCCCGGATGCTTCTCCTCCACTTTGTACGGTCTTGGGCCAGGGATTCCCAGGTGTCGGTGGGGATGTTGCACTTTTTCAAGGAGGCTTTGAGGGTGTCCTTGAAGCGTTTCCTCTGCCCACCTGGGGCTCTCCTGCCGTGTCGGAGCTCCAAGTAGAGCGCTTGTTTTGGGAGTCTCGTATCGGGCAAGCGGATGATGTGACCCATCCATCGGAGCTGATCGAGCATGGTCAAAGCTCGATGCTGGGGATGTTGGCCTAAGCGAGAACACTGACTGATACGCTTATCAATTACTTCATAAAAGGTGATGAGTCGAAGAAGAGATGATGAGTCGAAAGAAGAGATGAATAAGGCTTTTATTAGCTAAGAAGAGACCATGCTTCTTCGTGAGTGACTGAACAAGTCTGAACGAAACCCACACAGTGGTGGGTGGAGTCAGCTGAGACAAGGCCTCCTGATAGACTTAACTTGTAGTACCCTTCACCCCGCCGGACTTCACATTAAACAAGGGGTGAATGTGGTAAACCACTGTATTGTATATTGCCACCTCTGGGTGGCGCTGTGTATGGAGGCATGCCTCAGCTGACTCCACCCACCACTGTGTGGGTTTCGTTCAGACTTGTTCAGTCACTCACGAAGAAGCATGGTCTCTTCTTAGCTAATAAAATTGATACGCTTATCAATTACTTCATAAAAGGTGATGAGTCGAAGAAGAGATGATGAGTCGAAAGAAGAGATGAATAAGGCTTTTATTAGCTAAGAAGAGACCATGCTTCTTCGTGAGTGACTGAACAAGTCTGAACGAAACCCACACAGTGGTGGGTGGAGTCAGCTGAGGCATGCCTCCATACACAGCGCCACCCAGAGGTGGCAATATACAATACAGTGGTTTACCACATTCACCCCTTGTTTAATGTGAAGTCCGGCGGGGTGAAGGGTACTACAAGTTAAGTCTATCAGGAGGCCTTGTCTGACGTCCTGATCGTCGTGGTGGCGGCGGTGGTGTTGCAGCATCCGACGTCGGGTCTGGTGTCTGGGTGGTTGGCGAAGATTCCTGGGGCTTTGGCATGCCGTCTGCAGGGGTTGGGTTGGGAGGGGTGGTGGGGGATAACAGTGGTAAGGGGGATAACGGTGGTAAGGGGGATAACGGTGGTAATTCAGGGGTACCCGAGGGTGCGAGATCTCGTATGGAGACTGTGTCCTCCCGCCCGTCTGGGTATGTCACCCAGGCATACTGGGGGTTGGCGTGTAGGAGGTGCACCCGCTCGACCAGGGGGTCCGTTTTATGCGTCCTCACGTGCCTCCGCAGTAGGACGGGCCCAGGAGAAGTCAACCATGCCGGTAGCGAGGTTCCCGATGTAGACTTCCGGGGGAAAACGAACATTTTCTCATGAGGGGTCGCATTAGTGGCAGTACAAAGCAGTGACCGAATGGAGTGAAGCGCTGCAGGGAGGACCTCCTGCCAGCGGGAGGTCGGAAGGCCCTTAGATTTTAGTGCTAAGAGGACTGCCTTCCAAACCGTCGCGTTCTCCCTTTCCACCTGGCCGTTCCCCCGGGGGTTGTAACTGGTGGTCCTGCTCGTGGCGATACCTCTTGTTAGCAGGTACTGCCGAAGTTCGTCGCTCATGAACGATGAGCCCCTGTCGCTATGTATATAGCTGGGGAACCCGAACAGAGCGAAGATGTCATTCAGACACTTGATGACCGTGGTACTGGTCATGTCTGGGCAAGGGATGGCAAAGGGGAAACGGGAGTACTCATCAACTATGTTGAGGAAGTACACATTGCGGTCAGCGGAGGGGAGGGGCCCTTTAAAATCGACGCTCAGGCGTTCGAAGGGGCGGGTGGCCTTGATCAGGCTTGCTCTGTCCGGCCTATAGAAGTGCGGTTTGCACTCGGCGCAGATTTGGCAGCTCTTGGTCATGGTCCTGACCTCCTCGATGGAGTAGGGCAGGTTACGGGATTTGATAAAATGGAAAAACCTGGTGACCCCCGGGTGGCAGAGGTCATTGTGGAGGGACTGCAGCCTATCACTCTGCGCGTTGGCGCATGTACCACGTGATAGGGCATCTGGGGGCTCATTGAGTTTCCCTGGCCGATACAAGATATCATAATTGTAGGTGGAGAGTTCGATTCTCCACCTCAAGATCTTGTCGTTCTTGATTTTACCCCTCTGCTTATTATTAAACATAAAAGCTACTGAACGCTGGTCAGTGAGCAGGGTAAATCGTTTCCCGGCCAGGTAATGCCTCCAGTGACGCACCGCTTCTACAATAGCCTGGGCCTCCTTTTCGACGGAGGAGTGTCTCGTCTCGGGGCCCTGGAGGGTCCTTGAGAAAAAGGCCACGGGTCTGCCCGCCTGGTTAAGGGTCGCAGCTAGGGCGAAGTCGGAGGCATCGCTCTCCACTTGGAAGGGGATGGACTCATCCACCGCGTGCATTGCGGCCTTCGCGATATCGTTCTTGATAAGAGTGAAGGCTGCACACGCCTCTGGTGTCAGGGGGAAGGAGGTGGCTTTGATGAGGGGCCTGGCTTTGTCTGCATAGAGGGGCACCCACTGGGCGTAGTAGGAGAAAAACCCCAGGCATCTCTTCAGTGCTTTTTGGCAGTGGGGAAGGGGTAGCTCCATTAGGGGGCGCATTCTGTCGGGGTCGGGCCCGATGACTCCGTTCTCCACCACGCAGCCGAGGATGGCCAGGCGCTTGGTGTGAAACATACATTTTTCCTTATTGTACGTTAGGTTTAGCCGTTGGGCCGTACGGAGGAAATTTGCTAGATTAACGTCGTGGTCCTGCTGGTCGTGGCCGCAGATGGTGACGTTATCCAAATAGGGGAAGGTTGCCCGCAGCGCGTTCTGGTCAACCATTCGGTCCATCTCCCTTTGGAAGACCGAAACCCCGTTGGTGACGCCGAAGGGGACCCTAAGGAAGTGGTAGAGGCGGCCGTTTGCCTCGAAGGCAGTATACTGGCGGTCCTCATGGCGGATGGGCAGCTGGTGGTACGCTGACTTAAGGTCGATGGTGGAGAATACTTTGTATTGCGCAATCTGATTGACCATATCAGATATGCGAGGGAGGGGGTACGCGTCCAGCTGGGTGTACCGGTTTATGGTTTGGCTGTAGTCGATTACCATGCGGCGTTTTGCAGTGGTTTTAACGACTACAACCTGGGCTCGCCAGGGGCTAGTGCTACCTTCGATAATGCCCTCCTTCAAGAGCCGCTCCACCTCAGAGCTGATAAAAGCTCTGTCCCCGGCACTGTACCGCCTGCTTTTGGTAGCGATGGGTTTACAGTCGCGGGTGAGGTTAGCGAACAGGGGAGGGGGGGGGACTTTTAATGTGGAAAGGCTGCAGGTGGTTTGCAGCGGGCGATTTAAAAGTTGTTGGTTGCAGACTGTGAGTGGGGGGAGGGGTCCACCGTATGCTAGTGTGACACTCTTAAGGTGGCACTGAAAATCCAACCCTAGCAGGACGGCAGCGCAAAGACGGGGCAGGACTAGCAGTTTAAATTTTTGATATTCAGTGCCCCCTACTGACAGGGTCACCACACAGTAGCCGCTGATGTCCATTGACTGGGACTTGGACGCCATAGAAATGCGATGGTGCGTTGGCAGAATCGTGAGGGAGTGGCTACGTACCGTGTCGGGGTGGACGAAACTCTCTGTGCTCCCGCTGTCGATCAGGCAACTGGTGGCGCGGCCGTTTACCGCGATATCCATCATGGAGCTGGATAGATGGTGAGGGTGGCCTTGATCCAGCGTCACGGAGGCCAGTATGTGGCTTAGTGAGTCACTATAGTCATCCGCCGAGACGGTGGTCGGTTCCGGTGACGAAATGGCGGTTGAGTGCGTTGGATACGATGGCGGCGGATGCCATGCGGCCGGGGGTACACAAAATGGCGGATAAGATGGCTGCTCCCACGGCCCGCACGCTGCGCTGCTGGCTGGCTTCCCCTTGCAGGCGTTAGCGTAATGGCCTTTCTTCCCGCAGCCCGAGCAGGTAGCTGTCTTAGCTGGGCAGTGCGCTCTGGGATGTTTTAACTGGCCACAGAAATAGCATTTTTGGGCCTGGTTACTGGGCATCGAAGCAGTTCTTACCGGAGGCTGCTGTCTCGGTTGGGTCGCTGCAGCGGTTGGTGCCGGGGGCGGCGGTCCCGTGTCCCACGGTTTCGATTGCCATGTCTCGGCGCCGTTACGGGGGTATGCCTCGAGGTTTCGGTGGGCCTCCTCTAACGAGAGCGCAAGGGCAATGGCCATCTTCAGGTCGGGTTCCTTGCTTTCTAGCAGTCTCTGCCGGGTGTGGTCTGACTGGAGGCCCCTGACGAAGGCATCACAGGCGAGTCCCTGCGCGTGCTCCACAGCCGTTACCGCTTTACAATCGCAGTCTCTGCAGAGTGCCAGTAGCGCCCGTGCAAATGCCCCTACCGATTCTCCCGGTTGCTGCCTGCGGGATCCCAAGAGGTGTCGGGCGTAAATTGTGTTCACTGGGCGCGTATATTGCCCTTTTAGTAGCTCGAGGGCCGCCACGTACGTATTAGAGTCCCGGATTAGCATATATACTTGATGGCTCACCTGGGCGGTCAAAATTTTCAGTTTGTGATCCTCCTCTGTAACCTGTGAGATTGCGAGGAAGGATTCAAAGCAGCTCAGCCAGTGTTCAAACTTGGCTGATGCACCCACATCTTGAGGGTCGAGGTCCAGGCGTGGTGGTCTGAGGGCTCTCAGCAATGTCTGCTGTATCCGTTGCTGTTGTTGCTCCTCAGGTGTCGCCATTTAACTTTTAGCTAATAAAATTGATACGCTTATCAATTACTTCATAAAAGGTGATGAGTCGAAGAAGAGATGATGAGTCGAAAGAAGAGATGAATAAGGCTTTTATTAGCTAAGAAGAGACCATGCTTCTTCGTGAGTGACTGAATAAGTCTGAACGAAACCCACACAGTGGTGGGTGGAGTCAGCTGAGGCATGCCTCCATACACAGCGCCACCCAGAGGTGGCAATATACAATACAGTGGTTTACCACACTGACGTTGGTGCGCCTATCCTGCCAATGGATTTGCAGGATCTTGCGGAGGCAGCGTTGGTGGTACCTCTCCAGTGCTTTGAGGTGCCTGCTGTACATGGTCCATGCCTCTGAGGCATACAGGAGGGCGGGTATTACTACTGCTCTGTAGGCCATGAGCTTGGTGCCGGATTTGAGGTCCTGGTCTTCAAACACTCTCTTCCTCAGGCGACCGAAGGCTACACTGGCACACTGAAGGTGGTGTTGGACGTCGTCATTGACGTCTGCCCTTGTTGACAGTAGGCTCCCGAGGTATGGAAAGTGGTCCACGTTGTCCAAGGCCTTGTCGTGGATTTTGATAATTGGGGGGCAGTACTGTGTGGTGGGGGCAGGTTGGTAGAGGACCTTTGTCTTACGGATGATTAGTGTAAGGCCCATGCTCTCGTATGCTGCGGTGAAGATGTTGACAGAAACGCAAACAGCCTCAATATGCATAAGGAGTCCAAGTACCTCTTGAAATAGCAGCCATTTTAACACTGATTCTACTGGCTCTGAAATGTTTTTGAATGTCCTGAGGGTGTGATGAGGCAATGTGTAAATGCAAATTCTTTCTATCTTAGACAGTGAAGGGGGAATTTTAACTGGGAGTGGGTTTCCCTGCTCAGGCCAGAATTAAAATTGCGGTGGGGGTTCGATGACATCTGCAGACCCCGTTCTGTATATCAGGAGCGCAGGTTACAATGGAAGACAGGAGGATCCATTAGGGACATCAGTGGGTGAGTCACCTGGCCGATCTTAACTGCCCACCCACCTCTTCAGTGTCAGCTGACTATTTTAGCACAGAGGACATAACAGCAGAATCCAATCCTCTCCTCAGTTGACATCCACAGATGATCACAATTTCTAAGAAGCCTCGCTAGAGAGCGATGCGGAGCAGGAACCCAAGCTGATATTTCTCACCCTAGCGCAAAGTTGCTAAGGCCAGTTGTAACCCCCAGGGGAGAAGAGCTGACACAGCGCATAATGAACTTTTCCTCCTGTTCAAACTGAACACTTGAAATGCTCAGAACCGTAATCCCGCATATAAATGTTGTAGTAGCAGAGAGATTTACACCCCTGTGTCCCACTCTCGCTGTCGCCAGTATTAATCTGCCGATGGTTTGTCCTGTCAGCTCATTCTGCTCAGTGTCTATTGGACCCCAGTCAGTGCAAATAATACACACTGAACTCCTTAAAACTATCCTGCTACTGTCAGCCTAAAGCAAATGAAGTGAGATGTCGAGCTGTGTTTATATTGCACCTCCTATTCTTTCACCCCTCACACTTCACAGCCAATGAATTACCTGAATGAAGTATAGTCACGGTTGTTACACAGGCAGACGCAGCAACCAATTTGTGCACAGCAAGGTCCCACAAACAGCAAATGAACGAATTACTTGGGAATCTGTGCTTTCTTCTTGTTATTGTAGGTTGAGGGAGGAATGTTGGCCGGGACACAGGAAAAATCCCAGCTCTTCTTTGAATAGTGCTGTGAGATTTTTTAAGTCCATCTGAACAGGCAGATGGGGCCTCATCAAAAAGACGGCACATCTGACTGTGTAGTACTAACATGTCAGCCTAGAATATGCACTCAGGTCCATAGTGTCCATTTAGAAATTATTTTAACTTTAGTTTCAGTCCTGTCTCTTGAGTCTTGGGTTTTTGGCTGATTTTAACTATGATCTTCAGAAGAAAATGAGTCCTAATTGGTCTTTGGTTCCCATATTTTAACTGTAGTTGGTAGGATGGCGGGAATACAATCAAAAATGTGGGCCAGACTCTTGCCATAACTCCAGCGGAACACGCCGGAACTGGGCAGGGACTGGTTACACTGGGTCGCTGCCAACTCTGGGAGTTCTTGTTCGGTCATGTAAGGAGCCCACCCCTCGCAATGATGTCAGGTGGCGGTCCCAAGGGCAGAAACTCCATATACCCGGAGTCCGTGCTTCCCTATTCAGACTGGACTGGAGGCCAGTACACTGAGAGAGATGAGACATGTGGCCTTCTGGAAGGGTGCAAGTGGGTCCCACTGGTCGGGGGGGGGGGTGGTGGCGGGAGGTGGAAGGGGCAGGGGCAACCCAATGGAATCCTGGGGGGAGGGAGGGTGAGCCTGGATCCCGCATGATGGCATCAGATATAAGCACGTAGTACTGATGAGGTGCCTTCCCACTGAACCGTAAACTCTACTGGAAGGCATCGGTAGAGGCGATCGTGGTGTAACTACTGGGATTGTGGCCTGCGGACTTTTGGGACAGTAGTCTTTTTTTTATACTTTCCACATTTTACTTCTGGCATTCAGGAATATTTTTCAAATTCATGTTTAAGATATTCCCTAATTTTTGCTTCACTTCTTATAACTCACCAGGCCACGGGGAACACTGAGATATTGACTTTTCATAAATGTTGTCATCATTTTAATCTAATGTTAAAAATACAGTAGTTTTAGTCAGGAACCTTATTTCTCCTAATTTTAGTTGACTAATAGAAGAATAATTTCTCTCCTATAGCCAAGAGGCAGGTGGGTGGCTATCAAACTACCACAAACATTTCTGTCAGTCAGCCACCAGAAGGCACATGGGAACACCTTGGTAAAGATCCCATCTCCCATCCTCTTTGCTTTGCCTTACCCAGCCTGAGGCAGACAACTCAAACCTTTGTCGTTCTGCTCTCGGCTTCATTCTAGGGAATGACAAGTTTCCTTCCTTTTATTTTTTTAATTTATTCTCGGGATGTGGGCGTCGCTGTCAAAGGTGACATTTATTGCCCATCCCTAGTTGCCCTGAGTAGCTTGCTAGGCCACTTTAGAAGGCAGTTAAGCGTCGGCCACTGGAGTCACATATAGGCCAGGCTGGGTAAGGAGAGCAGGTTTTCCTCCCTAAAGGACATTAATGAACCAGTTGGGTTATTACAACAATCCGATAGCTTCATTGTCACTTTTTCTGATACCAGCTTTTTATTGCCAGATCTTTTTTTAAACTGAATTCAAATTGTCAAACTGCCATGGTGGGATTTGAACTCACATTCTCTGGATTACTACTCCAGTAACATAACCACTGCACCGACATACCCATTTTTCTCTCCTTTGACTTCTTCTGTCTCTCTGCAGCCAACAGGTCAGGTGCCTGACCTATCCCCAGGCTTCTCCCTCGCACCCCCCCCTCCTCCCCCCTCCACCCTGCTGCTAGGCACCAAGAGATGTCAGGAACAGCTTTGTGTGACTCTTCCCACCAACTCTGCTCAGCAACTTTCCCTTCAACGTAGTTTAGGAGTAAAGTGACAGGGTGTGAGGGGAGTAAGTGAGAGGAGAGTAAAAGTAATGATGATGGAGTTGGAGCCTGCAGCAATCACTCACAATGAGGGTTTACCTTCACTCCTGGTGCTAACGTCACTATTCATGTTTTTCCAACAGGTGAGAAGATGACGGAGGACGAGGTGGAGGAGCTGATGGCTGGACAGGAAGATGCCAATGGATGCATCAACTATGAAGGCAAGTTATTAAAATCAAAGTCAAGAGCTGGGCTCCATGGCACAGTGGATAAAAGCAATGGCCTTTGTGGTACTGAGCCATACAGGCCAGGAAAGTTCCCGGTTTGCATACCTGCAGTTTGTGTTGAGTTGAGATACTACATTTGGCCTTAACACCTCTAGGTGATGGAGGGACAAATATCTCCCAGGTTCTCCATCCTGATTGCTATTCGGTGACTCCTGCTGGAAAGTGTGTGTGTGTGTGTGGGTGTCAGGTGATGACAAGATCAGGCTTGGCTGTGATGTCCTTCCACGGTCGAATAACCTGCTGACACGCCCCATCTTGGTTCACACAAGGAGAAATGGCCACTTGGCTTAACACAAGGCTATATGTGTATGGAAACATACCCAAGCACCAGTCAGCAATTTCAGTAAAGGAGGTGAGAAAACTGGAATAATTAAAAGTCTAGGTGGAACATGATAAGTAGGCAGAGACATAGCACATTAATGGGCTTACTTAGGTAGACACTACTGAAATTATCATAGACACACACAAATCTTTAGGGACAAATTCTATTTTGATCATTATTCTTGCAGGTGTGGTTTGTACTATCCTTTCATCTCTGGAACCTAAGTTTGGATCCAGCCCAGATTGGTGGGTTGAAAGTTTCCTTTATCAGCTGGCTATAAAGGTCCTACGTGAATTAATTTTCCAAGTTCTTAAAGGATGAGGCAGACGGCAAAACAGCACAGATAATTCATTCTCCTTCAGAGACCAACAGTGTGGGAAGTACCATTCAATTCAGACCAGTTCCGTAGGGCATATACTTTAGCGGCTGGGGCAGAGTCAAAGGACCTTGGATCTAACCTGTGCTTTACCTGACCTGGAAGGTACGCAATGATGAATATTCCATTCCCAGGACTTGCCTCTAAAACCAGAACAGTAATTTACTAAAATAGAATCCGATCCAAACCAGAGTTGGTAGACTTAAAGCCCCGCTGATACTATGAGCTAAACGCTTCTTCTGCACTGCTCTATTAGAAAGGGAGAAAGAACTTGCATTTATAGAGCACTTTTCATGACCTCAGGACATCCCAAAGTGCCAATGAAGTGCTTTTGAAGTATAGTCACCATTGTAATGCAGGGAACCTGCCAGCCAATTTCTGCACAGCAAGGTCCCACAAACAGCAAAATGATAATGACCAAATAATCTGTTTTTTAGTGATGTTGGTTGAGGGATAAATATTGGCCAGGACACTGGGAAAACTCCCCTGCTCTTCGAATAGTGCCATGGAATCTTTTACGTCTACCTCATCTGAAATACAGTGTAGCACTCCCTTAGAGTACTACACTGGAGTGTCAGCTCAAGTCTCTGGAGCCCAATACTATCCACTGGTCACCTGGGTCCCTCTGCAGCCCAATGCTACACTGGACACCTGGGTCCCTTTAGAGTCCAATGCTATCTTCACAGGACACCTGGGTCCCTCTAGAGCCCAATGCTAGCTTTATTGGACACATGGGTCCCTCTGGAGCCCAATGTTATCTTCACGGAACACCTGGATCCCTCTAGAGCCCAATGCTAGGTTTATTGGACACATAGGTCCCTCTGGAGCCCAATGTTATCTTCATGGAATACCTGGGTCCCTCTGGAGCCCAATGTTATCTTCATGGAATACCTGGCTCCCCCTGGAGCCCAATGCTATCTTCACGGGACACCTGGTTCCCTCTGGAGCTCAATGCTATCTTCACGGGACATCTGGGTCCCTCTGGAGCTGAATGTTATCCTCACGGGACACCTGGATCCCTCTTGAGCCCAATGCTATCTTCACAGGACACCTGGGTCCCCCTGGGGCACAATGTTAGCTTCACTGAAAACCTGGGTCCCTCTGGTGTTCAATGCTATCTTCACAGGACACCTGGCTCCCTCTGGAGCTCAATGCTATCTTCATGGGACACCTGGGTCCCTCTGGAGCCCAATGCTATCTTCATGGGACACCTGGGTCCTTCTGGAGCCCAATGTTAGCTTCATGGGACACCTGGGTCCCTCTGGGGCCCAATGTTAGCTTCACGGGACACCTGGGTCCCTCTAGAGGCCTATGGCCTTACCAGTGAATTACACTCTGTAGGCCATTGAGACCCCCAGCAGAATGGATACTAGTATAGATAAATTGGAAGCAAAAGAGTTGATAAATGCTGTAATCTCACCTCAGGTATAAGCTAAGTCTTCTACATTTAAGTTTATCAAATAATTAATCTTCTCTTTGTTATTTCACAGCTTTTGTAAAGCACATCATGGCTGGCTGAAGACTGGGAGTAGCTGGTGAGCATGTTTACTTTGCTGAAAAGACTGGTTTATAATTATTATTAGTAGTGTTTGCTGTTGAGGTTACCTATTAATCAAGTTTGGTAACTTGTGTCACAGGATTTGGGGTTAAATGTTACTGGGGTTTGGCCTATTGTTGGAGTCTCCCAATGAGTTTGTAAGGTGTGGAGCTCCCACCTACTCTAAACAAGGCCATTGATGCAGGAAGAAGCGGGGCTGGGGACTCCCAACACTGGACGTTCCACACTCCCAGGGGGCCAAGCATTTCTTGGCTGGCGGTACACCTGTCCAGGCTGCCAAATGGTGGCCTGGGCCCCACTCAACTCCATGAAGAAAAAAAGGAATTTCATTTTAAATTATTTAAATTCAACCCATTTACAAATTCTGCCACTGGTTTGCAGCCTCTTGGGGCAAGCAGGTGCCCAAGATGTGCCCCTGGGGGCACGGCTTCTCACTGAGGGTACTGTATTTAAATTAAGGAATTCCCCTGACCTCTGGTGGGGTTAGTGGCGAAGGTCCTGGGCAGACATATCCTGGCATTTTATCTAGGATAAGCCCACCCCTTGTGCATTTTCCCCTCTTTTCTATTTACCTCTCACTCCTCTGAAGAATATCTTCCTGGGCATCACAATGAGTCCAGTGGACCAGATGACCAGGCAGTATGCTCCCAAACCAATGCTGCTCTGGCCTGGAGAGTACTCTCCCAAACCAACGCTGCTCTGGCCTGGTTGTAAGGAGGTAAGTGAGGTTGACTCTCCCTTCATGAAGGGAAGTCTCTACTGGGGCCTCTCCACAGCAATGTGATGTGATTGGGACATTGGTGGTGCTGAGGGAGGGGTCATGAAGACAACGACACAACTCACCGATCTACATCTTTACTTCACTGCACTGCCATACTTGGGGAATGAGAAGAAATTAACAATTGAGTTATACCAGATCCTCAGTAGCCTTCTGCCAACCAGCACAGGCAGAGGTTTACAAACAAGTTGATGGCTGACCCCATCTACTAGCTAATATCTCACATTGAAGAAGAAAAAAATGATACAGGCTGGTGTAGCAGTGAGCCATACAAATCAGGAAAATCCCACGTCCAATCTCCAATCTGTGTTGAGCTAGCTGGTTTCAGCCAAGACAGCATTTAAGACTCAAAGGTTGGTGTCTGTCTCCCTGGGCTAGGGGAGGGGAAAATCAGCCAGGGTTCCCGCTCCTAATCAATATCCAGTGACTCCTTCTGGAAGTGCGTGTATGTGGATGTCAGGTGACAACAGGATTGGGATTGGCTCTGATGCTCTCCAAGGATGAAAAAACAGCTAACACTCACTGTCGGGGCTCACACATAAAGAATGGGCACATATCAGATACAAGTGCAGTGCTTATTGTTCTGGACCAGCAGCCAGAGTTCAAATCTTGAGTCCAAATCCCACTTTAGCAAGTTGTGAAATTGAATTCAATAAATCTGGTCATTTAAAAAATATTTTTAAAATTCGTTCTCAGGATGTGGGTGTTGCTGGAAAGGTCGGTATTTACCATCCCCAGTTGCCCTTGAGAAGGCAGTGGTGGGCCTTCTCCTTGTACCACAGGGCTTTGATACAACTGAGTGGCTCGCTAGGCCACATTGGTGTGGGACTGGAGTCACATATAGGCCAGACTGCGTAAGGACAGCAGGCTTCATTCCCTAAAGGACATTAGTGAACCAGTTGGGTTTTTATGACAAAACGACAGCTTCATAGTCACTTTTACTGATACCAGCTTTTTAGTTCCAATTATTTAAAAACTGAATTCAAATTCTCAGACTCCCGCGGTAGGATTTGAAGTCACGTTCATCTGGATTACTAATCCAGTAACATAATCACTACACTAACGTACCCCCAATTTGTGGTCTGGCACCAGCAAATTTTCTAGGAAATTGACATAAACACTCAGCTGGTTCACAATCGTCCTTCAGGAAAGGAAACCTGCTGTCCTTACCTGGTCTGGCCTACCCATGACTTCAGTCTCACACAACTTGGTTGACTCTTAATGGCATCTGAAGTGGCTTATCATGCTGCCTATTTGGAAAAGCAATCGTTAGATGAAGGCACACAGCCACCTTTTACGGGCAATAAGGGTCGAGCATTAAATGTGGCGCTGCCAGCATGGTCCACATCTTGAGAACAAATTTTAAAAACTTGAGTAGGAAACTTATAGGACAGCAAAGGATAAGAGGCATCTTCACTCAGGACAAAGCAGTCTGCTACATCGGTACCCCATCCATTGGCTTAAACATCCACTCCCTCCACCATTGGTGTACCGTGGCTGCAGTGTGTACTATCTGCAGGATGTACTACAGCAACTTGCCAAGGCTTCGTCAGCAGCTCCTCCCAAACCTGTGACCTCCGCCAACTAGAAGGACCAGGGCAGCAGGTGCATGGGAACACTATCACCTCCAAGATCCCCTCCAAGTCATTCACCATTACGACTTGGACATATATCATCGATCCTTCATCGTCGCTGGGTCAAAATCCTGGAACTCTCAACCTACCAGCAGTTTGGGAGCACCTTCACCACATGGACTACAGCAGTTCAAGAAGAAGGGTCACCACCACCTTGTCAAGGGCAACTAGGGATGGGCAATAAATGGCGGTGTTGCCAGTGACACCCACACCCTAAGAATGAATTTTAAAAAGATTGTCAAAATAGAGAACCAGACTCTTCACCTACTTGACAATCGTCACTGAAATGCCAAGTATTTATTGTATGTGAAGCACTTTGGGATGTTTCTGAAGAAATGTGCTAAGGTGATATCTGTATAGAGGCATCTTATTTCTTTTCTTCTTTCCACAGGTTCTAATTTGTTCCCTTTGTCTTTCTTTTCTTTATAACTCCAACTTTTCTGTTAGTTTTCTTTTATCAGGACTTCTCCAAACTCGCATTGAATCCCTCCCTTTCGACTGACAGGACATTCACCCAGTGAAAGCGTTCCCCCTTACAGCCCCGATGATCTCAAACAGCCCTCAAATCCCATAGAACGTTTATATTTGTAAAATGCCCTGTTATCTGTGACCTTTCTGTAACCTTCTCAGTAACTAACGTCAAGGATTTCCTTGTAATGGTCCAAATGTAATTATTTTCTGTGTAATAAAATTAATCTTTCAAAAGGTTTAAGTTCACGTTGTGTTGCACTCTTTTCTGGTTTTACAATTTCTATCCTGAGATCACAAGATAATTACAGAGGAGGAAGGTGATTTGACCCATCTTAATTGATTCCATTGTACAGTAGCATCCAATTGCTCCTTAAATAATTCCAGGGTTCTTGCCCTCACTACTCCATCTGGAAGTTTGTTCCACATGTTGATCACAGTCTTTTAGCTCACTCAGTTTACCGACCGAGGATCTAATCTCGCACTTTCCAATCTATATAGGTTCAGTTACTCACTGGCTAACCTTTAAAGTGGAATTTGCCCTCAGGCTCATTTTTAATGCACAGAATTTTTCAGCCAACATCCCAGACTCCTCCATCATTATCCCTGAGTAAGTCCTGTCCCACTGGCAGGACATACCCACTAGAGGTGGCAGCACAGTGGTATACAGTCGGGAGGGAATGGCCCTGGGAGTCGTCAACATTGACTCCGTACCCCATGAAGTATCATGACATCAGGTCAGACATAGGCAAAGAAACCTCCTCCCGATTACCACCGACCACCCTCCCTCGGCTGAGGTATGTAAAAAGGAAAAGATTAGTGAAAGTAAATGTGGGTCCCCTACAGGCTGAGACAGGAGAAATTATAATGGGGAATAAGGAAATGACAGCGAAATTAAACAAATACTTTGTGTCTGTCTTCACAGAAGAAGACGCAAAAAACTTCCTGGAAATAGTGGAGAACCAAGGCTCTAGTGAGAATGAGGATCTGAAAGAAATTAGTATTAGTAAAAACATAGTACTGGAGAAATTAATGGGACTGAAAGCTGATAAATCCCCTGGGCCTGATGACCTACATCCTAGGGTTTTGAAAGAGGTGGCTATAGAGATAGTAGATGCATTGATTGTCATTTTCCAAAATTCCATAGATTCTGGAACGGTTCCCGCGGATTGGAAGATAGCAAATGTAACCCCACTATTTTAAGAAAGGAGGGAGAGAAAAAACGGGGAACTACAGACCAGTTAGCCTGATATCAGTAGTAGGGAAAATGCTAGAATCTATTATTAAGGACGTGGTAACAGGGCACTTAGAAAATCATAATAGGATTGGGCAGAGTTAACACGGATTTATGAAAGAGAAATCATGTTTAAGGTTGTGGCTAGTAGAACAGATAAGGGGGAACCAGTGGATGTGGTGTATTTGGATTTTCAGAAGGCATTCCATAAGGTGCCACACAAGGGGTTATTACAAAATTAGGGCTCATGGGATTGGGGGTAATATACTAGTATGGATTGAGGATTGGTTAACGGACAGAAAACAGAGAGTAAGAATAAACAGGCCATTTTCGGGTTGGCAGGCTGTAACTAGTGGGGTACCACAAGGATCAGTGCTTGGGCTGCAGCTATTCACAATCTACATCAATGATTTGGATGAGGGGACCAAATGCATTATATCCAAGTTGGCTGATGATACAAAGCTGGGTGGGAATGTAAGTTGTGAGGAGGATGCAAGGAGGCTTCAAGGGGATATAGACAGGCTAAGTGAGTGGGCAAGAACATGGCAAATGGAATATAATGTGGAGAAATGTAAAGTTATCTACTTTGGTAGGAAAAATAGAAAAGCAGAGTATTTTTTAAGTGGTGAGAGATTGGGAAATGTTGGTGTTCAGTGGGACCTGGGTGTCCTTGTACACAAATCACTGAAAGTTAAAATGCAGGTACAGCAAGCAATTAGGAAAGCAAATGGTATGTTGGCCTTTATTACAAGAGGATTTGAGTATAAGAGTAAAGATGTCTTACTGCAATTATATAGGGCCCTGGTGAGACCACACCTGGAGTATTGTGTACTGTTTTGGTCTCCTTACCGAAGGAAGGATACACTTGCCATAGAGGGAGTGCAATGAAGGTTCACCAGACTGGTTCCTGGGATGGGGGGATGATCCTGAGGAGCGATTGAGTAGACTGGACCTATATTCTCTAGAGTTCATTGAAACATACAAAATTCTTACGGGGCTTGACAGGGTAGATGTAGGGAGGATGTTTCCCCTGGCTGGGGAGTCTAGAACCAGGGGTCACAGTCTCAGAATAAGGGGTCGGCCATTTAGGGCCGAGATGAGGAGAAATTTCTTCACTCAGGGTGGTGAATTTTTGGAATTCTCTACCCCAGAGGGCTGTGGAGGCTTAGTCGTTAAGTATATTCAAGACAGAGAAAATAATTTTTGAATATTAAGGGAATCAAGGGATATGGAGATAGTGCAGGAAAGTGGAGATGAGGTAAAAGATCAGCCATGATCTTATTGAATGGCAGAGCAGGCTATAAGGGCCAAATGGCCTACTCCTGCTCCTATTTCTTATGTTTCTAATTTTCTTATGAATCAGTAGTACTCCATGTTGAAAACCATTTGGAAGAAGCACTGAGGGTAGCAAGAGCACAGAACGTACTCTGGGTGGGGGACTTCAATGTCTATCACCGAGAGTGGCTCAGTAGCACCACTACTGACCGAAATGGCTGAGTCTGGAAGGACATAGCTGCCAGACTAGGCTTGCGGCAGGTGGTGTGAGAAACAACACGAGGGAAAGACCTACTTGACCGCATTCTCATCAAACTACGTGTCGCAGATGCATCTGTCCATTATATGTGAAGGAATAAGCCATATTTCAGAAAAATACACCATCCTATGATTTCTGACATTATTAATAATGATATACTGGGTTTAAAAATCTAAAACCTCAGCGACACAAGCTGTAAACAGAAATATAGGCTTCTGAGATAAAGATCAGTTGTTTAACAAAGTTGTAAACATACAAGCTTTGAAATGGGAATTGGTTCCCACTAAAACAATGACCCTATTGAAATGGCAGTTTGGTGCTTCCGAACGGTCTGGAGTTTGGAGGGAACACAATGAAATGCCCAGTTTAAAGTGTTAAAGAACTAACACATGAAACAGAAACACAAATATTAAAAAACCCTGGCCTAGATATTCATTAAGGCGCTGCCAGCTTTGCGCCCAGTTAACGCCTAAAGAGTGATTTCGCGCCAAAAATGAGTTTGCGCAGATATTCAGCGCAGCGGTATTGGCGGCGGTAGCCGTTAGCGCTGCGCCGGCACCAATGACGTCATCAGTGTGCGCAGTGCCCCGGTACCGCCCCGAAACCGGCCCGATCCCCATATTTAGTTGCGGCCACCTCCTCCGAAGCGGCCGCAAACAGCGACCAGAAAACGGGGCCGTGCTGAATCCTTAGTGGGGCGCTTTAAAGGGGAAGGTGCGGCCGGCCGCTTTTTCGGCGGCCGCCTGCCCGCACCTCCTTCCCCAGCCTCCTCCACACCTCCCCCCCCCCGCGGCATTGCCGGCTGGTTTGCGGTAGCCCGGCACTTCTCCGTTGTGCCGGGCTCTTTTGCCGGCACTCGCGATCGGGGCTCCGGCTGTTGCAGGCACCTCCCCCTTAAGAGAAGGAGGAGGCCTGCAGTACCGCAGCCTGCCGCTCCGCAGCGGCTGGCGCAGCGGCGCCAAGAGCGCTGATATTCAGTGTCAGCGCCCCAAGCGGAGGCGGGCACACCCTGGTATAGCGCCCGCTTCCGAATTGGGGCGCTAACAATGAATATCTGATGATTGCTATAGGCTTCCCGCCCAGCGCTAACTTCTGGGCGCTAGCCAGCTGGCGGGGCCATAGTGAATTTCTAGGCCCATGTGCCTTTGAAAAGATGACATCAAGTAAAAGAAACACCTGCTGGTCAAATAGTTTTTATGTTAAACTTGGAAGACAGGAAACATAAGATTAAATATGCAACCAATTGAGATAGCTAGAAAACAAGTAAACACTCAGTCAAAGTGTCTTTAATTTATACATAGTAAATATGATACTAACAAGAACACTTTGAAGATATGACTTCAATAGATACACCAAGCAATTACATTGTGTTTGTATTGAACTTGGAGCAGTTAGGAGACTCAACGTCTGCTAAAACCAGTAAAGCCAATATTAAGAATTGAATGGAAAACCTTCGGGAAGAATGGCATCAAACAGAAACCATTGCTGTCATATTGTTTTTATGATAGTTTTTGGAACACCTAAAGGTAGAGACATAATTATGCATGCAGCAGCTAAATTGACAGTAAGAATAGAAAGCATTCAACAGAGAGAATGAATAAGACAATTAGCTTACATCAGCAGAGAACTTCA
Source organism: Somniosus microcephalus (assembly GCF_052327205.1). Taxonomy (NCBI): domain Eukaryota; kingdom Metazoa; phylum Chordata; class Chondrichthyes; order Squaliformes; family Somniosidae; genus Somniosus; species Somniosus microcephalus. The sequence continues at coordinate 70,544,524 of NC_140993.1, forward strand.
AAGAATAAACCACTGCAAAAAGGGTATAAAAGCTAGACCTTTTCAAACAGAAAGTCAGAAGTCGCTGAATGGGCCAAGCGTTTCTCAACTTTACAGGCACCATCTGTAAGTTTTTAACTTTGAGTCTCGGGGATCAAACAGTACTATAATTTGATTTTGGTGGATGTTCTGGATTTAGAAATAAGTAAGAAATGTAGAAAGGTAACGAAGTAAAAATTTGAAAATAAGGATCTCTGAGAAATAAGAAATGTAAGCTATTTGTATTTTGAATTGTTAATGTTGTGACTGACTCAACAGCTGTTAACTGAATGTCGGCTCTTAAATAAAACTATATTTTTAGAATTGTCTCAAAGAGTATTTCTGTATAAACTCACGAACCCAATTTCTGTACTCTCTTTTGTAAGTAGTTGCAGAATTCTGGGGGTTATTCCAGACCCTCATGATATCCGGAAGGTTACAGTCTAGTTAAACTTATTAAAAGTGCTAGCCGGAGGACGGTAACATCTTCAGTCATTCCTTTCCTTTAGGGAGAGATAGCCTGAACCTTTAGACCCATTTAAGCGTCTTATAAAATTCGGCTATCTCTAACTTTAGTTGAAGGTGAACGTCTGGGGAACACGCCTGATCTGGGGTAGCCCGAAAAGGGCTAGGACTTGTAATTATCCCTTCATATAGTAGTGGTAGGAGTGACCACCGTACGGTCCTTGTGGAGATGAAGTCCCGTCTTCACACTAAGGACACTCTCCATCATGTTGTGTGGCACTACCACCATGCTAAATGGGATAACAACAACAACTTGTATTTATATAGCACCTTTAACATAGTAAAACATCCCAAGGCGCTTCACAGAAGTGTTATAAGACAAAAAATTTGACACCGAGCCACATAAAGAGAAATTAGGCCAAATGACCAAAAGCTTGGTCAAAGAGGTAGGTTTTAAGGAGCGCCTTAAAGGAGGAAAGAGAGGTAGAGAGGTTTAGGATGGGAATTCCAGAGCTAAGGGCCTAGGCAACTGAAGGCACGGCCACCAATGGCTATAATCAGGGATGCTCAAGAGGGCAGGATTAGAGGAATGCAGAAATCTCAGGGGGTTGTGAAGCTGGAGGAGATTACAGAGATAAGGAGAGGCGAGGCCGTGGAGGGATTTGAAAACAAGGATGAGAATTTTGAAATTGAGGCATTGCTTAACCGGGAGCCGATGTAGGTCAGCGAGCACAGGGGTGATTGGTGAACGGGACTTGATGCGAGTTAGGACATGGGCAGCCGAGTTTTGGATGACCTCAAGTTTACGTAGGGTAGAACATGGGAGGCCAGCCAGGAGTGTGTTGGAATAGGCAAGTCTAGAAGTAACAAAGGCATGGATGAGGGTTTCAGCAGCAGATGAGCTGAGGCAGGGGCAGAGACGGGCGATTCAGAACAGATCTAGCAGCTCAAAACTGGGCATCCATGAGGCGCTGTGGGACATCAACAGCAGCAGAATTGTATTCCAACACAATCTGTAAAGTCATGGTCCAGCATATCCTTCCCTCTACCATTGTCATCAAGCCAGGAGACCAACCCTGGTTCAATGAGGAGTGTAGAAGAGCATGCCAGGAGCAGCACCAGGTCTACCTAGAAATGAAGTGCGAACCCGGTGCAGGTACAACACAGGACTACATACATGCTAAACAGCGCAAACAGCATGCTATAGATAGAGCTAAGCGATCCTACAACCAACGATTCAGACCAAAACTGTGCAGTCTTGCCACATCCAGTCGTGAATGGTGGTGCACAATTAAACAACTAATGGGAGGAGGCAGCTCTGTGAAGATTCCCATCCTCAATGATGACGTGAGTGCAAAAGACAAGGCTGAAGCGTTCGCAACCATCTTCAGCCATAACTGCCGAGTGGATGATCCACCTCGGCCTCCTCCTGAGGTCCCCACCATTATAGGAGCCAGCTTTCAGCCAATTCGATTCACTCCACATGATATCAAGAAACAACTGAGCGAGGGCTATGGGCCCTGACAAAATCCCTGCTGTCGTGTTGAAGACTTGTGCTCCAGAACTAGCCGCGCCTCTAGCCAAGCTGTTCCAGTGCAGCTATAACACTGTCATCTACCCGACAATGTGGAAAATTGCCCAAGCATGTCCTGTCCACAAAAAGCAGGACAGATCCAATCGGACCAATTACCGCCCCATCAGTCTACTCTTAATCATTAGCAAAGTGATGGTAGGTGTCATCGACAGTGCTCAGTTTGTGTTTCACCAGGACCACTTGGCTCCAGACCTCATTACAGCCTTAGTTCAAACATGGACAAAAGAGCTGAATTCCAGCGGTGAGGTGAGAGTGACTGCCCTTGACACCAAGGTAGCATTTGACCCTAGAAAAATTGAAGTCAATGGGAATCAAGGGGAAAACTCTCCACTGGCTGGAGTTATACCTAGCACAAAGGAAGATAGTTGTGGTGGTTGGAGGTCAATCATCTCAGCCCCAGGACATCGCTGCAGGAGTTCCTCCGGGCAGTGTCCTAGGCCCAACCATCTTCAGCTGCTTCATCAATGACCTTCCCTCCATCATAAGGTCAGAAGTGGGATGTTCGCTGATGATTGCACAGTGTTCAGCTCCACCCTCAGTGCTTCTTCCAAATGGTATCCACAGATAAGGAAGCAGTCCGTGCCCACATGCAGCAAGACTTGGACAACATTCAGGCTTGGGCTGATAAGTGGCAAGTAACATACGTGCCACACAAGTGCCATTGCTCCTGGCTTAGGTGCAGGTAGGAGAAGTGTTTCCTGAAGACCCTAGGTGGGTAAGGCCTCCTGCTGAGAGCCCTCCTCCCCCTCCTCCTTATCCTCCCTCTGCAAGCAGCTTGTCTTTTTTACTACAATAGCAAAATACTGCGGATGCTGGAAATCTGAAATAACAACAGAAAATGCTGGAAACACTCAGCAGGCCAGGTAGCATCCATGGAGAGAGAAACAGAGTCAACGCTTCAGGTCTGGGACCCTTCATCAGAACTGACGAAGGGTCCCAGACCTGAAGCGTTGACTCTGTTTCTCTCTCCACGGATGCTGCCTGGCCTGCTGAGTGTTTCCAGCATTTTCTGTTTGTTATTTTGTCTTTTTTACTACTTCTGCGCCATCTCCCTATCTAACCTGCAAGTTGGATGTATCCCTTTATGCAGCGCTGGTGGGGCGGGGGGGGACCTCCCTCTTTTATGCATGTTCAGCTGTGGGTGTTTAGGAGAGGGTGTTGAATGGAGTGGTGAGGTTGAAAATGGCAGGTGGTGCGTCAAATCAGTGTTACACGCTGACGTCACAATCTGCCTACTCTGCATACTGCCAGTGCATGCACATACCGCCTGCAGTATCGCCCTTACCAAGATGGCATTCAGTGCAGGCCCCGCTGGAAGTAGGCGGAAGCGAGGCGGGCACCACCTTTCCTTCAAAACCAGCCAAAACTACCGGTGCTACGGAGCCGAATTACGCGACCTCTGACTTTATTTCAGATTTCCAGCAATTGCGGCTTTCCTTTCCTCTCAACGTAGCCTGTTCTCATCGTCGTGTTCAAATCCCTCCATAGCCTCGCCCTTCCCTATCTCTGTAACCTCCTCAAGCCCTATAAACCTCCTAGAACTCTTGGTTCCTCCAACTCTGGTGTCTTGTTCATCCCCTACTCCCTTTGCCCCACCATTGACAGCTGTGCTTTCAGCCGTCTAGGCCCTAATCTCTGGAATTCCCTCCCCGAACCATTCCAGCGCTCTCACCTCCTTTAAGACCCTCCTTAAGATCCATATCTTTGACCAAGCTTTTAATCACCCATCTTAATATCTTCTACTTTGGCTTGTCTGGTTATGTTCCTGTGAAGCATCTTGGGATGTTTCACTATGTTACAGGTGCTATATAAATGAAATGTTGTTGTTTGGTTTAAACTTCAGCTGTTTTCCACCAGGTGGCGCCTGTGACCTATAATTCAACTGTATTGATAAACAGGAGAAACTGATTAAGAGTCATTTATGCAGGAGGTATTTTTATTGCTGTAATATCTTATACTCAGGGTCCCTAATATAAAATGCTATCCTATAGCATAGATTGATTCACTGTTACTGCTCCAAGGCCTATGCTTAGACTTTCTTTTAATGAAATTACCGACAGAATAGCTCCTGGCAGGTATTAGACGGAATAAAATGGAAGTGGGCTGATTACACCTAAGTTTTCTATGTCAGCTCATCGCCTGGAATTTTGGGTAAGAGATGGGCGGAACCGCCGGAGAGACCGCTAGAATTGGCCATTTACAGCATTTCTCTGAGGGTTACGTCCATCCCCTGCTGAAAGAAATAAAGACTTGCATTTATATAATGCCTTTCACGACCACCGGACGTCCCAAACCACTTTACAACCAATTAAGTACTTTTTGAAGTGTAGTCACTATCGTAATGTTTTATTTATTTGTTCATGGGATGTGGGTGTCACTGGCAAGGCCAGCATTTATTGCTCTTCTCTAATTGCCCTTGAGAAGGTGGTGGTGAGCCACCTTCTTGAACCGCTGCAGTCCGTGTGGTGAAGATACTCCCACAGTGATGTTAGGTAGGGAGTTCCAGGATTTTGACCCAGCGACGATGAAGGATCGGCGATATACTTCCAAGTCAGGATGGTGTGTGACTTGGAGGGGAACTTGGAGGTGGTGGTGTTCCCATGCACCTGCTGCCCTTGTCCTTCTAGGTGGAAGAGGTCGCGGGTTTGGGAGGTGCTGCCGAAGAAGCCTTGGCGAGTTGCTGCAGTGCATCTTGTAGATGGTACACACTGCAGCCACGGTACGCCGGTGGTGGAGTAAATATTTAAGGTGGTGGATGGGTGCCATCAAGCGGGCTGCTTTGTCCTGGATGGTGTCGAGCTTCTTGAGTGTTGTTGGAGCTGCACTCATCCAGGCAAGTGGACAGTATTCCATCACACTCCTGACTTGTGCCTTGTAGATGGTGGAAAGGCTTTGGGAAGTCAAGAGATGAGACACTCGCCGCAGAATACCCAGCCTCTGACCTGCTCTTGTTGCCACTGGAGTTATGTGTCTGGTCCAGTTAAGTTTCTGGTCAATGGTGACCCCTAGGATATTGATGGTGGGGGATTCGGCGATGGTAATGCCGATAAATGTCAAGGAGCGGTGGTTAGATGCTCGCTTGTTGGAGATAGTCATTGCCTGGCACGAATGTTACCTGCCACTTATCAGCCAAAGCCTGAATGTGATCCAGGTCTTGCTGCATGTGGGCATTGACTGCTTCATTATCTGAGGAGTTGCATCAGCGAACATCCCCACTTCTGACCTTATGATGGAGGGAAGGTCATTGATGAAGCAGCTGAAGATGGTTGGGCCTAGGACACTGCCCTGAGGAACTCCTGCAGCAATGTCCTGGGGCTGGGATGATTGACCTCCAATCACCACAACCATCTTCTTTTGTGCTAGGTATGAATCCAGCTAGTGGAGAGTTTTCTTCCGATTCCCATTGACTTCAGTTTTACTAGGATTCCTTGATGCCACACTCGGTCAAATTCTGCCTTGATGTCAAGGGCAGTCACTCTCACCTCACCTCTGGAATTCAGCTCTTTTGTCCATGCTTGGACCAAAGCTGTAATGAGGTCTGGAGCCGAGTGGTCCTGGTGGAACCCAAACTGGGCATCAGTGAGCAGGTTATTGGTGAGTAAGTGCTGCTTGATAGCACTGTTGACGACACCTTCCATCACTTTGCTGATGATTGAGAGTAGACTGATTGGTTTTGTCCTGCTTTTTGTGGACAGGACATACCTGGGCAGTTTTCCACATTGTCAGATAGATGCCAGTGTTGTAGCTGTACTGGAACAGCTTGGCTAGAGGCGCGGCTAGTTCTGGAGTACAAGTCTTCAGCACGATAGCCGGGATGTTGTCGGGGCCCATAGCCTTTGCTGTATCCAGTGCGCTCAGCCGTTTCTTGATATCACGTGGAGTGAATCGAATTGGCTGAAGACTGGCTTCTGTGGTGGTGGGGACCTCAGGAGGAGGCCGATATGGATCATCCACTCGGCACTTCTGGCTGAAGATGGTTGCAACCGCTTTAGCTTTGTCTTTTGCACTCACATGCTGGGCTCCACCATCATTAAGGATGGGGATATTCATGGAACCTCCTCCTCCCGTTAGTTGTTTAATGGTCCACCACCATTCACAACTGGATGTGGCAGGACTGCAGAGCTTGGATCTGATCTGTTGATTGTGGGATCCTTAGCTCTGTCTATAGCATGCTGCTTCCGCATTTTAGCATGCGTGTAGTCCTGTGTTGCAGCTTCCCCAGGTTGGCACCGCATTTTTAGGTATGCCTGGTGCTGCTCCTGGCATGCTCTTCTACACTCCTTATTGAACCAGGGTTGGTCCCCTGGCTTGATGGTAATGGTAGAGTGAGGGATACGCCGGGCCATGAGGTTACAGATTGTGGTAGAATACAATTCTGCTGTAATGTGGAAAACGCAGCAGGCAATTTGCGCACAGCAAGCTCCCAGAAACAGCAATGTGATAATGACCAGGTAATCTGTTTTAGTAATGTTGATTGAGGGATAAATATTGGCTAGGATACTGGGAATAGCTGCCCTAGTCTTCTTCAAAATAGTGCCATAGGACATTTTACATCCACCTCTGACAGTGCAGCGCTCCCTCAGTACTGAACTGGAGTATCAACGTAGATTTTTGTGCTTAAGTCACTGGGGTGGGACTATGAACCCATAACCTTCTGATTCAGATGCAAGCGTGCTATCAACTGAGCCACGGCTGACACTTAAAGGTACAGCAGGAGATTGGGTGAACCCTGCAGAAATTGGGCAGATCTAAAGCGCAGACTAGGGGACGGGAGAGGAAAATTGCGTGTAACTCATATTTAAAGGGACAAGACGATTAAAGGGGGGAGTCATAATAGGGGAACAAAAATTCTTACAGTCTTCAGAGAGCCTCAGAAGGCATCTCCACCATTACCTTTTGTCAAGGCTGAAGGGCTGGTAGACTAAGAAGAGACACCCCAAAACTGAAGGGAAAGGAAATCCAAGGGACAGACATCTTGTCAGCTGTGGCTCAGTGGGTAGCACGCTCACCGCTGAGGAATGTTGAGAGTTCAAGCCCCACTCTAGCGATTTGGGCATATAAATCTAGGCAACACTTCAATGCAGTACTAAGGGAGTGCTGCACTGTCGGAGGTGCCATCTTTTGGATGAGACATTAAACCAAGGCCCTATCTGCCCTCTCATATGGTCATAAAAGATCCCATGGCACTATTTTGAAAAAGAGTAGGGGAAATGTCAATATTTATACCTCAACCAACACCGAATATATATGGTTATTTATTTCATGGCTGTTTGCACGAACTTGCTGTGTGCATATTAGCTGTCACGTTTCCTACAACAGTGACTACACTTCAAAAGTACTTAATTGGCTGTAAAGCGCTTTGGGATGTGCTGAGATCATGAAAGGCGCTATATAAATGCAAGTTCATTCTTTCTTCTTTAAGAGTGTGCAGGCACAAAGGTTAAGTGAATGGGCAATGAGGTGGCAGATGGAGTACAATGTGGGGAAATGCAAGGTTATTCACTTTGGTAGGAAGAATAGAGAAACAGAATATTTTTTAAATGGTAGGAAACTATTAAAGGTTGGTGTTCAGAGAGATTTAGATGTCCTCATACAGGAAACACAGAAAGTTAGCATGCAGGTACAGCAGGCAATTAGGAAGGCAAATGGCATGTTGGCCTTTATTGCAAGGGGGCTGGAGTACAAGAGTAAGGAAGTCTTATTACAATTGTACAGGGCTTTGGTGAGACCAAACCTGGAGTACTGTGCACAGTTTTAGTCTCCTTATCTGAGGAAGGACATACTTGCCTTAGAGACGGTGCAACAAAGATTCACTAGATTGACCCCTGGGATGAGAGGGTTGTCCTATGAGGAGAGATTGAGTAAATTGGGCCTATACTCTCTGGAGTTTAGAAGAATGAGAGGTGATCTCATTGAAACATACAAGATTCTGAGGGGGATTGACAGGGTAGATGCTGAGAGGTTGTTTCCCCCTGGCTGGAGCGTCTGGAAGGAGGGGGCATAGTCTCAGGATAAGGGGTTAGCCATTTAACAACAACAACTTATATTTATATAGTGCCTTTAATGTAATAAAATGTTGAGACTGAGAGGGCGAGCAATTTCTTCACTCAGAGGGTTGTGAATCTTTGGAATTCTCTGCCCCAGAGGGCTGTGGATGCTGAGTCGTTGAGCATATTCAAGGCTGAGATAGATAGATTTTTGGACTCTAGGGGAATCAAGGGATATGGGGATCGGGCAGGAAAGTGGAGTTGAAGTTGAAGATCAGCCATGATCTTATTGAATGGCGGAGCAGGCTCGAGGGGCCGTATGGCCTACTCCTACTCCTAATTCTTATGTTCTTAAGTGACGGAACAGTCCTGCACCAGGCTACCTGTATAATGACTACTGAAATGGAGGTAGGGCTGCATGAGATGGTAGCATGGAGGGTTGCTACCACACAGTGCCATCCACACACGAGGGTGGAGCCAAGCTTCAGGCTACAGCTGTCACTGCACTACTTCTGCTGCATGGTAGCTGCCGGTCTGCTGCATGGTAGCTGCCGGTCTGCTGCATGGTAGCTGCCGGTCTGCTGCATGGTAGCTGCAGGTCCTTGCAGCAAATGTCCAAAGAAGATTTACAAGGATGATACCAGAAATGCGAGGGTATACATATCAGGAAAGGATGAACAGGCTGGATCTCTTTTCTCTTGAAAAAAGAAGGCTGAGGGCTGACCTAATAGAGGTCTTTTAAATTATGAAAAATTTTAATAGAGTGGATACAGAGAGAATGTTTCCACTTGTGGGGCAGAGCATAACTAGAGGCCATCAATATAAGGTAGTCACCAAGAAATCCAACAGGTAATTCAGCAGAAACTTCTTTACCCAAAGAGTGGTGAGAATGTGGAACTCGCTACCACAGGGAGTGGTTGAAGTGAACAGTATAGATGCATTTAAGGGGAAGCTGGACAAGCATATGAAGGAAAAGAGAATAGAGAGTTATGCTGATAGATTTAGATGAGGAAAGACGGGAGGAGGCTCGTGTGGAGCATAAACGCCGGCATGGACTGGTTGGGCCGAATGGCCTATTTCTGTGCCGTATATCCTATGTAATGTAATCCTATGTAGCTCAGCAGCTGCCTGTCTGCTGACGCTGATCCAGACAGTGCCCTGCAATCTTTGCCAAGTAGGTGTTGCAGGGCATGCAGAATTGGTTGGTGGCATCTGGATGGGTGGGGTCAATCAGGCAATGTTACCTCTTGATCACCCTGGCATGCCTTCTTTCATACAGTGTCACTGAATGCAGGATAAACGGTGATTGTGGTGCTTCCAAGGAAACATCCAATCATATTGTTACTTCAAATCCCTTTATGGCTTCTCCCCTCCCTATCTCTGTAACTTCCTCCAACCTTACAACCCTCTGAGAGCTCTGTGTTCCTCCAATTCTGGCCTCTTGTGCATCCCTCACTTCCTTCGCCCCATAATTGGTGGCCGTGCCTTTAGCTGCCTTGGCCCTAAGCTCTGGAATTCCCTCCCTCCGCCTCTCCACCTCTCAGATCCTCCTTTAAAGACACTCCTTCAAATCCACCTCTTTGACCAAATTTGCGGCCACCTGGCCTAATATCTCCTTATGTGTTCAGTCTCAAATTTTGTCTGATTACGCTTCTGTGAAGCACCTTGGGACATTTTACTATGTCAAAGGTGCTATATAAATGCAAATTGTTGTTTTGTTGCCATTAAATGGCCCATCCTTTGTTCTGCTATGTACCTTCAGTGACCCATTTTTAAATGTACAAAAAATACATATTTATCAGCTTGAGGTTATAGTAACAGCACCAGTGCTATTCAGGCTTGTCAGGAGCACAATAATTACACCATGTTATTAATAGGCACAGCTGGACAGTGGTCAAAGCTCCCTCTTGGTCTGAATGGGCTTCAGTACAGGTCAAGATGGTCACTAACACTAACATATATATATAATAAATACCGGATGTAGACTGGTTTGTTACATGTCACTGCAAAAGGTTGCAATTAGAAAGTGAGGGGGAGCAGCAACTCTTTAAAGTAATTTTATCATCCTTTGTAAGCTATCAACAGAACCAGATCTGAACTCTAACATTCTGTCAGCATCTAATAATAGCCCACTGTTCAGCCGCTGTCTTTGTTTGTCAGTCATGTGAGAGTACCCTGCATCAATAAATTCAATCATTTATTTTCTTTATTTCAAAACAACTACAAAGAGGGGACTGGGTGATGTTAATTGGGTAAGAACATTGTCCTTTCAGTGCTGGGCTCTGGCTTTGAACCCAGCCCAGACTGAGGATGTGTGCTTTTGTTTTGCAAAGCTAGGAATGATGGGCGAGCGGGAAAGGATATGATATTGAGGAAGAGACTGGGTGTGATCTTTGAGTGACAACACCCTAGAAGCTGAGTTTGAATCTACTTTGAGCAAGTAGGATGAATGTCTTTAATAGCTGTAAGGATCTGAGGTGAAATGAGTTTCATGGACGGTTAGTACAAAATGGAGTGCTCTTCTAAGGTTTAGATTAAAGCATTTTAATGGGAAAATGTTAGGGAGGTGGTGCAGCGGGTTAGTCACCGGCCTCTCACCTTTGGACCTAAATTTGAATTTAGCTAAGACATGAGATGAAGATCTTCTCTGCTGGTTGTGAGGGCACTATGTTAAAAGATTCACAATTCAAATTCTAGTTAGCATGGGCCCATAGATCAAAGCTACCCCTAATTTAGGTAAAATTGACATCCTCACTCAGAGGGGTCATAGGGTGACTGGTGTAGGAAACACATGTCACATTGGTGCAATAGCGGGTGCTCTTCTGGAGTTAGAGCTGAGGCACATTATTGGGGTAGAACAGCTGGAGTTTTACTCTGCATCTAACGCATATTGCACCTGACTTGGTAGTGTTTGATGGGGCAGTATACAGCGTTCTTTACTCTGTATCTAACGCATATTGCACCTGACTTGGTAGTGTTTGATGGGGCAGTATACAGCATTCTTTACTCTGTATCTAATCCATGTTGCACCAACCCTAGGAATGTTATCCCACTCCAGAAACTTGAGCACAAAATCTAGGCTGACACTCCAGTACTGAGGGAGTGCAGCACTGTCAGAGGTGCCATCTTTCAGATGAGAAGTTAAAATCAAGGCAATTCCCTAGCAATAATATGCCTTGCTTTGATAAGCACAAAATAAAACTATAAAAAATAATTTTAAAAGAGATGGGGCGGCTAAATTAGGATGTGTGGTGCCTGTTTTTTAGGCACTACGCGGCCAAATACACAACTTATATTTATATAGCGCCTTTAACGTAATAAAACGTCCCAAGGCGCTTCACAGGAGTGTTATCAAAAAATAAATTTGACACCGAGCCATATGAGGCAGATGACCAAAAGCTTGGTCAAAGAGGTAGGTTTTAAGGAGCATCTTAAAGAAGAAAAGAGAAAAGAGAAGTGGAGAGGCGGAGAGATTTAGGGCGGGAATTCTAGAGCTTAGAACCAGGCAGCTGAAGGCACAACCTCAAATGGTGGAGTATTTAAAATCAGGGATGTTCAAAAGGCCAGAATAGGCAGAATGCAGAGGTCTAGGGGGTCTATAGGTTGGAGGAGATCACAGAGATAAGGAGGGGCGAGACCATGGAGGGGTATGAAACATAGAAACATAGAAGATAGGAGCAGGAGTAGGCCATTCGGCCCCTCGAGCTTGCGCCGCCATTCAATGAGATCATGGCTGATCATCCAAACTCAGTACCCTATCCCTGCCTTCTCCCCATATCCCTTGATCCCTTTAGCCTTAAGAAATATATCCAACTCCTTCTTGAATATATTTAATGAATTGGCCTCTACTGCCTTCTGTGGTAGAGAATTCCACAGATTCACCACTCTCTGGGTGAAGAAATTCCTCCTCATTTCTGTCCTAAATGGCATACCCCTTATCCTTAGACTGTGACCCCTGGTTCTGGACTCCCCAACCATCGGGAACATTCTTCCTGCATCTAGTCTGTCCAGTCCTGTTAGAATTTTATAAGTTTCAATGAGATCACCTCTCATTCTTCTAAACTCCAGCAAGTACAAGCCCAATCGACCCAATCTCTCCTCATACGTCATTCCTGCCATCAAGGATGAAAACAAGGATGAGAATTTTAAAATCGAGACGTTGCTTAACTGGGAGCTAATGTAGGTCAGAAAGCACAGGGGAAATGAGTGAGCGGAACTTGGTGCGAGTTAGCAGGTGGGCAGCAGAGTTTTGGATGACCTCAAGTTTATGGAGGGTAGAACTAGGGAGGCCGGCCAGCAGTGCACTGGAATAATCAAGTCTCGAGGTGATAAAGACATGGATGAAGGCTTTTAGCAGCAGATAAGTTGAGGTAAGGGTGGAGATGGGCGATATTACGAAGATGGAAATGGGCGGTCTTAGTGATAGAACGGATATGAGGCAGGAAGCTCAATTCATGATCAAATATGACACCAAGGTTGCGAACAATCTTGGTCAGCCTTAGACAGTTGCCGGGGAGAGAGATCGAATCAGTGTAAAGGGAAGGGAGTTTGTGGCATGAACCGAAGACAATGGCTTCGGTCTTCCCGATATTTCATTGGAGGAAATTTCTACTCATCCAGTGCGGGATGCCCGACAGGGCGGCAGTCGAACACCTTTCGCTCCGGACTCCAGGCGACTGCAATCCCATCCAGGTGGACGATGGTGGAGAGGCGTTGGAGCAGAATTTTGTGGTTAACCGTGTCAAAGGCAGCAGACAGGTCCAGAGGACAAGAAGGGATAGATTACCTTTGTCGCAGTCAATTAGGATGTCATTTGTGACCTTGGCAAGAGCAGTTTCAGTACTGTGACAGGGGCAGAAGCCTGATTGGAGGGATTCAAACAAGGAGTTCAAATAAGACTCGAAAATGGGGTCCAAGATGACGGGGAGTGTGCAGAACGCTATCTTGGTAAAGGGGTTTGCGTGCATGTGCCTAATAACCGCCGGCAGCATGTAGAGCAGCGAGATGATGACGCGAATGGGTGTGCAACGCTGATTTGAAGCCACTGCTGCAATTTTACAACTCCCCACTCCAGCCAATGCCCTGTCTTAAACTCGCACAGCTGCACACAACATTAAGCTGAATGAAGGACCCTCCACCAGTGCTATTTAAAGGGAACATTAAGGTTAGTTGCTGGATTATTTCTTCTGGCTGGTGCAAATGTACACATTTTTGGAGATTTCCTATACATGGCTAAACTTTGAATACTCTACAGGAAGTGGTCTGGTTGCTCTTGCAGTACTTTTTTTGTCATATAAAATATTGTGCTGAAAGAAGTTGCTTCCAGGCATGGGTGGCCTAGTAGGGCTTCCTCTGGGAATTGAACATGACTGGGAGAATGAAGAGAGGCCACACAGAGCAGGACAAACTGCTAGAAGAGGGAAGTGGAGGAGGGGGAGAAGGGGACTCAGCAGGAGGGTCTTCGAGGATTCTCTTACCTCAACTTCAGCGAGGACCAATGCATGAAATGTCTTCGCTTCACAAAAGAGGTTGTCAGTGAAAGCTGCCAACTGCTGCAGCCACAACTGCAGCCTCAAAGCAGCGCAAGGACAGCATTGCCTATGGCTGTCAAGGTGACCGTGGCTCTTAACTTTTATACGTCTGGCTCCTTTCAGGCTGCTGGAGGTAGAAGCAACATCTCGCAGTTTGCAGTGCACTGCTGTATAAGGGGGGTCATTGAGGCTCTCTATACAAAGAGAAACACATTCGTCTCATTCCCTCTTGCCAAAGACAAGCAGGATCGGGTATCAAGATGTGTGGTAGTTGATGTGCCTTCAATAACTCAAAGACAAGGGCCTAGAAATTCGGTTGTGGGTCCGCCAGGGCTTTAGCGCCCGAAATTTTGCGCCGGCGTTAATGCCGCTGCGCCCGATGAAAATTCGGTTGCCCCGGGCCCAGACGGCGGCGGGCGCTAATGGAGGGTTTTTGCGCCTCACTATGGGCGTTCAGTGCAGTTTTGAGGCGCTAATCCCCCGCTGCGGCACCCGAGGCGGTGCGGCAGGCTGGGGTACTGCAGGCCTCCTCCTTCTGTTAAGGAGGAGCTGCCTGCAGCCGACCGCTGGCCGGTCGATTCGCCCGACAAATGAGCCCGGCACCTCGGGGAAGAGCCGGGCTCGCGGGCCACACACATCAGTGCCGCGGGGGGGTGGTGGAGGAGTCCGGGGAGGGAGGTGCGGGCAGGCGGCCGCCGGGAAAGCGGCCGGCCGCCGCTCCACCTTTATGCGCCGGCGCAAAGGTGTGTAACATCCCTTTCAACAATCGTTGGTTGCGGCTGCCACGGGCGAGGCGGCCGCAACTGAATTTGGGCTTGGGGCCGGGTTACCACGGCAACCGGGACGCTGCGCACACCGATGACGTCATCGGTGCCGGCGCAGCGCTACCGGCTAACGCCGATGGTAGGGCCCAACGCAATTTCGTTACCAGCTATAATTCCGGCGCAAGACCCTCTAACGCCTCTAATTGGGCGCTAACCCCACCGAATTTCTAGGCCAAGGAGTTTAAAGGATTCAACTAAAGGCTTTTAATCACTAAGAACATTGCAGCATTGCAGGTCTTCCCACATCGGGTTCGTCTGGTAGGAATGACTCGTACAGCTCTTGAGACCTTTATATGGCAAAAGACAGGGGCGTAGCCAATACACACAATAGGAACAAAAGGGGGCGGTTCACACAATACAAGCAGGTAAAACACATGGGCTGATGAAGGCATATATTTCATCACATTCACCCCTTCTACAGATTTAGTCTGTCCAGGGGTGTGATAGTCCTTCCTGAACATCGCAACAGTACCTCGGGTTCCGACCAGGAGTCCGTGGTGCCCTCCTGGGCATACCCATGTGCTGGGGGTGTTGCAGGTACTTCTGGGGGTGGTGAGGATACCTCTGGGGATGGTGGAGGTTCTTCTGGGGGTGGTGGTGATGGGTCGTCGTCGTCGCTTCCTGCCGAGGCGAGGTCCTTTATGGACACGGTGTCTTCACGCCCGTCGGCGTGCTTGACGTACGCGTACTGTGGGTTTGCGTGGAGTAGGTGTACTGCCTCCACGAGGGGATCCGTTTTGTGGCCCCTCACATGCTCCCGTAACAGGACTGTCCCTGGGGTTGAGAGCCACAAGGGTAGGGATACTCCTGAGGTTGATTTGCGGGGAAAAACAAACATCTTCTCGTGAGGAGTGGCGTCAGTAGCAGTACACAGTAGCGACCTTATCGAGTGGAGTACGTCTGGGAGGACCTCCTGCCAGCGGGAGGTGGGGAGGCCTTTAGACCTTAGTGCTAAGGTGACCGCCTTCCACACTGTCGCGTTCTCCCTCTCCACTTGCCCATTACCCCGGGGGTTATAACTAGTGGTCCGACTCGTGGCTATCCCCTTCGACAGCAGGTATTGGCGCAGTTCATCGCTCATGAACGACGCCCCCCTGTCAGTGTGGATGTAGTTAGGCATGCCGAACGTGCAAAACAGGTTGCCGAGGCACTTGATGACCATGGCACTGGTCATATCTGGGCAGGGGTAGGCGAATGGGAAGCGGGAGTACTCGTCCACAATGTTGAGAAAGTACACATTGCGGTCGGTGGAGGGGAGTGGTCCCTTGAAATCTAAGCTCAGGCGCTCGAATGGCTGTGTAGCTTTGATCAGGTGGGCTCGGTCGGGCCTGAAAAAACGGGGCTTGCATTCCGCACAGGTGCGGCAGTCCCTGGTCATAGACCGGACCTCCTCGATGGAATAGGGCAGGTTACGGGATTTTATAAAGTGGAATAGCCGGGTGACCCCCGGGTGGCAGAGGCCATTGTGGAGGCCCTGTAGCCTGTCCCCCTGGATGCTGGCACACATCCCTCGTGATAGGGCGTCGGGGGATTCGTTGAGGGCCCCCGGCCTATATATTATGTCGTACTCAAACGTGGAGAGTTCGATCCGCCACCTGAGAATTTTGTCGTTCTTGATCTTCCCCCCCTGTTTGTTGTTAAACATGAAGGCTACCGACCGCTGGTTGGTAAGCAGGGTGAAGCGTTTGCCGGCTAGGTAGTGCCTCCAGTGCCGCACTGCCTCCACTATGGCCTGGGCCTCCTTCTCTACCGAGGAGTGCCTGATCTCGGGCCCTTGGAGGGTTCTTGAGAAAAAGGCTACGGGCCGCCCATCCTGGTTGAGGGTGGCTGCTAAAGCGAAGTCGGACGCATCGCTTTCGGCCTGGAAAGGGATGTTTTCGTCCACTGCCCGCAGCGCGGCCTTCTCAATGTCGTGTTTAATGCTGTTGAAGGCGGCGTGGGCCTCGGCCGTGAGCGGGAAGGACGTTGATTTCAGGAGGGGACGGGCCTTGTCGGAATAATTGGGGACCCATTGCGCGTAACAGGAGAAGAACCCCAGGCACCTTTTCAGGGCCTTGGGAGTGTTTGGTAGGGGTAGCTCCCGTAGGGGGCGCAATCGGTCGGGGTCCAGACCGATTTCCCCGTTTTCCACCACGCAGCCCAGGATACAGAGGCGCATGGTGCTAAAGACACACTTATCCTCGTTGTAGGTGAGATTGAGTCTGAGGGCGGTTTTCAGAAATCTCGTGAGGTTCGAGTCGTGGTCTTGCTGGTTGTGGCCGCAGATGGTGACGTTGTCTAGGTATGGGTAGGTGGCTGTTAACTGGTTCTCATCGACCATGCGGTCCATCTCCCGCTGGAAGACCGAGACCCCGTTCGTTACCCCAAAGGGGACTCTGAGGAAGTGGTAGAGACGTCCGTTCGCCTCGAAGGCGGTGTATGGACGGTCCTCCGGCCTAATGGGGAGCTGGTGGTATGCCGATTTTAGGTCGATGGTGGAAAACACCTGGTATTGCGCGATTTGGTTAACCATATCCGCTATGCGGGGCAGAGGGTAGGCGTCTAGCTGGGTGTATAGATTAACCATCTGGCTATAATCTATCACCATCCGCTTCTTTTCGCTACCCTTAACTACTACTACCTGGGCGCGCCACGGGCTGGTACTGCATTCGATGATACCCTCCCGCTTGAGTCTTTCTACTTCCAACGCAATGAACCGTCTATCCTCCCAGCTGTACCGCCTACTCTTGGTCGCTATGGGTCGACAGTTGGGTGCGAGGTTGGCGAACAGAGAGGGCGGCTTGACCTTCAGGGTAGCCAGACCGCACACTGTGAGGGGCGGCTGGGACCCACCGTAGGTAAGCGTGATACTTTGGTGCTGGCACTGGAAGTCCAGACCCAAGATCACACTCACACAGAGATCTGGCATTATCAATAGTTTAAAATCTCTGTAATCATTGCCTTTTACCGACAACATAACTGCGCAGAAACCTGTAATTTTTGAGGTATGAGTCTTATCGGCCATGGCGATTTTGCCCTGTGTGGGGACTATCGTTAGTGAAAGTCATTTTACCAGGCTAGGATGAATAAAGCTTTCGGTGCTCCCGCAGTCAATCAAGCATTTAACCTTGTTCCCGTTTACCTCTATGTCCATCATCGATTTGGACAACGGATGTGGCCTGGATTGATCCACAGTGATCGAGGCCACTAGTGGGTCCTGGAGGTCCGTGTAGTTGGGGCAAGATGGTGGACTCCATGAGGGTGGACAAGATGGCGTCCAAGATGGCCGCCCCCACGGCGCGCACGCGGCGGTGGTGGAGTTGGAGGCGGGGTTCCCTCTGCAGACTTTGCTGAAATGTCCTTTCTTCCCGCATTTAAAACAGGTGGTGCCCTTCGCTGGGCACAGATGCCTGGAGTGTTTGTCCTGGCCGCAGAAGTAGCATTTCGGGCCCCGATGCATCGCGGCAGTAGTGGGGCTCCTGGGTGGAGGCTGGGGCTCCGATGGTGCTGGGCTGGCCTGAGACCTGGGAGGTGAAGATGGCTTCCAAGATGGCGGCCCCCACGGCGCGCACGAGGTGGAGTGGGCCACGTGGCCTGGGGAACAGGATTCAGAGTTCTTCTGGGCCATATCCAGCGATCGCGCTATATCTATAGCCTGTTTTAAGTCCAGTCCCTCCTTTTCAAACAGTTTCTGCCGAATGTAATTTGAACTGAGGCCCGCAATAAGGGAGTCTCGAATCAGCTCCTCCGTGTACACGATGGCAGACACGGCCTTACAGTTACAGTCTCTGCCCAGTACTTTTAGGCTTAGTATAAAGTCCTCTAGTGACTCACCATGCCGCTGCGTGCGAGTAGTCAGAAGATGCCTGGCGTACACCTCGTTTATTGGCCGCACGTAGTGGGCCTTCAGAATGGAGCAGGCATCCCCGTAGCTGGTGGCATCTTGGATGAGAGGGGAGACCCGATGGCTCACCCAGTTTCGCAGGATTCCCAGTTTCATGTCTCCGGTAGCGGTTGCGGCTGCTATGGCGGTGGATGAGTTTGCAATGAAAAATTCGAAGCATCGGAACCAGTATCCGAACTGTGTGGCTGCGTCTGAGGCATGGGGGTCCAGATCCAAGTGCTCTGGTTTCAGGAGTCGATCCATCTTGGTGTTTTAGTGATTAAAATTGATGTGCCTTCAATAACTCAAAGACAAGGAGTTTAAAGGATTCAACTAAAGGCTTTTAATCACTAAGAACATTGCAGCATTGCAGATCTTCCCACATCGGGTTCGTCTGGTAGGAATGACTCATACAGCTCTTGAGACCTTTATATGGCAAAAGACAGGGGCGTAGCCAATACACACAATAGGAACAAAAGGGGGCGGTTCACACAATACAAGCAGGTAAAACACATGGGCTGATGAAGGCATATATTTCACCACAGTAGTATGCTGCATAACCTGGCCATTATGAGTGAACAGCCGTTACCACCACTTATCAAGTGAGATATTGAGGAGCAGGAGCATGAGGAAGAGGAGGAGGAAGAGGAGGAGGAGGAAATGCAACAGGAAATGAAGGAACAGGAAGAGGAAGGCTACAATGTAGCCAACCCCTTCCTGCTCTACATGATCAGGTTATTCATGAGCGATACCAGTAACCTCAACTACATCTCCCCATTCAGCAACAGTCCCACAGTCCTTACCTTTCCTCTATCTCTGACCATCACATTGTCCTCTTTCTGACAACACAAAAATAAAAACCACCAGAAAATGCACATTCAAATCCAATTTTATAAATTTACTTATTAAATAATGCATAGAAAATGAAACTTATCACCCTTGTGCATTCCCTTAGTGCCTGTCTTCCATGTGCCTTTGCCTATCCTAGCACTCCTAAAGAAAGACTTGCATTTATATAGCGCCTTTCACGACCACCGAACGTCCCAAAGTGCTTTACAGCTAATGAGTACTTTAGTCACTGTTGTAATGTAGGAATTGCGGCAGGCAATTTGCACACAGCAAACAGCAATGTGATAATGAACAGATAATCTGTTTTAGTGATGTTGATTGAGGGATAAATATTGGCCAGGACACCGGGGATAACGCCCCTGCTCTTCTTCAAAATAGTGCCATAGGATCTTTTACATCCACCTGAGAGGGTAGACAGTTTAACATCTCATCTGAAAGACAGCACCTCCGACAGTGCAGCACTCCCTCAGTACTGTAGTGGAGTGTCAGCCTAGAGTTTTGTGCTCAAGTTGCTGGAGTGGGACTGTGAACCTGCAACCTTCTGACTCAGAGGCAAGGGTGCTACCAACTGAGCCACAGCTAACACTGTGAAGTCCAACAAAGTGCTTCCCCAGTGGCTACAGCATGGATGGTGGAAGGCTGCTGACCTTCAACTGAGGAGCCTGCAGATGGCCTTGGCGGATGACCTCGAGCAGCATAGGCCTAGAGGGCCTAGCTTTAGACTGCACTATCTCGGCCTGGGCTATCTGGCTGACAGGCAATAGCAAGGGAGTGGAGGAGTGGCAAAGGGTGGGTGCAGGAATGCTGTCAGCCTGAGAGAGGACAGCAGGTTCTTGTTCCATGGAGCCACTGCCACTCTCCCAGGACGACACCTCAACAATTCTACTTATCTGTTGGAGAACAAATTGATAGACTGCTGTGACGCCCTGGAAACCCCTTTGAACAGTGGTATCGATGGCAGTATTCTGAGTTTGCAAGGCAGCAGTCTGAGATTCCACTGCAGCACTCAGACTTCTGACATAAGCTGTTTGTGCTGCAATGGAAGCTGTGACATCGGTCATCAGACGCTGCATCACGGTGGGTTCTACAGGTGTGTTGGTAGAGGTAACTACCTGTTCCAGGTAGGAAAGGATGGGCTTCAAACTCTGCTTAAAGCCCTGTGCCAAGTTGGAGCTGGACTCCTGCATGCTCCTTGATATTGTGCACAGGCTTTCTGGCAGGCTTTCCAGTGCACCAAGCATTTGATTGTATATGCCCATCAGCCTCCTGTAGCCTGGGCCATCGAAGTCCTCATCTGACACCTCTGCAGCAGAACTAGTGTGCGACCTCACCCTCCGGTAAGCTGGCACCTGCGCTATTCTTTCCCCCTGCCCTGACTCCAGCACACTTGTGCTCAGTGTCTCACCACGTGCAGATCCTTCCTCTCTCCTAGCCTCTAAAATATGCGCAGTGTCAGTCTCTGAGCTGGTGGCTGTGAGTGTAGGTTCAAGTGATGGTGTCTCTTCATCTTCACTGTCTTCTTCCTCCTCTGACTGGGAAGGTTCCAGTTCTTGGGTATCTGAAATAAAAAAGGGACAAGGGTTGGGTTGTGGTGAGAGAAGAGGAAAAAGAAGTGTGTGCTTACACCACCTGCAGCTGGTGAGTCAGAAGAAATTGTGAGATGAGGGAGAAGTGGGATAAGAGGAGGATTCGCTATGCAGATAGCCTTATCATTGATCCTTCCAGCACGGCCAGTGGCTACAGCCTCAGCAATACCCCATCTCATGATGGCCAGCATTGTCTCCTCCATGGAGGTTAAAACATGCAGGTGTGCTTCTTCTCCTCCTGTTCTTTCCTGCTGCCTCCTGTTATGCGCCACCTTCTCCTGCAAGAAAGAAGGAAGTGTGTCAGTGAATGTCCTGCAATATGTTTGGGTGATGTGGCTGTCATGGTTGCCAGTGTTTGCGTGGTGTGAGTTATTGGTGCGTGGCCTGCCACAGTGCTGAGTGTGTGAGGGCGAGGTGAAGGGTTGAGTACTGATTGATAGAGATTGTTGGTAGGTGGGTGATGGGGGGTGTAGTGAATTGAGCAGTGGATGAGGCTAGTGGTGCAGTTGCTAGGATATGTCATTTGAAAATTGAACTCACTCACCCTGACAACTCATGTCAGATCGTTAAATTTCTTCCTGCACTACATCCATGTTCTTGGAGCTACACTTCTGGCATTGACCTCTGCCGCTACTTCTTCCCACTGCCTCATGAACATATGTCTCGAGGGCCTCCTGCCCCTACAGATACAGGATGTCTCTCCTCTCCACGCTGTGCACCAAGTGCATTAGCAGAAACCTTGATGCATGCTCTCTTGCAGGTTGAGCCATCTTAGAAAAATCTTCAGAAGCAATTTGCAACTCACGATACTGGGCCCCTGCTGATGTGTGCAGCCAATGAACAGCGCAGGTAGTACTGGCTGCATGCACCAATCATGAAAATCAGCAGGCAGCGCAAATTTAACGTCCTGTCTGCAGCGCAATGAACAGGCGCGGGTTAATCATTTTCGGGTCTTATCCAATTTAACCCCCACGATCTCCTCAACAAAAAATTTAATCAAAGCATTTCCACCTACACTATCCCTGTTTCTTATTGCTCACAGAACTTACTCCTCCTCAACATAGCAATGTAAATATTATTGGAATTTCATTAAGTTCCCATGGATCATATTACAGTCTGCTTCAAGTCTACTTGTCAAACATCCTTTTACATCAAAACTCACAAAGTATTTACTTAATAATTTATATAAGAGGGTTTTGTGGGTTAGCTGAGTGTCTGAAATATAGGGAAACCATCCATATTCTTAATAGTCACCAGACTATACCACTGAGAAATGTACATCAGTAGAGTGTATGCTCTCTCTTTGTCAGGACACATCCCACTTAACTAAGTCCAGATAGCTGTAATTGTGCACAGGGCACTGCTGGGGTTTAACTAGCTAAAACCGCACAGCACTGGTGAGCTTCCCATTACTTGGCTACTCGACACATCAAAGGTGTCAGCTTGGCTCAGTGGGTAGCACTCTTGCCTCTAAGTCAGAGGAACAGTTGTGAGTTTATGCCCCACCTTAGAACTTGTAGTACACAATTTAGACTGACATTGTTGAAGTACTGAAGGAGTGCTGCAGTATTAGAGGTACTATCTTTCCGATGAGATATTAAACTGAGGTCTGTTTGGGTGGTGTAGTGTCTGAGTATAAATAATACACGGACTGCAGGAGAAAAATAATAACAGGTATTTACTGAACAGAGGGTACTCTTTTTGTTTGGACCCAAAAAAAAAACCAATTGGACTGTAAATAAACAAAAGTTCAACTAAAACTTAACAAATCAAATTACAATTTGGTTTTCCGGGTTGATAATGCACTCCACTCCCCGCGGCGCCCACCGGTCGCAGAAATACTCAAGCGCGCCGGCGGACACCGCGTGCTCCATCTCCAGGGCCACCCGGGCGCGAACATGGCTGCGGAAGAGAGGCAGGCAATCCGGCTGGACGACCCCCTCGACCGCCCGCTGCCTGGACCAATTGATGGCTCTTTTAGCCAGGCCCAGGAGCAGGCCCACAAGGAGGTCCTCCAACCTGTCCGCTCCCTTCCGCATCGGGTGACCGTAGATCAAGAGCGTGGGACTGAAGTGCAACCAAAAATCGAGGAGCAGCCCCTTCAAGCAGTGAAAGAGGGGCTGCAACCTCTCACACTCCATATAAACGTGAAACACGGACTCCTCCAGGCCGCAAAAAATGCAGACGGCCTGGGAGTCCGTGAACCTACTTAAAACCTTATTGCACGGGATCGCTCCGTGCAACACCCTCCAGGCCAAGTCCCCGATGGAACAAGGGAGGACTCCCGCGTAGAGAGCCCTCCGTTGGGGACCTCCACCACCGCCAGTCGGCAAGACGCCACGCCAAGGCGTGTCTGGACGGTAGACGAAGATGGCAAAGTGGAGAGTGTGCAGGAGCAACCTGTACAGGAAACCCCTCCGCGCGGAATGAAAAGGCACGGAGGGTATTTCCTTGAGACGGCTCAAGTTGTGAGGCGCCGGTTCCCGAGGGGAGTTTCGGGGCTGGGCGCCGATGAGGAATTCCGTCCGAACGCGGGAAAGCTCGGACGGGATCGCCCCACGTGCTTGAGCCGCCTCGATACACCTAGTGGAGTCGTGGCCCAGTGCCACTTTCACCGATTCGATGGCTTCGACCGCGAGCCAGACGTTGGCCCAGGACAGGTGCCGTGCCAGCTCCTCTGGCGCCATCCAGCCCGCTCCTCCGCCATCGAGCAGGTCCCCGACTCTGGTCACCTTGCCAGGCACAGCCCTGCCCTCCGCCAGCCGCCCGAACCCGCGTTCGTGGGGGTGCGGATTCCTGAGCAGCGGCTCCCGAAGGAGAGCCGCCGCTCCTGACGGGGGCGAGCTCTGCCTGGAAGCGACGTAGTTCCAAACCCATAGCAGTTCCTGGTAGAAGACAGGCAGCTCCCGCAGGCCAGCACGCCTGCCGCCAACTTTCGCGAACAGGAGCTGCGTGTCATAATTGAGGCCGTGCAGCTGGCGGAAGAAAAACGTCGCCAGCGTACACCATCTCGGAGGATTCTCGACGTACAGGTATCCCTGCAGCGTCTGAAGACGGAAAGTCGCAGCCTGGGTGCGAAGGCACACCAGCGCCTGGCCGCCCTCCCTAAGCGGGAGACACAGAACTGCGGCAGAGACCCAGTGCTTCCTTTTGTCCCAGAAGAAGTCGATGAGCTTCTTCTGCATCTTGGCGACAAACGCAGGGGGAGGGATCAAAGTGACCAACCGGTACCACAACATGGCGGCCACCAGCTGGTTTATGACCAGCGCTCGACCCCTGTAGGACAACACTCGGAGCAGTCCTGTCCAGCGTCCTAGGCGAGCGGTGACTTTGGCCTCCAGCTCTTGCCAGTTCGCCGGCCAGGCGTCCTCGGCAGGGCTAAGGTAGACTCCCAATAGAGGAGGTGCGTGGTGCTCCAGGCAAAAGGCCTGAACTCCTCCGGCAGGGAGTCCACCCGCCACTGACCCACCAGGAGTCCGGAACATTTCTCCCAGTTGATCTTGGCGGAGGATGCGTCCGAGTAAATCTGCTGGCATTCCCGAATCCCCCGCAAGTCAGCGGGATCCGTGACCGTGAGGAGCACGTCATCGGCGTAAGCTGAGAGGACCAACTCCACGCCCGGCCCTTGCAGAGCCAGTCCCGTCAACCTCTTCCGCAAGAGGCGCAGGAAAGGCTCCACGCAAATGGCGTATAACTGACCGGACATGGGGCATCCCTGACGCACCCCCCTCCTGAAGCGAAGGGGCGCCGTCAAGGACCCGTTAACTTTAATCAGACACTCCGCGGCGGCGTACAGAAGTCGGATCCGGGCGACGAAATGCGTCCCGAACCTGAATGCGCGCAGCGTCCCGAAGAAATACTCGTGATCCACCCTGTCGAACGCCTTCTCCTGATCCAGGGAAAGGAAGGCGACCGACAGACCAGCCCTCTGGGAGTGGTGGACCAGGTCCCGGACCAGATGGATGTTATCATGGATGGTCCGGCCCGGGACCGTGTAGGACTGGTCGGGGTGGATCATGTGGGCCAGCACGGTGCCAAGGCGAACAGACATGGCCCTGGCAAAAAACTTATAGTCCGTGCTGAGGAGGGAGACCGGGCGCCAGTTCTTAAGGAGGCGGAGATCGCCCTACTTAAGCAGCAGGACAATGACCGTCCTGCGCCAAGAGAGGGGCATCTCCCCGGTCGCCAAACTTTCCCCCAGGACCCGCGCGTAGTTGCCCCCCCCAAGACGTCCCAGAACGCCCTGTGGAACTCCACGGTCAGCCCGTCCAGCCCCGGGGACTTTCCCCTAGAGAGCTGGCGGAGGGCGCCGGTCAGCTCCGCCAGGCTTAGCGGAGCATGCAATTTTTCGGCGCCCTCCGGGCTGACCTTCGGCAGGTCCTCCCACAAAACTCTGCACGCATCCTCGCTGGACAGATCCGGAGAGAACAGAGCCCCGTAATAGGCGCGGGTCTCCGCGCTGATTCCCTCCGGATCCGAGACCAGTGATCCGTCATCGGCCAGCAGCCCCAAGAGCTGCTTACGGACCCCCCGTCTTTTTTCCAGCGAGTAGAAGGGGGAGCCGCGGTCCAGGTCCCGCAGCAGCTGGATCCGCGAACTCACGTACGCGCCTCGGGACCCGACGACCTGCAGGTCCTTCAGCGCGCCCTTCTTCTCTTCGTACACCTTCCGCAGGGCCGGGTGCTCGACGACCTGACTGAGACGGGACTCCAGGTCGAGCACCTCCTTCTCCAACCGCCCGACCCGGGCCTCCCGCCTCTTGGTCGACCCCTTCGCATACTCCTGACAGAAGAGACGGATGTGAGCCTTGCCCACATCCCACCATAGCCTCAAGGAGGGGAAGCCCCACCGCTTCCTTCTCCAGTCGGTCCAGAACCGACGAAATGAATCCCGGAACCGCGCGTCCTCCAGCAGCAGGTTGTTAAAATGCCAGTCCGCGCGCGCAGCGGAGTGAGCTCCGCCCACACCAGGTGGTGGTCCGTGCATGGCACCGGCCGCATGGAAGCCGCCGGAATGCAGGAGACGTACGCCTGGGAAATGTAGAGGCGGTCGATTCTGGACCTTCCTCCCCCAGACCTCACGCTACTGAAGGCACTGGAGTCGGGGTGGAGATTTCGCCAGACGTCCACCAAGTCGAAGGACCCGACCAGGTCCCTCAACTTCTCCATCGCCACCGGGCTTCACGGGGGACCCGAACGGTCCCTCGCCTCGAGGGTGCAGTTAAATTCCCCCCCCCGAGGATGACGCACTCGCCCGCGTCGACGGAGCCCAAAAGAGCTGACACTTCGAAGAAGCGCACTTGCTGCGCACCGGTCTGAGGAGCGTACACGTTCACTAGATGGAGCGGCATGCCCCCCAGGTGAACAGTGACCTGGAGCAAGCGGCCCGGCACATGCTCCTTGACCCCCAAAATCTCCGGCTGAAAATGCGGGGCCAGCAAGATAGCCACCCTGCTAGAATTGTTGGAGAGGTGACTCATGCTGACCCCTCCTTACCACTCCAGGAGCCATGTGGCTTCGTCTCCCGGAACGGTGTGGGTTTCTTGCAGGAAACACACCGCATACTTCCCGTCCCGAAGGACCGAGAAGTTGTTGAATCTGCGGCGCGCCTCCCTGCTGCCGTTGATGTTGAGGCTGGCTATGGTTATCTTCATGTCAGAAGCATAGTGCAAACTCTACCTACACCTAACGGGGGGAGGGAGCGCAGCCGCTGGTCAGCCGCCACTTCCTCAGCAGCCCAGTGAGAAACGTTCTGAGCCAACGCAGCTCGAGCGGGTCCACGCCCTCGTCCGCGCCCATGATTTTAACGGCGGCGCGGATGGACACGATGAGCAGCGCCAGCTCCGACCACCTGTCGAGGGCCAGCCGGATCTTATTTTGCCGACGCCGGCACATGGCCATAAAGTCCCGGAGTTCCCTTACGGGAATGAGGAGAGACTCGGCGAGGGGCACGAGGTCATCCAGCGCCTCGTTGACGGTGGAGTCCAAATCGTCCTCCGTGCCCATCACCGAGTCCCCATCCTCCTCCAGGGGGTCATCACCAGCGGCCGACCCGTCCGTCGCGCAGTGCGCAGCGAACGGCTCGGCCGCACCAGCCGGCCCCGCCTCCGCCCGGATCCCACCCCCAGGATCGGCAGCAGAGGATTCCTCCCTGGGCTCCTCTAGGGGCGCCGGGCCAGAAGACGGCGAAGGTTCGGAGTCCCCCCCCGCCTCAGACGCCAGAACGACCGGAGAAACCTGGGAGAGAACAATTCCCAGCTCCTCCAGTACGTCCGGCACCAGAGACGCAGCCAGGGGGCCATCCTCCTCCCCGCCACCAGCCTCCGAACCAGCAGATGGGGTGTTTTCAATTAAAACCTCCACTGGGACGAGCAGCCCCTGGGAGATGTCCGGGTCGCATTGGGCGAGCTCATTTTCCTCGAGCTCGCCCGACCCAGACCCCAGGCCGCCCGACCCGGTGAGGGGTAACAGCACCGATAAAATGTCAATCACCGCCGCGGGTCGTCCCGCGCCCACCCCCACGGGCAGGGTCTCGTCCCCATCCCCAGGAGGCACGTGCCAGACAGACCCATCTGCCTCAGCCTCCCGAGGGACAGGCGACCCCTGCCAATCTCGGTGGTAATGACAGCGAGGGGGGGGGCGCAGTACCCGCGGCGGGCGACGACTCCCCCTGCTCGGAGGGACCTTCCTCCTCCCGGTCCTCCTCCTCTTCCAGGGGGTCGCGCCTTCTTTTTAACGCGGAGGGAGTGAGGGAGACCTCCATGTCTGCAGGGGCCTCCTCGTCCGCTCCCTCCGGCGGAGCAGGTTTGTCGGGTTCCTCGGGCCTGAGCCCGGCCGCAGGTATTGGCGATTCCGCTACGGCGGTTGCGGCCACAGGCTCGGGCACGAGGCCCCCCCCCACTAGCGTCTGCCCCGATTAACTCCGTGAGGAGCGCGGGTGTAAGGGGCGCAAGGGGCAAGGGCTGGCCATCCACGGGGGGACCCGCCCTAAGGTGTTTATTTTTTCGCCGCGCCTTCTTTCCGGCCGGATGCGCTCCCTCCCCCCCGCCGGAGGCCTTGGTGGCATCGGCCTCCGACGTCGACCGCACATCAGACGTTCCCGACGCGCGGGCAGATCCGGGGGGAGGAGCGGCGGCAGCGCCAGCCTCAGCCGCACGAGATGATCCGGCGGCCTTGGAGGCGGGGCAGTTTTTCCGGATGTGCCCCACCTCCTTGCAGGCGTGGCACCGCACACCGTCCGACGTCCAGAAGACGCGATAGGCGGTCCCCTCGTGGTGGACAACGAACGCCCCGTCGGTGTCCTCCTCCCGCGCCAGCTGGATAAACAGCTGGTGCCGGAAGGAGAAGACGTGGCGAAGGCTGGCTTCCCGGAAGCCGAGCGGGATGGGTGTAATCCCTGACCTCACCTCCCCAAGTTGGCATAAATGGGGGAGGAGGAGCTCACCAGGAACATAGGGCAGGACGTTCGAGATGACGATCCTCTGCGCGGTGGCCTCGAGAGGATCCACCGGCAGGAAGGTCCCGCCCACGGTGAGCCCCTTGGCGACGGCCAGGGACACCGCCCGCTCCGACCCCAGGAAGAACACAGCCTTCACGTACATTTTTGAGGCCACGACGATGGCTGAGGGGCCGACAACCCCAGCCATGGCTTTAACGCAGGCCTCAATGGTCATAGTGGGGTGAGTGTAGCTCTTCACCCGAAGCTTTTTTGTCATAAGTTTAAAAGGTGACGGGGCAGCAGAAGCAGCGGAAGCAGCTGTGGCTGTGGCTGCCACTCCCGCATAAGTCCTGGCTGGCCCCGCCACCGGCGAAGATGCAGTCGCCATTAAGGGGTGTTTTTATACGGGTTACACTCACCCCAAGTCACAGGCCTGAAGGTGTTAATGGCCTCAGGTATTTTTTGGTCCTCTATTGAGCAGAGGGAGCTGTTTAAAATGAAGACACACCTCTCCCCTTATTGATTGAAATTGGGAGAGGGGCCTTCTCCCCTCTGCTCAATAGGCAATTAATAAAAAGAGATTGATGCACCATCAATTACTCAAAAGACTGAGGTTAAGCGAGTAACAACCAGGCTTTTATTAACTGAAGAATGAAGGTCTAGTCTCGAGTGGTCGACCCGTCCAGAATACTAAGGGACTGGGAGGCAGTCACTTATATACCTGGAATAGTGGGAGGAGTCAGCCGAGGCATGTCCAGACCTGTACCTAATGGAATACACATACACATACAGACAGGTATAACAGTGGTTTACCACATTCACCCCTTGTTTAAAAATGAGTCCGGCGGGGTGAAGTGTATTTAAAAGTTCGTGTATTGGAGTCTCTCCGGAGGTCTTGTCTGCCGCTGTGATCGACGTGGCGACGGCAGGGGTGGTGGAGCTTCCGGCGTCGCGTCCCGTGTAGGCTGGGGCACTGGAGTGTAGTCCTCGTGGGTGACGGTCCAAGGCGAGCCGGCTGCTGGGGTTGGATATCGGGTCGTGGGGGGGGGGTGGTAATGGGTAGTGGGTTACAGCGGTCCCCGAGGGTGTCGTGGGGGGGGGGGGTGGTAATGGGTAGTGGGTTACAGCGGTCCCCGAGGTTGCGAGGTCTCGTATGGAGACTGTGTCCTCCCGCCCGTCTGGGTACGCAATGTAAGCGTACTGGGGGTTGGCGTGGAGGAGGTCGACCCTCTCGACCAGGGGGTCCGTTTTATTGGTCCTCACGTGTCTTCTCAGTAGTACCGGCCCTGGGGACGTCAGCCATGGCGGTAACGCTGTCCCTGATGTGGACTTCCTTGGGAAGACAAACATTTTCTCGTGAGGGGTGGCATTGGTGGCAGTGCAGAGCAGTGACCGAATCGAGTGGAGCGCATCGGGGAGCACCTCCTGCCAGCGGGAGGTCGGAAGGCCCCTAGACTTTAAGGCTAGTAGGGCGGCCTTCCAAACTGTTGCATTCTCTCTTTCCACCTGTCCGTTCCCCCGGGGGTTGTAACTGGTGGTCCTGCTTGTGGCTATACCCCTAGCGAGCAGGTACTGGCGGAGTTCGTCGCTCATAAACGATGAGCCCCGGTCGCTATGGATATAGCTGGGGAAACCGAACAGGGTGAAGAGGCTGTTCAGACATTTAATGACCGTGGCACTGGTCATGTCCGGGCAGGGGATAGCGAACGGGAAACGGGAGTACTCGTCAATGATGTTGAGGAAGTACACATTGCGGTCGGAGGAGGGGAGAGGCCCTTTAAAATCGACGCTCAGGCGTTCGAAAGGGCGAGTGGCTTTTATCAGGTGGGCTCTGTCTGGTCTATAAAAGTGCGGTTTGCACTCAGCGCAGACTTGGCAGTTCTTGGTCATGGTCCTGACCTCCTCAATGGAGTAAGGCAGGTTGCGGGCCTTGATGAAGTGGAAGAACCTGGTGACCCCCGGGTGGCAGAGGTCATTGTGGAGGGCCCTCAGCCTATCGATCTGCGCGCTGGCGCAGGTGCCACGCGATAGGGCATCTGGGGGTTCATTGAGCTTACCAGGCCGGTACAAGATCTCGTAATTGTAGGTGGAAAGTTCGATTCTCCACCTCAAGATCTTGTCATTTTTGATTTTGCCCCTCTGCTTGTTGTTGAACATAAAAGCAACTGAACGCTGGTCAGTGAGCAGGGTAAATCGTTTTCCGGCCAGGTAGTGCCTCCAATGACGCACAGCCTCCACAATAGCCTGGGCCTCCTTCTCGACCGCGGAGTGTCTGGTCTCCGGGCCCTGGAGGGTTCGTGAGAAGAATGCCACAGGTCTCCCCGCCTGATTAAGGGTGGCGGCCAGAGCGAAGTCGGACGCATCGCTTTCCACCTGGAAGGGGATGGATTCGTCCACTGCGTGCATGGTGGCTTTGGCAATGTCCTCCTTGATACGGTGGAAGGCCGAGCGGGCCTCTGCCATCAGGGGAAAAGAGGTGGATTTGATCAGCGGACGGGCTTTGTCTGCATAGTAGGGGACCCACTGGGCGTAGTAGGAAAAAAACCCTAGGCACCTCTTCAGAGCTTTTAGGCAGTGGGGCAGTGGGAGTTCCATAAGGGAACGCATCCGGTCCGGGTCGGGACCGATGACCCCGTGTTCCACAATACAGCCAAGGATGGCGAGGCGGTCTGTGCGGAATATACACTTCTCCTTGTTATATGTCAGGTTCAGGAGTTGGGCGGTGCGGAGGAATTTCTCGAGGTTTGCGTCATGGTCCTGCAAGTCATGGCCGCAGATGGTCACATTGTCTAGGTAAGGGAAAGTGGCCTGCAGCGCGTTTTGATCGACCATCCGGTCCATCTCCCTTTGGAAGACGGAGACCCCGTTGGTAACGCCAAAGGGAACCCTAAGGAAGTGATAGAGGCGGCCGTTTGCCTCAAAAGCAGTATGCTGGCGGTCTTCGGGGCGGATGGGGAGCTGGTGGTATGCTGATTTCAGGTCAATGGTCGAAAAGACGCGGTACTGCGCGATCTGGTTGACCATGTCAGCTATGCGGGGGAGTGGGTAGGCATCCAGCAGGGTGTAGCGGTTTATTGTTTGGCTGTAGTCGATGACCAGGCGTTGTTTCTCGCCGGTCTTAACGACCACAACCTGGGCTCACCAGGGGCTGGAGCTGCCCTCAATAATCCCCTCCTTCAGGAGCCGCTCCACTTCGGTTTTGATGAAAACCCCGTCCCCGGCACTGTATCGCCTGCTCTTTGTGGCGATGGGCTTACAGTCGGGGGTGAGGTTAGCAAACAGTGGGGGGGGGTGGGACTCTGAGTGTGGAGAGGTTGCATCTGGTGCACGGCGGGCAATTTGGAGGCTGCTGGCTGCGGACTGTGAGTGGGGGGAGGGGGCCACCGTACGCCATCATAGCGCTTTTGAGGTGGCATTGGAAATCCAACCCCAGTAGAACGGCAGCGCAAAGTTGGGGCAGGACCAGGAGTTTAAAATTATTGAACACAGTCCCATCTACTACTAGTGTCACCATGCAGTAGCCGCCAATGTCCGCTGACTGGGACTCGGCGGCCATAGAAATCCGCTGGTGCGCAGGCAGGACTGGGAGAGAGCAACGCCGCACCGTGTCGGGGTGGATGAAGCTCTCTGTGCTCCCGGAGTCAAAAAGGCAGTTTATTGCATGACCGTTTACCTTAACGTCCATTTTGGACCGAGCTAGTTGGTGCGGTCTCGTTTGGTCCAGCGTAACAGAGGCCAGCGTAGGGGTCGGTGTGTCGCTGCGGGTATCAGATGGGGGGGGGTTGGTGGCCTGCTGCGTCCCGGCTGGTGTCCAAGATGGCGGCGTCCATGATTCCCATGTGGCTGGAGTCGTCCAAGATGGCTGCTGCTGCGGTGGTTCGCACATGGCTGGGGAGGCCCAAGATGGCGGCCCACACGCGGCGCTGTTGGGGGCCCAAGATGGCGGCTCGCACGGCCCACATGCGGCGCTGCTGGCGTTCGGGGTGGCTTTGGCCTTGCAGATGCTGGCGTAGTGTCCCTTTTTCCCGCAGCCCGAGCAGGTCGCATTCTTCGCCGGGCAGCGCGCTCTGGGGTGTTTGGCCTGGCCACAGAAGTAGCATTTCTGGCCTTGGGATACTGCTGTCTGGCTTTGGGACACTGCTGCGGTGGTTGGGCCGTTGTTGGGCTGTGGCTGGGGTGGCACGGTGCTATGGGGCTGTCCTACCGTGTCCCAGGTTGTCGTTCCCCGCGGCGTCCACGGTGCAGAGGAGTAGGCATCCATGCCCCGGTAGGCTGCGTCCAGCATTAGTGCGATTTCGGAGGCTTTGTCGAGGGTGAGGTCACTCTGCTCCAGCAGTCGCTGTCGGGTGTAGTTGGACCTGTGGCCCGCTACGAAGGCATCCCGGATCAGTTCCTCCGTGTACTTAGTGGGCGTTACCGCCTTACACCCACAGGCCTGGCCAAGCACGGACAGTGCTTGGAGGTATTCCTCAGTCGATTCCCCAGGTTGTTGCTTGCGACTCCCCAGGAGGTGCCTGGCGTAAACTTCGTTCACAGGGCGCGTGTACTGGGTCTTGAGGAGCTGGAGGGCGGCTGTGTACGAGGTCGCGTCCCGGATGACTGAGTACACTCGGTGGTTCACCTTGGAGATCAGGACAGACAGTTTGTTCGCATCCGTTACGACCGCAGTGGAGGCAGTCAGGAATGCCTCGAAGCACATGAGCCAGTGAGCAAACTTGGTGGAAGCGTCCGCTTCCCGACTGTCCAGGTCCAGGCATGCTGGTGTGAGGATCTTCTCCATTATAAAAAATTTAGTTAAGAAAATTGATGCGCCATCAATTACTCAAAAGACTGAGGTTAAGCGAGTAACAACCAGGCTTTTATTAACTAAAGAATGAAGGTCTAGTCTCGAGTGGTCGACCCGTCCAGAATACTAAGGGACTGGGAGATAGTCACTTATATACCTGGAATAGTGGGAGGAGTCAGCCGAGGCATGTCCAGACCTGTACCTAGTGGAATACACATACACATACAGACAGGTATAACAGTGGTTTACCACAGAGATTAAATTGAGGTGCCTCAGAGAAATAGGCAGAGAGAGAGGGGGGTGGGAAGGAGGGAGGCCGCAAGGGCAGTGTTGCCACTCAGGATGGTGGGTGGGTGGGTGTTGGCAGGGGTGCACTCTCCGATGGGATTTAAAAGTCTTTGATGGTGGTGGTCTTCTGGCAGGGGGAGAAGATGTCTTCACCTGGGAAAGCTGGAGATGCCCAGGCTCAGTCCTGCACCAGGTCTTAACGATGCAATTAATGGAATTAAAGACTTCACCTAGGCAGCTCCAGCTGTCCCAGGTCAGGCAATAGAAGGGGTGCTTATTAGTGGTGTGCGTGGCTTAGTTTTTAACAAGAGCCACACACACACACAGACACCCCTTGATGATCCGGCCTTGTTTCTTCTTTTCTCCCCCCCACCTAAAATACAAAGTCTTTGGGAGAGTGCACCAAATAACACCCACCTGAAAGATGATGTTGTTCTTCCCTCCTTCCAAACAGTTGGTGGTTGTTGGTTGTTTCTCTCCCCTCTCTCCTGGAATGGAGGCCGATTTGGGGAGGCAGTGATAGGAAAGGCCTCTCCCCTGGTTGGTGTTGTTGCTGGCCTCCCTTCTCCTTCTCCTCCTCTGTCCTCTCTCTCCAGGCACCTCAGTTGCTGTGATGATGGTGGAGGTGGAGGTGGTGGTGGTCTATCGATATCCTCCTCTTCCTGGTCAGGGGACCACCACTTTAGTCCACTCTCCACTCTCCTAGTCTGGCTGCTCCTTCTGCTTGCTGCTGCACAGCCAGCAATGCTGTGAATGAGGTACTGAACAGAGGGTACTCTTTTTTTTTGTTTGGACCCAAAAAAAAACCAATTGGACTGTAAATAAACAAACAAATCAAATTAAAATTTGGTTTTCCGGGTTGATAATGCACTCCAGCCCCCCGGCGCCCACCGGTCACGGAAATACTCAAGCGCGCCGGCGGACACCGCGTGCTCCAACTCCAGGGCCACCCGGGCGCGAACATGGCCGCGGAAGAGAGGCAGGCAATCCGGCTGGACGACCCCCTCGACCGCCCGCTGCCTGGACCAATTGATGGCTCTTTCAGCCAGGCCCAGGAGCAGGCCCACAAGGAGGTCCTCCAACCTGTCCGCTCCCCTCCGCACCAGGTGGCCGTAGATCAAGAGCGTGGGACTGAAGTGCAACCAAAAATCGAGGAGCAGCCCCTTCAAGTAGTGAAAGAGGGGCTGCAACCTCTCACACTCCATATAAACGTGAAACACGGACTCCTCCAGGCCGCAAAAAATGCAGGCGGCCTGGGAGTCCGTGAACCTACTTAAAACCTTATGGCACGGGACCGCTCCGTGCAACACCCTCCAGGCCAAGTCCCCGATGGAACAAGGGAGGACTCCCGCGTAGAGAGCCCTCCATTGGGGACCTCCGCCACCGCCAGTCGGCAAGACGCCACGCCAAGGCGTGTCCGGACGGTAGACGAAGATGGCAAAGTGGAGAGTGTGCAGGAGCAGCCTGTACAGGAAACCCCTCCGCGCGGAATGAAAAGGCACGGAGGGTATTTCCTCGAGACGGCTCAAGTTGTGAGGCGCCGGTTCCCGAGGGGAGTTTCGGGGCCGGGCGCTGATGAGGAATTCCGTCCGAACGGGGGTAAGCTCGGACGGGATCGCCCCACGTGCTTGAGCCGCCTCGATACACCTAGTGGAGTCGGGGCCCAGTGCCGCTTTCACCGATTCGATGGCTTCGACCGCGAGCCGGACGTTGGCCCAGGACAGGTGCCGCGCCAGCTCCTCCGTCGCCATCCAGCCCGCTCCTCCGCCATCGAGCAGGTCCCCGACTCTGGTCACCTTGCCAGGCACAGCCCTGCCCTCCGCCAGCCGCCCGAACCCGCGTTCGTGGAGGTGCGGATTCCTGAGCAGCGGCTCCCGAAGGAGAGCCGCCGCTCCTGACGGGGGGAGAGCTCCGCCTGGAAACGACGTAGTTCCAAACCCATAGTAGTTCCTGGTAGAAGACAGGCAGCTCCCGCAGGCCGGCACGCCTGCCGCCCACTTTCACAAACAGGAGCTGCGTGTCGTAATTGAGGCCGTGCAGCTGGCGGAAGAAAAACATCGCCAGCGCACACCATCTCGGAGGATTCTCGACGTACAGGTATCTCTGCAGCGTCTGAAGACGGAAAGTCGCTGCCTGGGTGCGAAGGCACACCAGCGCCTGTCCGCCCTCCCTAAGCGGGAAACACAGAACCGCGGCAGAGACCCAGTGCTTCCTTTTGTCCCGGAAGAAGTCGATGAGCTTCTTCTGCATCTTGGCGACAAACGCAGGGGGAGGGATCAAAGTGACCAACCGGTACCACAACATGGCGGCCACCAGCTGGTTTATGACCAGCGCTCGACCCCTGTAGGACAACACTCGGAGCAGTCCTGTCCAGCGTCCTAGGCGAGCGGTGACTTTGGCCTCCAGCTCTTGCCAGTTCGCCGGCCAGGCGTCCTCAGCAGGGCTAAGGTAGACTCCCAAATAGAGGAGGTGCGTGGTGCTCCAGGCGAAAGGCCTGAACTCCTCCGGCAGGGAGTCCACCCGCCACTGACCCACCAGGAGTCCGGAACATTTCTCCCAGTTGATCTTGGCGGAGGATGCGTCCGAGTAAATCTGCTGGCATTCCCACATCCTCCGCAAGTCAGCGGGATCCGTGACCGTGAGGAGCACGTCATCGGCGTAAGCCGAGAGGACCACCTCCACGCCCGGCCCTTGCAGAGCCAGTCCCGTCAACCTCTTCCGCAAGAGGCGCAGGAAAGGCTCCACGCAAATGGCGTATAACTGACCGGACATGGGGCATCCCTGACGCACCCCCCTCCCGAAGCGAAGGGGCGCCGTCAAGGACCCGTTAACTTTAATCAGACACTCCGCGGCGGCGTACAGAAGTCGGATACGGGCGACGAAATGCGTCCCGAACCCGGATGCGCGCAGAGTCCCGAAGAGATACTCGTGATCCACCCTGTCGAACGCCTTCTCCTGATCCAGGGAAAGGAAGGCGACCGACAGACCAGCCCTCTGGGAGTGGTGGACCAGGTCCCGGACCAGATGGATGTTATCGTGGATGGTCCGGCCCGGGACCGTGTAGGACTGGTCGGGGTGGATCATGTGGGCCAGCACGGTGCCAAGGCGAACAGACATGGCCCTGGCAAAAAACTTATAGTCCGTGCTGAGGAGGGAGACCGGGCGCCAGTTCTTAAGGAGGCGGAGATCGCCCTACTTAAGCAGCAGGACAATGACCGCCCTGCGCCAAGAGAGGGGCATCTCCCCGGTCGCCAAACTTTCCCCCAGGACCCGCGCGTAGTCGCCCCCCAAGACATCCCAGAACGCCCTGTGGAACTCCACGGTCAGCCCGTCCAGCCCCGGGGACTTTCCCCTAGAGAGCTGGCGGAGGGCGCCGGTCAGCTCCGCCAGGCTTAGCGGAGCATGCAATTTTTTGGCACCCTCCGGGCTGACCTTCAGCAGGTCCTCCCACAAAACTCTGCGCGCATCCTTGCTGGACAGATCCGGAGAGAACAGAGCCCCGTAATATGCGTGGGTCTCCGCGCTGATTCCCTCCAGATCCGAGACCAGTGATCCGTCGTCGGCCAGCAGCCCCAAGAGCTGCTTACGGAGCCCCCGTCTTTTTTCCAGCGAGTAGAAGAAGGGGGAGCCGCGGTCCAGGTCCCGCAGGAGCTGGATCCGCGACCTCACGTGCGCACCTCGGGACCCGACGAGCTGCAGGTCCTTCAGCGCGCCCTTCTTCTCTTCGTACACCTTCCGCAGGGCTGGGTCCTCGACGACCTAACTGAGACGGGACTCCAGTTCGAGCACCTCCTTCTCCAACCGCCCGACCCAGGCCTCCCGCCTCTTGGTCGACCCCTTCGCGTACTCCTGACAGAAGAGACGGATGTGAGCCTTGCCCACATCCCACCATAGCCTCAAGGAGGGGAAGCCCCCCCGCTTCCTTCTCCAGTCGGTCCAGAACCGAAGAAAAGAATCCCGGAACCGCGCGTCCTCCAGCAGCAGGTTGTTAAAACGCCAGTACGCGGGCCCCCGCCGCACGCGCAGCGGAGTGAGCTCCGCCCACACCAGGTGGTGGTCCGTGCACGGCACCGGCCGCATGGAAGCCGCCGGAATGCAGGAGACGTACGCCTGGGAAATGTAGAGGCGGTCGATTCTGGACCTTCCTCCCCCAGACCTCACGCTAGTGAAGCCGCTGGAGTCGGGGTGGAGATTTCGCCAGGCGTCCATCAAGTCGAAGGACCCGACCAGGTCCCTCAACTTCTCTATCGCCGCCGGGCTTCGCGGGGGACCCGAACGGTCCCTCGCCTCGAGGGTGCAGTTAAAATCCCCCCCGAGGATGACGCACTCGCCCGCGTCGACGGAGCCCAAAAGAGCTGACACTTCTTCGAAGAAGCGCACTTGCTGCGCACCGGTCTGAGGGGCGTACACGTTCACTAGATGGAGCGGCACACCCCCCAGGCGAACAGTGACCTGGAGCAAGCGGTCCGGCACGTGCTCCTTGACCCCCAAGATCTCCGGCTGTAAATGCGGGGCCAGCAAGATAGCCACCCCGCTAGAATTGTTGGAGAGGTGACTCATGCTGACCCCTCCTTACCACTTCAGGAGCCATGTGGCTTCGTCTCCCGGAACGGTGTGGGTTTCTTGCAGGAAACACACCGCATACTTCCCGTCCCGAAGGACCGAGAAGTTGTTGAATCTGCGGCGCGCCTCCCTGCTGCCGTTGATGTTGAGGCTGGCTATGGTTATCTTCATGTCAGAAGCATAGTGCAACCTCTACCTACACCTAACGGGGGGAGGAAGCGCAGCCACTGGTCAGCCGCCACCTCCTCAGCAGCCCAGTGAGGAATGTTCTGAGCCGACGCAGCTCGAGCGGGTTCACGCCCTCGTCCGCACCCATGATCTTAACGGTGGCGCGGACGGACACGACGAGCAGCGCCAGCTCCGACCGCCTGTCGAGGGCCAGCCGGACCTTATTGCGCCGACCCAGGCACGTGGCCATAAAATCCCGGAGTTCCCTTACGGGAATGAGGCGAGACTCGGCAAGGGGCACGAGGTCATCCATCGCCTCGTCGGCGCTGGAGTCCGAATGTCCTCCGTGCCCATCACCGAGTCCCCATCCTCCTCCAGGGGTCGTCACTAGTGGCCGACCCGTCTGCCGCGCAGTGCGCAGCGAACGGCTCAGCCGCACCAGTCAGCCCCGTCTCCGCCCGGATCCCACCCCCAGGATCGGCGGCTGAGGATTCCTCCCTGGGCTCCTCTAGGGGTGCTGGGCCAGAAGACGGCGGCGGTTCAGAGCTCCCCTCCGCCCCAGATGCCGGAACGACCGGAGAAACCGGGGAAGAGAACAATTCCCAGCTCCTCCAGTACGTCCGGCACCAGAGACGCAGCCAGGGGGCCATCCTCCTCCCCGCCACCAACCTCCGACCCAGCGGATGGGGTGTTTTGAATTAAAACCTCTACCAGGTCGAGCAGCCCCTGGGAGATGTCCGGGTCGCATTGGGCGAGCTCATTTTCTTCGAGCTCGCCCGACCCAGACCCCAGGCCGCCCGACCCGGCGAGGGGTAACGGCACCAATAAAATGTCAATTTCTGCCGCGGGTTGTTCCTCGACCCCCCCCCCACGGGCAGGGTCTCGTCCCCATCCCCGGGAGGCACGCGCCGGACAGACACATCTGCCTCAGCCTCCCGAGGGACAGGCGACCCCTGCCAATCGCTGGTGATGACGACAGTGGGGGGGGGGGGCGCAGTACCCGCGGCGGGCGACGACTCCCCCTGCCCGGAGGGACCTTCCTCCTCCCGGTCCTCCTCCTCTTCCAGGGGGTCGCGCCTTCTTTTTAGTACGGAGGGAGCGAGGGAGACCTCCATGTCTGCAGAGGCCTCCTCCTCAGCTCCCTTCGGCGGAGCAGGTTTGTCGGGTTCCTCGGGCCCGAGCCCGGCCGCAGGTATTGGTGTTTCCACTATGGCGGTTGCGACCACAGGCTCGGGCACGAGGCCCCTCCCACTCGCGTCTGCCCCAATTAACTCCGCGAGGAGCGCGGGTGTAAGGGACTCAAGGGGCAAGGGCTGGCCCCCCACGGGGGGACCCGCCCTAAGGTGTTTAGATTTATTCCGCGCCTTGTTTCCGGCCGGACGCGCTCCCTCCCCCCCGCCGGAGGCCTTGGTGGCATCGGCCTCCGACGTCGACTGCGCATCAGCGGTTCCCGACGCGCGGACACATCCGGGGGGAGAAGCGGCGGCGGCGCCAGCCTCGGCCGCACTTGATGATCTGGCGGCCTTGGAGGCAGGGCAGTTTTTCCGAATGTGCCCCACCTCCTTGCAGGCGTGGCACCGCACACCGTCCGACGTCCAGAAGACGCGATAGGCGGTCCCCTCGTGGAGGACGACGAACGCCCCATCGGTGTCCTCCTCCCGCGCCAGCTGGATAAACAGCTGGCGCCGGAAGGAGAAGACATGGCGAAGGCTGGCCTCCCGGAAGCCGAGCGGGCTGGGTGTAATCCCCGACCTCACCTCCCCAAGTTGGCGTAAATGGGGAAGGAGGAGCTCACCAGGAACATAGGGTGGGACGTTGGAAATGACGATCCTCTGCGCGGTGGCCTCGAGAGGATCCACCGGCAGGAAGGTCCCGCACACGGTGAGCCCCTTGGCGACGGCCAGGGACACCGCCCGCTCCGACCCCAGAAAGAACACAGCCTTCCCATACATTTTGGAGGCCGCGACGATGGCTGAGGGGCCGACAACCCCAGCCATGGCTTTAACGCAGGCCTCAATGGTCATAGTGGGGTGAGTGTAGCTCTTCACCCCAAGCTTTTTTATTATCAATCTGAAAGGTGACGGGGCAGCGGGAGCAGCTGTGGCTGTGGCTGCCACTCCCGCATAAGTCCTGGCTGGCCCCGCCACCGGCGAAGATGCAGTCGCCATTCTGGGGTGTTTTCTAAAAAGGGCTACACTCACCCCAAGTCACAGGCCTGAAGGTGTTAATTGTGGCCTCAGGTATTTTTTGGTCCTCAATTGAGCAGAGGGAGCTGTTTAAATTGAAGGCACACCTCTCCCCCTTATTGATTGAAATTGGGAGAGGGGCCTTCTCCCCTCTGCTCAATAGGCAATTACTAAATAAAGATGAAATGAGGTGCCTCAGAGAG
The DNA here is from genome assembly GCF_052327205.1 of Somniosus microcephalus. Taxonomy (NCBI): domain Eukaryota; kingdom Metazoa; phylum Chordata; class Chondrichthyes; order Squaliformes; family Somniosidae; genus Somniosus; species Somniosus microcephalus. The sequence goes on from NC_140993.1 coordinate 70,584,871, forward strand.
AAAGGCAGAGAAAGACAAAGAGAGAGAGAGAGGGGGGGTGGGAAGGAGGGAGGCCGCAAAGGCAGTGTCGCCACTCAGGATGGTGGGTGGGTGGGTGTCGGCAGGGGTGCACTCTCCGATGAAAAATTAAAGTCTTTGAAGGTGGTCTTCTAGCAGGTGGAGAAGATGTCTTCACCTGGGAAAGCTGGAGATGCCCCAGGCTCAGTCCCACACCAGGTCTTAACGATGTACAATTGGGCTGTTCACCTTGGCAGCTCCAGCTATCCCAGGTCAGGCAATAGGAAGGGGTGCTTAATTAGTGGTGTGTGTGGCTGAGTGTTTTACAAGAGCCACACACACACACACACACCCCTTGATGATCCGGCCCTTTTTTCTTCTTTTCTCCCCCCACCTAAAATACAAAGTCTTTGGGAGAGTGCACCAAATAACACCCACCTGAAAGATGATGTTGTTCTTCCCTCCTTCCAAACAGTTGGTGGTTGTTGGTTGTTTCTCTCCCCTCTCTCCTGGAATGGAGGCCAATTTGGGGAGGCAGTAATGGGAAAGGCCTCTCCCCTGGTTGGTGTTGTTGCTGGCCTCCTTTCTCCTTCTCCTCCTCTGTCCTCTCTCTCCAGGCACCTCAGTTGATGTTATGATGATGGTGGAGTTGGTGGTGGTGGTGGTCCAGCGTTCTCCTCCTCTTCCTGGTCAGGGGACCACCACTTTAGTCCACTCTCCTAGTCTGGCTGCTCATTCTGCTTGCTGCTGCACAGCCAGCAATGCTGTGAATGAGGTACTGAACAGAGGGGAACTTAAGACTGACGTACAGAAGCCTGCTATGGCTTTATATACAGGGGTGGTCACTGCCGGTACTGCAGTATAGAATCAGTTCTTCTCTTAAAGGTACATACACAACAGGTGGATATAAAAGATCCTATGGCACTGTTTGAAGAAGAAGAAGGGACGTGTCCTGGTCAACACTTATCCCTCCATCAAAACTAGAAATCTATATCTGTGGGATCTTGCTATGTACAAATGAGCTGCTACATGTGCCTACAAAACAACAGTGACTACACGCCAGTGTTTTTAAAGCACTTTGGGACATTCCTAGGATGTTGCTACATAAATGCAAGTTCCATCTTTTTCTTTATTATGTTTATAAATAAGAGATTTATATTTTAGTGCTATCACTTTCAACCAATATCAAACCTGCAAGAGGAATTGAGCATGTTCTCACTGGAAATGAGAAGGTTGAAAGTTGACATGATTGTGTTTTTAGGATTCTAAAGGAACTAGATAATGTAGACCATGACAAGCTGTTTCACCTTGTCCAGAACAGTAGAATCGGAGGACACGGCCTGTGTTTGAAGGAGACAAATTCATAACTAATCTGCGGAAACAATATTTCAGTGAGTGAGTGGTCAATCTATGGAACAGGTTCCCTAGCAAGATGGAAGAAGCAGTTAGTATTGATTAATTCAAATGCAAATTAGATGCATTTCTTTCAGAAAATAACATTTTGGGATACAGTATATGAGTAATTTGGGACATAGCATGTGGTAAGAGTAGTGTACTTGGGAGGGATAGGTGACTAAAAACAGAAAATGCTGGAAATACTCAGCAGATCAGGCAGCATCTGTGGAGAGAAAGTTAACGTTTTAGGTCAATGACCACAGATGCTGCCTGACCTGCTGAGTATTTCCAGCATTTTCTGTCTTTATTTCAGATTTCCAGCATCTGCAGTATTTTGCTTTTGTCCAGGTGACTTTGGACTTATGGTTCCAAAGACTTTCCACCACTGGGTCATGAATGGGTCTGCTGTAGACAAATTGATAGATTGATTGCCATTATTGGTGAACAACTCCATTATCATTGTATCATGCGACTACCAGGATGGTAGCAATTCCTATGAATCAATGTTAAAATCTTAGCCAGAGCAACCATTGGGGTACTTCAACTGATCTTTGCACCACCAGAGAGAGAACAGAAAAAAATTGCCAGGACTCCTGTTCTTTATTTCTAACTGGTGACCCCTGCTGGAATGTGCGTGCGTGTGCAAGACATCAGGAGAGAACAGGATCAGGTTCCGTGGTGATGGCCGATGCGGTCAAATAATTTGCCAACACTTGCTGCCTGGGCTCATGTATGCTGCTGCTTGTGGGACCACACCCCACCACGATTAGGCACATTCAGGGGAGGAGGGGAGAAACTTGGAGGGATTAAAATATATATGTATGTGTGTCTATCGGGAGCCACCAGGAAAGCTTCAGCAATGGGCACTGCAAGCTTTTTGGTAAGCAGAGGACAGACTCGCACATTCCTGTGTCTCAGTTTCTTTTGCATTTCAATCATTTAGATGGGAATATTTTTAGCCTGGAAGCAATATGTGGCTTTGACATGTTTTTGTCAGGCCTCGCTGTGACAGAGGACAGTGTTTCAGCTGAGCTTAATCTAAGTAGAAGCTGTCACTGGGAATCTATCGCTTTGCCACCCAGCAATCTAGCACAGTAAAACATTGAAATTATGAATATTTTATCATTATTTTGCAATTAAGTTTAATGCAAATATACATGGGCACTGCCCGGAAGCTGCTCCCTGCGGGAAGCCTGCAGCCTGTCTTTCTCAGTAGGGGTCTTTCATTTGCTTCAGAACCACAAGTAAGCTTGAAGAGGCCGACAGCATCACTGCAGAAGCCATCAACAACAGAGATGATGATAAGTTTCTGTGATGGCTCAGTGGGTAAATGCAGCATGTTACTGATCCATACAGACCAGGAAGACCCCATGTCCACTCCTTAATCTGTGCTGATTAGGCTGATGCTGTATAATTGTTTTCAGTGCCCTTGATTAGAGGGAGGGAAATCAGACAGAATGTCAGACAGTGTAGATGGAAGCATAAAATTACAAAGAGATATTAATAGAATAAGTGAACAGGCAAAAACTGTGGTGAATGAATTTCAATGTAGACAAATGTGAGGTCATCCGCTTTTGACCTATAAAGGATAAAACAGAGTACTTTCTAAATGGTGAAAAGCTAGAAACAGTGGAAGTCCAAAAGAGGCTTAAGAGTTCATGTACATAGATCATTAAAATGTCATGGACAGGCACAGAAAATAATCTAAAAGGCTAATGGAATGCTGACCTTTATATCTAGAGGACTAGAATACAAGGGGGTAGAGGTTATGCTGCAGCTATACAAAGCCCTGGTTAGACCACACCTGGGGTACTGTGAGCAGTTCTGGGCACCACACCATAGGAAATGTATCGTGCCCTTGGAGGGAGTGCAGCGTAAATTTACCAGAATGATATCTGGACTCCAAGGGTTAAATTACGAGGAGGGATTTCACAAACAAGGGTTGTAGACCCTGGAATTTAGACGGTTATGGGGTGATTTAAAAAAAAAATTGTTCATGGGATATGGGCGTTGCTGGCAAGGTCAGTGTTTGTTGTGATTGATCTAAGTTTTCAAGATATTAAGGGGAACTGATAGGGTAGACAGAGAGAAGCTATTTCCGTTAATTGGGAAGTCTAGGACTGGGGGCATAGCCTAAAAAGAAGAGCGAGGCCTTTCAGGAGTGAAGTTAGGAAACACTTCTACACACAAAGCATGGTAGAAGTTTGGAATTCTCTTCCGCACACAGCAATTGATGCTAGGTCAATTGTTAATTTTAAATCAAAGATTGATAGATTTTTGTTAACCAAAAGTATTAAGGGATATGGGGCAAAGGCGTTAGGTCACCGATCAGCCATGATCTCATTGAATGGCGGAACAGGCTTGAGTGGCTAAATGGCCTACTCCTGTTCCTAAGTCCCAGCTTGATCTTTATCCATGACTCTTGCTTGGAAAAAAAGCATGTAGGGTGGACTTTCTTTGAGCATAGAATCAGGTTTGGCTATGATGCCCCACCATAGTTCAGATTAGTGGCACCCTTTGCCAAGTCATAAGGCTGGTGGTTCAAATCAGAAAGAAAGACTTGGATTTATATAGCACCTTTCAAGATATTTACAACAACAACAAGTAATATAACGTCCCAAGGCGATTCACAGGAGTGTTATCAAGAAAAAGAAAAATTTGACACCGAGCCATATAAGATGTTAGAGCAGATGACCAAAAGCTTAGTCGAAGAGGTGAGTCTTAAAGGAGGAAAGAGAAGTGGAGAGGCGGAGAGATTTAGGGAGGGAATTCCAGAGCTTAGGACCTAGGCAGCTGAAGGCACGACCGCCAGAGTGGAGTATTTAAAATCAGGGATGTTCAAAAATAAAAGACTTGCATTTATATATAGGCCTAGAAATTCAGTAAGGCCCCGCCAGGTCTTTAGCGCCCGAAATTTAGTGCTCGCCCGGATTCCCGTAGCGCCCACCTGAAATTCAGTTGCGACGGGCCAAGACGGAGGCGGGCGCTATTGCAGGGTTTGGCCGCCTCGCTTGGGGCGATGAAAGTCTATTTCAGGCGTCCAGCTGCTGCTGCGCCACCCGATGCGGTGCGGCAGGCTGGGGTACTGCAGGCCTCCTCCTTCTCTTAAGGAGGAGCTGCCTGCAGCCGTGAGATCGCCGCTGGATTCCCCCGGCAAATGAGCCCGGCACCACGGAGAAGTGCCGGGCTCGCGGGAGTCAGACAGCAATGCCGCGGGGGGGTGGTGCAGGAGTCCGGGGAGGGAGGTGCGGCCATGCGGCCGCCGGGAAAGCGGCCGGCCGCCCCTCCACCTTTATGCGCTGGCCTCTCGGAGCTGCAAGGCCCCGTTTTTCAAACGTTGTTTGCGGCCGCTGCGGGCGAGGCGGCCGCAACTGAATTTGGCCTTCGGCACGGAATCGCGTTGGAACCGGGGCGCTGCGCACACCGATGACGTCATCGGTGCCGGCGCAGCGCTACCGGCTAACGCCGCTGTTAGGGACCAACTTAATTTCGGGCACTAAAAAACTTCCGGCGCAACCCACTCTTTCGCCCCTAAGTGGGCACAAACGCGACTGAATTTCTAGGCCAGCGCGCCTTTCACGACCACTGGACGTCTCAAAGCGCTTTACAATGAAGTACTTTTGAAATGGAGTCACTGTTGTAATGTGGGAAACGTGGCAGCCAATTTGCACACAGCAAGCTCCCACAAACAGCAATGTGATAATGACTAGATAATCTGTTTTTGTTATGTTGGTTGAGGGATAAATATTGGCCAGGACACCGGGGATAACTCCCCTGCTCTTCTTCAAAATAGTGTCATGGGATCTTTTACGTCCACCTGAGAGGGCAGACGGGGCCTTAGTTTGTCTCATCCGAAAGACGGCACCTCCGACAGTGCAGCACTGCACTGGAGTGTCAGCCTAGCTTTATCTGCTCAAGTCCCTGGAGTGGGTCTATGAACCCACAACTTTCTGACTCAGAGGTGAGTGTGCTACCAACTGAGCCACAGTTGACAAAAGGCCAGAATAGATGTAGTGCAGAGGTTTAGGAGGATTATAGGGCTGGAGGAGATTACAGAGATGAGGGGCGAGGCCATGGTGGGATTTGAAAACAAAGAGGAGAATTTTTAAATTGAGGCGTTGCTTAACTGGGAGCCAATGTAGGTCAGCAATGAAGTACTTTTTGAAGTATAGTCACTATTATAATGTAGGAAACAAGGCAGTCAATTTAAGCACAGCACGGTCCCACAAACAGCACTGTGAAAAGACCAGATAATCTGTTTTTAGTGATGCTGGTTGAGGGATAAATATTGGCTAGGTAACCAGGAGAAAATGTCGGCTCTTCTTTGAATAGTGCCACGGGATCTTTTACAGGCACCTGAGAGGAAAGATGGGGCCTCGGTTTAATGTTTCATCCAAAAGATAGCACCGTCCAACACTCCCTCAATAGTGCACTGGAGTGTCAGCCTAAGTTATGTCAAATTTCTGGAGTGGGATTATGAACTGTTAGATCCGTGTATCTTGATGTTGTATCCTTCAATAATTAGACAACCAGACTGCAGGGAACAATTCAACAGGTGTTTACTGAATGAGGGTTACTCTAGAACTAACTATACAGATCACTACTCAGGGTTTATATACAGGTGTGGTCACTGCCGGTACTACAGTATACAGGAGCTGTAAAAAGTAGTTCTCCCCTTAAAGGTACATACATTACAATTCCTCCCCTTTTAGATTAACAGTCCATAACACTCATTTAACAATTAAATATCAAACTAATTACAATTAACACTTTTAACATGCAACATTAGCTGAAAATAGTCTATTTATCAATTCAGTCTTTGGGGAGGCTTCCTGATCCATTCTGGATAGCGCCTTTCCCGAGTGTCTTGCTCTTGGTGCGGAGGCGATTCTGGCCCCCTGTCGTCGGTTGGTTCATCCGCTTCCGATGCTACTGTTTCTGGGGTAGATGCTACCTGTACGTCGGGTTCATCACCAGGTACGTATGGGCGAGACATGGGGTTGACTCGTTCCTGTGACTCTAGGATCTGGTCAGCATGGCGTCTCACAATGTTCTCCCCAACATCCACTGTGTACATTAGTGGCCCCTGCCGTGTACATATCGTTCCTGGTTGCCATTTCTCTGTTCGGTAGTCGCGGGCCAAGACTGGTTGCCCTACATTGAAGCTCCTTGTTGGCTTCTCATTGATGTGCTGGAATTGCTCACTCTCAACATCTCTTCGTACATTTGGTCTGAGCAAATCCAGACGAGATCTCAACCTTCGGTTAAAGAACATCATGGCCGAGGCTTGGTTGGTGACTGCATGTGTCGCATTTCTGTAGGCTAACAGGAAATTGTCCACCTTATGCTGCAGTGGAATGTCGTCATCGCACATGGCCCTTACTGCTTTTTTAAAGGTTTGTACGAACCTCTCAGCCAATCCATTTGTGGCTGGATGATACGGGGCGGATGTGTAATGCCTTACCCCATTCCTTTTCATAAATCTTCAAAACTCTTCGGACATAAACTGTGGCCCGTTATCAGAGCAAATCTGCTCTGGCAAGCCATTCCTGGCAAAAATGGTCCGTAGGACTGCAATAGTTTTCTCCGTGGTGGTGGAGGACATTTTGATCACCTCAGGCCATTTCGAGTGCGCATCCACGGCTATTAAAAACATTGAGTCCATGAATGGACCAGCAAAATCAATATGCACCCGTTGCCATGGAGATGAGGGCCACTCCCATGGGTGTAGAGGGGCATGTGGTGGTGCATTTTGGACCTTCTGGCATCCTGAGCAGCTCTTTGTCAGGTCCTCGATTTGTTGATCGATCCCCGGCCACCACACATAAGCCCTAGCAAGGCTTTTCATTTTCACCCCTCCCAGATGACCTTCGTGAAGCTCATTGAGCACTCTCTCCCTTAACTTGGGTGGAATTACCACTCGGGATCCACACATCAAGGTCCCCTGGCATACTGACAGCTGTTCTCTTCTGGATGAGAATGCTGGCAACAGTGAGTCGCCATGTGCTGGCCATCCCTTCACCGTCAAATCATATACCCGAGACAGTGTCGGGTCATTTCGGGTCTCCTTCTCTATACCAGCGTTAGTTACTGGCAAGCATTCAATTATAGTTGAATTAAATATTTCGACAGGATCCACTGCTGGTGCTTCCTCCGCAGTAGGCAGTGGCAGGCGTGATAGCCCATCAGCGTTTCCATGCTGTTTGGTGCCCTTATACTCGATTTCATATTGGTGCGCCCCTAGAAAAAGGGACCATCTTTGTAGCCGTTGCGCAGTCATCACCGGAACGCCCTTCTTTGGATTAAAGATGGAGACAAGTGGTTGGTGGTCAGTCAGCAAGGTGAACTTCTGCCCGTGCAGATAGTGATTGAACTTTTTCACTCCCCACACTAGGCTGAGGGCCTCCCTGTTAATCTGGGCGTAGTTATGCTCGGCTGAGGTTAGTGACCGAGATGCAAAGGCTACTGGCCTCTCCGAGCCGTCTGGGAATTTGTGCAACAGCACCGCTCCAATGCCATAGGGTGATGCATCACACGCCAACCGAATTGGTAGTGCTGGGTTGAAATGAGCCAACACCTCTTTTGATGTGATCAATGCTTTGCTCTTCTGGAAAGCTCGTTTACATTCGTCACTCCACTTCCATGGTACCCCCATTTGCAGTAGGGTGTTCAGTGGGTGTAGTACGGTAGACAAATTCGGCAAGAACTTATGGTAGTAGTTCACCAGCCTGAGGAACGACCTCAGTTGTGACACATTTTCCGGTGCTGGAGCCTTGACTACTGCCTCAATCTTTTCAGGGGACTTATGTAACCCCTCTTTATCAATAACGTGGCCACAATAGGAGATCTGCTTCTGGAAAAACTCGCATTTGTGGCGATTAGCTCGGAGCCCATATTCCTTCAATCTAGTGAGCACCTGCTCCAGGTTGGCGAGGTGATCACTGTCATTTTCGCCCGTGACCAGGATGTCGTCCAAATAACACTGGGTCCCTGGAATCCCTTGCAGGACTTGTTCCATTGCCCTTTGCCAAATAGCCGGAGCTGATGCTACCCCGAACACCAGCCGATTGTATTGGTAAAGACCTTTATGAGTGTTGATCGTGAGGTACTGTTTCGAGGCTTCTTCTACCTCCATTTGCAGGTATGCCTGGGCCAGATCAATCTTAGTGAAGCATTTCCCTCCCAATAGCGAGGCAAAAATATCTTCAATTCGCGGAAGCGGATATTGTACAGTGTGAAGGACTGGGTTCACTGTCACCTTAAAGTCCCCACAGATGCGAACCTTCTTTGGTTCCCCAGGCGTATTACTCAACGACCTCTTCATTACAGGAACGATGGGTGTAGCCCACTCGCTCCAGTCCACTTTGGACAGTACTCCTGAATGTTCCAAACCTTCCAGCTCTGCTTTGACAGCTGGGCAGATCGCATAAGGTACCGGTCTAGCCTTAAAAAACTTTGGGCTTGCATTTTCCTCTATTTTGATCATCGCTGTTATGCCTTTTAGTGTTCCGAGTCCCTGCTAGAACACTTCTTGTGCGTCAGTTAGCATTTTTGACAGTCGTCCAGGTGTGACGTCGTCATCCTTTTTGGCATCTACAGTCAGTGCTTGTATGGAATGCCAATCTAGCTGTATCTTCCGGATCCATTCACGTCCTAGTAGTGGTGGTCCTCCATCTGGCAATACATATAGGTCCATTTTTGGTGTTTCCTTGCCGTTATATATAACGTTCACCCTTATTTTTCCTTTGGGGTAGACTTTTTGCCCCGTGTACGTCTTCAAGACAATCTTTGTATCTCTCAAGGGTATATGTGAGAATAGCCGCTTGTAGGCCCTTCGGTTTATGACTGTTAGGGCTGATCCTGTGTCCAATTCCATTTTCACTTGGACTCCTGCTATCTTGAGCGTGACCCAGATAGTTTGGTGATCCTCCGTTTTGATCACATTATGTAGTTTCAGACAACCCAGCTCCTTGCTTCCGGAGTCTGTATCACTTTTCTGTTCGTCTGAGCTACTCTCCGTCACCTTATGTACCTTCTTGTACTTCTCCTGTGGAGATTTCTTGCTGCTGGTTTTCTTTCCCGACCTGCAGACTCTTGCTATGTGTCCTACTTTTCCACACTGTCTGCACACTTTGTCCTTGAACCAGCAATCCTTATGGTCGTGTGTTGTTCTGCCGCAGCGATAGCACTTCACTCTTCCGTATGACATTTCATTTGTGCCATATTCTTGCTGTCTCCGTTGTATCGCTGCCGCGCCCCGTGCTGCTGCTTCGTGTGATACTGCAATGCTGAAAGCCTTGTCCAGCGTAAGATCCTTTTCTGATAGAAGCCGTTTCTGGGTTCCTTCACTTTGAAGCCCACACACAAACTTGTCCCTTAAAGTATCTGCTAGTCCCGTTCCAAACTGGCAGTGTTTCGATAGCTTGCGCAGTTCCGTTAAATACTCAGCATTACTTTCATCTTTATGCTGGTTCCTTTTGTGAAACTTAAATCTTTCTGCTATCAGCAGCGGTGTGGGGTTTAAGTGGTCCTGTAGGATTGACACTATGTTTTCAAAATCCTTTTCTACTGGCTTCTCTGGGGTTACTAGGTTTCGTAGTAAGCCATACGTTTTTGCACCCATTGAATTCAACAATACCAGCGCTTTCTTGTCATCTGGCACTTCATTCGCCTTGCAGTATACTTCTATGCGTTCGACATATGTCGTCCAATCTTCGACTTCATTGTCGAATGCTGTGATACTGCCACTCTTCGGCATTTTTGGGTGTGGTTAGACTGGCTTAAAATGGCATTTCCCGCGCTTTCCTTTCTTCCCCGCTGTGGCTTAAAATGGCGTCTCCCGCGCTTTCCTTTCTTCCCCGCTGACGCTGCTCGGCCCTTGAACACCGGCTGCGCTCTGTGCGTTTTCCTGCGCACCTCTCTCCCCCATTGACGCTGCTCGGCCCTTGAACACCGGCTGCGCTCTGCTCTCTCTCGCCTCTCTCCCCCGTTGACGCCGCTCGGTCCTGAACACCGGCTGCGCCCTGTGCGCTCTACCCTCTCTCTCTCCCCCGTCGACGCTGCTCGGCCTTTTTCTGTGCCGTCGGTCGGCTCTAGCCGCCGCTGTCCGGGAAGGGTCTGCGCAGTACCTGTTGCCAGCCCGTTTTGCTGGACCACCATGACTGGAAAGCCAAGCCTGGCTCTTGACAGCCTCCCCTGCGATGCTCAAATCTCTGCTGGATGACTGGGGGGTTTCCCGTGGTCGACGCCCGTGCTTCTGGACTCGGCCTTCTTCCACTGTTCTCCAGGAGCGACTCCCTGGGAGGTGATGCAGAGTTGCAGGTAGGTTTGAATCTGCTCGTCACCAATGTTAGGTCCGTGTATCTTGATGTTGTGTCCTTCAATAATTAGACAACCAGACTGCAGGGAACGATTCAACAGGTGTTTACTGAATGAGGGTTACTCTAGAACTAACTGTACAGATCACTACTCAGGGTTTATATACGGGTGTGGTCACTGCCGGTACTACAGTATACAGGAGTTGTAAAAAGTAGTTCTCCCCTTAAAGGTACATACATTACACCCACAACTTTCTAACTCAGAGATGTAGGGGTCGATTTTAACTCAGGTGCGGGGAATTGGCGGGTTCCCCAAATTTAGTGATTCCCACACGATTCTAAATGGGTCTGTGAGATTGATGCATTTTAACTCAATTGGCCAATTGATTTCCAGCATGTGGTAAGCCTTGGCAATTGAGTATTTCCAGTCAGAAAGTCGCAGAATATGACGTCATCATTGCTGCTGCTTTTAAGGTCCACAGCAAGCCTTGCTTCCTCTGCAGGCTCCCAAACTTCACCATTAAGATGGCACAGGAGCCTGCAGGAGCAACAGCCAGCGGGAGGGCCAGATCTGCCCCCAAATTTGATGAGGTTTCACTCCAGGCATTACTGGATGGTGCTAGGGCCCACAGGGAGGTCCTGTTCCCTTCTTCAGGGAGGAAGAGGCCTCCCAGCCAGACCAAGGCTGTGTGGCTACAGGTAGCAGGTCAAATCAACTCCTTGGGGCTCACACGAAGAGCGTGGTTGCAGTGCAGGAAAAGATTCCATGACCACCTTCGCACTGGAAAAGTAAGTAATGTATGAAGTTTCCATCACCCTCAATCTGATCCCCATTGCCTTTCCTCACCAGCACTCAGCTTTACCAATCTCTTCCTGCACATCCCACTAGACACTCACATCCATGCACCCTTACCCATTCCCTCTCTCTCTATGCTCACATTCACAGAACTATTCCACCATGCAGCCCTCACACCCCCTCTCACTCTGATGCTTTGAACACAACTGACTACACACAGGGAGGGCCCTTGGTCTTGCAACCTCACTCCATCTTTGTCTCCTTCTAAGTATCTATGCTATGCAATCTCTGCACTCACTCCTTCATTCTCACTCAACCTCCACTTGTCTCCCTCATTGCAGGAAAAGAGAGCTCACAACAGGAGAGAGCGAGCCAGGACAGGAGGAGGGGCGCCCTCAGTAGCCCAGCTCACCCCCTGGGAGGAAGGCGTCCTGGAGATTGCCAGAGCTGACCGAGATGTGGAAGTTGGGGAAGGACAGACAGAAGCATCCCCGCAAGCTGGTGACAGAATAGTTTTCCATCTCTCTCATTGGCATGGCATGAGTCGCTGATAATGATTCTGAAGCTACATCATATAGACTTATGATCATCTGCAAAATGCAATGTGCATGTAACCTTGGCAACCTTGGTTGAATTCCATATTCAATTAGAGGGTGAGAAGGTTGGATCTCAAACAAGCGTGCTGAGCTTGAATAAAGGCGATTATGAAGGTATGAGAGCGGAATTGAGTAGAGTGGACTGGGAAAATAGATTAAAGGGTAAGACGGTACATGATCAGTGGTGTACATTTAAGGAGCTATTTTACAACTTCCAAAAAATATATATTCCACTGAGGAAAAAAGGGTGTAAAAGAAAAGATAGCCATCCGTGGCTAAGTAAAGTAATTAAGGATAGTATCCGACTAAAAACAAGGGCATATAAGGTAGCCAAATCTAGTGGGAGGATGGAAGATTGGGAAGTCTTTAAAAGACAGCAAAAAATAACTAAAAGATTGATTAAGAAAGGGAAGATAGATTATAAAAGTAAATTAGCAAAAAATATAAAAACAGACAGCAAAAGTTTCTATAGTTATATAAAAAGAAAAAGTGTGGCTAAAGTAAATGTTGGTCCCTTAGAGGATGAGACCGGGAAATTAATGGTGGGAAACATGGAGATGGCAAAAACGCTGAACAATTATTTTGTATCAGTCTTTACAGTAGAGGACACTAAGAATATCCCAACACTGGACAAACAGGGGGCTCTAGGGGGGGAGGAACTAAATACGATTAAAATCACTAAGGAAGTGGTACAGGTAGACTACCCTTTATCCGAACTTCCGAAAACCGAAACCCTCTAAAAACCGAAGGTTTTTTCGGTCAGCGTAAGTCGTGCGCACGACATGACCAGAGTGGCGCACGACTTACGCTGAGCAGAGGGTCAGCGTAAGTCGTGCGCACGACCCCCCGCCGACCCCAACCCCCGCCGACCCCCCCGCGGACCCCCGCCGACCCCGACCCCCGCCGACCCCCCCGTAGACACCCGCCGACCCCGACCCCCGCCGACTTACGCTGAGCAGAGGGTCAGCGTAAGTCGTGCGCACGACCCCCCGCCGACCCCCCCGCGGAACCACCTGACTCTCTTCTAAAGGCTCGAAAGCAACGAGAGCTCTGAGCCCGCGGCGGTGCCGGCCCCTGTTCCGACCGAGCACAACGACCTGTTGGTGGAAATGCGGAACTTCATTGCATTCCAGGCTAGCAGCGACGGACAAGCCACGACTGCGGACCCCCCCCCCCGCGGACCCCCGCCGACGCCGACCCCCCCGCGGACCCCCGCTGACCCCGACCCCCGCCGACCCCCCCGCGGACCCCTGCCGACCCCAACCCCCGACGACCCCCCCCGCGGACCCCCGCGGACCCCCCGCGGACCCCCGCTGACCCACCTTCCGAAATCCGAAATTTTCCGAAAACCGAAACACGGCTGGTCCCGAGGTTTTCGGATAAAGGATAGTCTACCTGTACTTGGTAAAATAATGGGACTCAAGGCGGATAAATCGCCTGGACCTGATGGCTTGCATCCTAGGGTCTTGAGGGAAGTGGCGGTAGGGATTGTGGATGCATTGGTAATAATTTTCCAAAACTCCCTGGACTCAGCAAAGGTCCCGGCAGATTGGAAAACTGCTAATGTAATACCCTTATTTAAAAAGGGTAGTAGGCAGAAGGCTGGAAACTATAGACCTGTTAGCCTAACATCTGTGGTAGGTAAAATGTTAGAGTCCATTATTAAAGAAACAGTAACGGGACATTTGGATAAACATAATTTAATAGGACAAACTCAGCATGGTTTCATGAAGGGGAAGTCATGTTTGACAAATTTGCTTGAGTTTTTTGAGGAAGTAACATACAGGGTGGATAAAGGGGAACCAGTGGACGTAGTGTATTTAGACTTCCAAAAGGCATTTGACAAGGTGCCACACAAAAGATTATTGCTCAAGATAAAAAATCATGGGATTGGGGGTAATGTTCTGGCGTGGGTGGAGGATTGGCTCTCTAACAGAAAGCAGAGAGTTGGGATAAATGGTTCGTTCTCAGATTGGCAACCAGTAACTAGTGGTGTTCCGCAGGGGTCAGTGCTGGGTCCCCAACTCTTTACAATCTATATTAACGATTTGGAGGAGGGGACCGAGTGTAACATATCAAAGTTTGCAGATGATACAAAGATGGGACGGAAAGTAGTGAGTGAGGAGGACATAAAAAACCTGCAAAGGGACATAGACAGGCTAAGTAAGTGGGCAGAGATTTGGCAGATGGAATACAATACTGGAAAGTGTGAGGTTATGCACTTTGGCAGGAAAAATCATAGAGCAAGTTATTATCTTAATGGCAAGAAACTGGAAAGTACTGTAGTACAAAAGGATCTGGGGGTCCTGGTGCACGAAACTCAAAAAGTTAGTATGCAGGTGCAGCAAGTGATTAAGAAGGCCAATGGAATGTTGGCTTTTATTGCTAGGGGGATGGAATATAAAAACAGGGAGGTATTGCTGCAGTTGTACAAGGTATTGGTGAGACCGCACCTGGAATACTGCATACAGTTTTGGTGTCCATACTTAAGAAAAGACATACTTGCTCTCGAGTCAGTACAAAGAAGGTTCACTCGGTTAATGCCGGGGATGAGGGGGTGGTCATATGAGGAGAGGTTGGGTAGATTGGGACTCTACTCATTGGAGTTCAGAAGAATGAGAGGCGATCTTATTGAAACATATAAGATTGTGAAGGGGCTTGATCGGGTGGATGCGGTGAGGATGTTCCCAATGATGGGTGAAACTAGAACTAGGGGGCATAATCTTAGAATAAGGGGCTGCTCTTTCAAAACCGAGATGAGGAGAAACTTCTTCACTCAGAGGGTGGTAGGTTTGTGGAATTTTCTGCCCCAGAAAGCTGTGGAAGCTACATCATTAAACAAATTTAAAACAGAAATAGATAGTTTCCTAGAAGTAAAGGGAATCCAGGGTTACGGGGAGCGGGCAGGAAATTGGACATGAATCTAGGTTCGGAATGGTCATGGCCCTGTGGGTAGTGGAGTGGGCCCAGGGGCCGTGTAGCCTGGTTCTGCTCCTACTGTGTTCTAATTCTGTGTTAGATTTCAGGAGATGGTTTTATTCCTGTTCCTGGCTGGGGTGGAGATCGCCTTTACAGAAGGTAAGTACTGTAGAAAATATAGGGACAGAGTGATCTCCTGGAAGAATTTCGATCGCCCAGATGGGTCGGAGAGGAATTTCCCAGATTTTTTTCTCCCAAATTGGCCATTGGGTCTTTTATCTGGTTTTTCGCCTTTCCCGGGAGATCACATGGGTTCGGGTGGATGGAGAGTGATAGAAGATTTGAGGTTAGGATCAGATCAGCCATGATCTTATTGAATGGTGGAGCAGGCTCGAGGGGCTGATTGGCCTACTCTTGCTCCTATTTCTTATGTTCTTATGTTCTTATCTCTAAGTTTTTCCTTGACTCCCCCACAGGACCATCGGGAGCCCCCGTCCCCAGTGTGCAGGAGGAAGAGCCTGAGATGCCAGACTCCTCAGAGGAATCTGCAACCTCTGAGGGCGCAGCGTCAGCAGAAATAAGCATACCCAGCACCAGCGCAGACACTCACACCTCGGTGGGACCTTCGGGACATAGAGTAGTGTTGTCACCTGGTATATCATAGCTCACAAGTGAGCATCAGCAGATTGTGGAGACAGGGACAGCAGTGGAGAGTCCTCGTCGGAGGGCGCAGGACTCTGCCAGCTCGGCTCAGCTGCATGTCAACCCTCTGCCTCTGGGTCCATCCGTAAGATCAGAGGTGATGGAACTCCATGCACAGATGCAGGAGTCTCTGGCAGGTTTTGTCTCCAGGGTCGCTGCGAGTGTGGAGCGAATGGAGGAGTCCATAGCGAACATGAGCAGAGCCTTTGTGGAGTCAGTGGCGCATGAACGCATCAACACGGAAAGGATGGCTACCTACGTAGAAATGATTGCTGCCTCCGTGGTAAGGCTGACTACGGTAGAGGAGAGGAGGGCTACAGCCATGGAGGAGGTTAGTCGCCAGGGTATGGAAAACATGGTGAGTGTTCAGAATAGAATGACATCTCTTGAGGAGCGATGGGCATCTACTGAACAGAGAAATCAGACCTTCATGGAAATCCTTCTGAGTAGGACTGCCATCGTAGATACGGGTCCCCATGGCCCCCCTGATGTGCAGCAAGCTGCTCTCAAGCCACTTGCAGGCACTGAGGGGGACCTGACCCATGATGGCAGGCCTCAAGGAAGTGGGGGCTCCTCTCCAAGCGCTCACACTTCCATGCCACTGCAGAGCCCTCGGTCAGAGCCCCGCCGGAGATAGAGGTCTCAACCCCTGCACAGCTGCAGGAGCAGCAGACTGCTGGCGAGCCCTCACAGACTCGCCACCCCAGAGGACGCCCGCCAAAGGTGTCGAGACAGGAGCAGCAGGAAAGTGAGCAAGGGGCCTCCACATCTGCTGAAGCCACAGGGGAACCACTACGTAGGAGCACACATAAGACGAAAATAAAGCACAAATAGTCACAAGGGTAGCCACTTGGGTGAAATGCTGTGTATTTTGTAAAAATGCAATCAGTTGTTTGTTTTTCATAAAAATTCTGATGGCAACTTCTGCAGTTGTGGAGTGTGTCATTTCGCAAATGGGGCTGGAGGTCCTCTAATGCCAAGCGGGGAAGGAAAAAAAGGCCTCCCATGCTTCTGGTAGATGCCTCAGTTGAGGAAGCGCTGAGTGAGGGTGGCGAGAGGGGTCTCACAGGAGGTCACACTGGAGAAGTGTGTGAGGCTCGAACCTTCCACAGGTGTGGTTAGGCCTGGTAAAAGTTGGCCCAGACCTGAGACAACAAAGTCCTGCCACCTGCAAATGATGGCTGATCAAATATCCTCTTTAATGTTGGGCCTGCAGCTGATAGTCAGCAAGCCAATAGTGTTCACGCCAGGTTTCACAGGCGTGATCCCCACCAGGCGTGTTTTACGTGGGAAAAGGGTTAAACAGGCAAGGGCCTGTTAAAATGGGATTATAAAGGCCAATTAGTGCTGTTTAAGGGCCCTAAAGACCAGTCCCGCCTGTTGCAGGCGGGACTGATTCGGGTCCATCAGACACACCTAGGTTAAAATGGCGTGGAGGCGGGAACCGCAGGCGGGGGGGGGGGGGTCCCGACCCTCAGGTTTTGCAATTTTAACCCCCCACACGCCTAAAAGCCCGCCTGTTGGCTGCGTTAAAATCGAGCCCGTGAGGTCTACCAATTGAGCCATGGCTGACACTCCAAAAATCCTACTCCAAGACTTGAGCACATAATCTAGGCTGACACTACAGTGCAGTACTGAGGACGCACTATCTTTTGGATAAGACATTTAACCATGGCCATGTTTGCCTTTGTCACTGGTTCAGGTAGACTTTAAAGATGCTATGACACTTTATGAAGACCAGAAGGGAATCTTTTTTGGCCTGCAGTCTCTTTGACTGACACTGGGTGGCAGCTATAGGAAGAGGCAGGGATGGATCTGAGTGGTGCAGGTTGGTCACCACAGTCTCAAACCAGCTGACTCACTCCTTTTTTAGTGTAAGACTGCAGAAGATTATGACATGTTTGCAGGGACTGAGTAGCACAGCATAATTGAACAGTATCCTTTCATTACTCAGACATGAGGCTGGAGCTGACAGATGCTATAAAAGTCTCCGCTCTCTCTGACACCTGTTCAGAATCCTAAGAGGAGGCAAGCTTCAGTCTCAGCCCAGTTCCAATTCATGAGTCTGCAGCATAAAACTGTACCCTTGTACTATCATCGCACATCTTCATGAAGACAAATTTAGTAATTAGATTAAAATGCAGTGAATAAATTAAAGTGTCACGTAGCAGCACACAAGACAAAACGTTCCTGCTGGACCGCAAGCAGAATTGATTCTGAGAGTTTTTTTTCTTCCCATCTTCCTCTCCTGAAGAGACAAGCCTGGATTTTCTGATTGGTTATTATTTTAACGCTGGTGTTAACCCGTTTGAAATAAATGGAGTATCACTGGTATTTAAAATAACGCCGACTGGAAAATGCGGGTAGAGTTCCGTGGGTCCCAGACGCTCTCCAATCTCTTGGTCAAGTGTCCACTCTTCATACGTGAATCTGGAAAGTGAGTATGATTAGGTTGCTCAGTCACAGAGAGGATTACAGCCAGACGCTGATCTGGTCCTCACCCATGAACAATTTTCAGTGGGAGTTACTTGACAGCAATTAGAAGTGGGAATCATGGCTGATTTTTCCTTATCCTACAAACATTAAACTCAATTAAGCCACTGACTTTAGCTCTTCACAGCGCCTACTTATCTATGGCCTGAACTTAATCTCTCTGATTGCTCCCTCTGGTTATATCTGGAGGTACAGAATCTTGGGTGTCCTGTTTGATCCTGGACTGAGCTTCCTCCATCACAGTCAGTCTGTTGCCAGTGATTCAACTCCAGAACGTTAGCTGTTTATGCTTCAGCTCCTTCACTCTAATCCATGCTTCCAAGACCTCAGGGAATGATACTTTTCTTGGCAGCCATCCTGCCTCTATCGTTCACAAACTCCAGCTTATTAACAACTCCGTGGCCCACAGCCTCTCTCGCACAAAGTCACGTATGCTCATGAACCCTGCCCTTGGCCCAGTGAATCAACTTCAAATTCATCTCTTAAAACCACTCCACCTTGCTATCTCTCCCTCCCTTCAAAAAACTCCTAAAACCCTTCTCCTTGACCATGTCTTTGGTCTTTCCCTTCCCAAATCTTTCCTGATCAGCTCCAACTTTTCCAGCTTGTTAAGTGGTCTGAGGTATGTTGAGCACTGTTGTAATGCCCTTGTCGTTGCCCTGGCTGAGACCAGCTAACTCAGTATGGACTGGAGATCAAAGGCTCAGTTCCACACTGACTTTCCTTCTGATGAATTATTTCACTAAAATATGTATCTTGTGCTCCTTGAAATGTCTTAAGTGAGATTTGGTAGCCTTTTTGCTTTAGTTATACTTGGTATAATTAAATAAATCACCCTCATTAATAAAAGTCAACTGCATTATATCCAGGATATTCTTCTACCTGCTTCAGATGAGATGTTTATGCAAGGTACTGTCTTCCTGTTCCAGTGGTTCAGGTGGGTGTTAATGATCTTATAATTCAGGAGGCTGTTAAAGATCCTATGGCACAGGTTGAAGAAGAGCAGAGAGCTGGCCTGGCCAACATCCTTCCCTCAACTAACAATCAAAAGTAGAGGAACTGGTCCTACTTCTCATTGCTGTCTGTGGGATCTTGCTGTATTTGTCTACAAAACACAAATAATTCATTGCATGTGAAGTTATTTGGGATATTTCTGAGAGAAGCTATATAAATGTGATTTCTTTCAATTTAAGATGTTGAATTTTCATCTAATGTTTATTTACCATATTAAAAAAAATAATAATTTTGTGATCAATGTGAGGGATGTTAGTGCAGGGGAATGGAACATTTCCCATTTCAGGCAGCCTATGCTAGCATCAAGCAGTCCCATGTCAGATACAGCACTGATGCAGAGTAAGGCTCGCTCAACAGTACCCCATCATTGTACCTCAGCCTTAATTTCAGAAGAGCAACCCCATCTTCACCAATGTGCCATTTTCCCATTTTGTACACCAACCATTCTGTGAGCTCTTTGAGATTGCCAATTTAATGTCTAAACTAGGAGCAGTTTTATTTCCTAGGACCATTGCCCGCTAGAAATGGGAATGATAATCCCAGAAGTAGTTTCACAAGAACTAGCAGACAGAGGAGTGGTAGTATGTGGTATTTTAATGATTTGGTGGTCAGTGTGCATGATTACAATCAAAGTCGGATTAAGAATTCTTTGAGCCCTGAGCACCAAGAACATTCAGGGCTTCTCTGTTCCCCTTGCTCAATCCTGCCCCCCTACCCCAATCCATCAAAACACAAATGTATTGTGAAATGCATGAGTATGTCCATAGAATGGTTACTCACTACATTAATAATAAAGCAAATCATATTGCAATATACGCTTAAATGAAAAATATTTGCATGGGGGCCTTGGTAGAGGCCCAATATTTGGCTGGGGCCCCCTGGCATGGGTCCTGTAGACCTGTGCGTTAATCTGCCCCGGTTACCATGCACTTACTACCCAACTGGCTTTAATGCCCGAAGGCAGAACAATTCAGCCAGATTCTTTTTTTCAAGAACCAAGGCCTGGGTTGAAAAGAGTAGCAAAGTTGACAAAGTATCTGAGTAAGGTAGTGGCTGTGTGATGCTCAGCCTGGAGTTTCTTTGTTGCCAGTTTTCTCTCTGCTTCATCCTCTCCTGAACAGCAACCAGTATATGTAAATAAAAGCTTTAACACAGTAAATGTTCCACTTAGTGAGCAATAGCAGGATAGAAATTAAGAAAGAACTTGCGTTCACATAGCATCTTTCACTCTGTGAAAGAATGAATTACTTTTAAAGTGGCATTGTTGCTTTATAGGCAAACTGTAGTGTCTGAGTATCAATAATACACGGACTGCAGGAGAACAATAATAACAGGTATTTACTGAACAGAGGGTAAGCTTAAACTGAAGTACAGAAGCCTGCTATGGCTTTATATACAGGTGTGGTCACTGCCAGTACTGCAGTATAAAATCAGTTCTCTCTTAAAGGTACATACACAACAACTCCTCCCCTTTTAGATAAACAGTACATAACATTCATTTAACAACTAAATAATAACTAATTACAATTACAATTTTCTCTGTACTATATACATCAACTGAAATAATCATTTATAAGTTCAGTCTTTGAGGAGGCTTCCTGATCCTGACTGGATAGCGCCTTTCTCGAGTATCCTGTTCTTGCGGCGGAGTCGATTCTGGCTCATTGTCATTGGTTGGTTCAAATGTAAAAAGTCACACAACACCAGGTTATAGTCCAACCCCAGGTTATAGTCTCTGACTATATAAGCTGTGTCTTTATGCATTTCTCCACTTCACCTGAAGAAGGAGCAGCGCTCCGAAAGCTTGTGATTTCAAATAAAGCTGTTGGACTATAACCTGGTGTTGTGTGACTTTTTACATTTGTCCACCCCAGTCCAACTCCGGCATCTCCACACCATTGGTTGGTTCGTCAGCTTCCAATACCACTAATTCTGAGGTAGACGCAATCTGTACTTCGGGTTCATTACCAGGTGCACATGCTCGTGGTATGGGTTTGGCTTGTTCCTGTGACTCTAGAATCTGGTCAGCATGGCGTCTCACGATGCTCTCTCCAACGTCCACTGTGTACATTAGTGGTCCCTGCTGTGTGCATATCGTTCCTGGCTGCCATTTTTCTGTTCGGTAGTCGCGGGCCAAGACTGGTTGCCCTATCTTGAAGCTCCTGGTTGGCTTCTCATTGATGTGCTGGAATTGTTTATCCTCAACATCTCGTCTTATGTTTGGTTTGAGCAAATCCAGGCGACATCTTAGCCTTCGGTTGAAGAACATTGTTGTAGTGGTATGTCGTCGTTATACATCGCCTTTATTGCCTTTTTAAAGGTCTGAACAAACCTCTCAGCCAATCCATTTGTGGCTGGATGATATGGAGCAGATGTGTAATGTTTCACCTCATTATTCCTCAGAAACCTCCGGAAATCCTCGGACACAAACTGTGGTCCATTGTCGGAGCAAATCTGTTCTGGCAAGCCATTCCTGGTGAAGATGGTCCGTAGGACTGCAATAGTTTTCTCCGTGGTGGTGGAGGACATTTTGATGACCTCTGGCCATTTCGAATGGGCATCCACGGCGATTAAAAACATTGAGTCCATAAATGGACCAGCAAAATCAATGTGTACCCGTTGCCATGGAGATGAGGGCCACTCCCATGGGTGTAGCGGGGCCTGTGGTGGAGCGTTTGGACCTTCTGGCATCCTGTGCATCTCTTGGTCATATCCTCGATTTCTTTATCGATTCCCGGCCACCACACAAACGTCCTGGCTAGGCTCTTCATTTTTACCCCTCCCAGATGACCCTCATGAAGCTCATTGAGCACTCTATCTCTCAACTTGGGTGGAATTACCACTTGGGATCCACACATCAAGGTCCCCCGGCACACTGACAGCTGTTCTCTCCTTGGCGAGAATGCTGGCAACAGTGAGTCGCCATGTGCTGGCCATCCCTTCACCGTCAAATCATAGACCCGAGAGAGTGTCCGGTCATTTCGGGTTTCCTTCTCTATACTTGAGTTTGTAACAGGTAGACATTCGACTATGGTCGCATGGAATATCTCAACAGGGTCCACTGCAGGTGCTTCCTCCACCGTAGGCAACGGTAGGCGTGACAGCCCATCAGCGTTTCCATGCTGTTTCGTACCCTTGTACTCTATGTTGTACTGATGTGCCCCTAGAAAAAGTGACCATCTTTGCAGCCGTTGCGCCGTCATCACCGGAATGCCCTTCTTTGGGTTAAAAATGGAGACCGGGGCTGATGATCAGTCAGTAGGGTGAATTTCTGCCCGTGCAGATAGTGATTGAACTTCTTCACCCCCCACACCAGGCTGAGGGCCTCCCTGTCAATCTGGGCGTAGTTACGCTCGGCTGAGGTTAACGAGCGCGACGCAAAGGCTATTGGCCTCTCTGAACCGTCAAGGAATTTGTGTGACAGCACCGCTCCAATGCCATAGGGAGACGCATCACATGCCAACCGAATCAGTAGTGTTGGATTGTAGTGGGCCAATACTTCTTCTGAAGTGATTAGGCATTTACATTTCTGAAAGGCACGCTTACACTCATCACTCCATTTCCATGTTACTCCAGTTTGCAGCAGAGCGTTCAGTAGGTGCAGAATTGTAGATAAATTCGGCAAGAACTTATGGTAGTAGTTCACCAACCCGAGAAACGACCTCAGTTGCGACACATTTTCCGGTGCTGGAGCCTTGACTACAGCCTCAATCTTGTCTGGAGACTTATGCAACCCTTCCTCATCAATCATGTGGCCACAATACGAGATTTGTCTCCTGAAGAACTTGCATTTGGGGCGGTTGGCTCGTAGCCCATATTCTTGTAATCTAGTGAGCACCTGCTCCAGGTTGGCAAGGTGTTCACTGTCATTTTCGCCCGTAACCAGGATGTCGTCCAAATAACACTGGGTCCCCGGGATCCCTTGCAGGACTTGTTCCATCGCCCTCTGCCAAATAGCCGGGGCTGATGCTACCCCGAATACCAGTCGGTTGTACTGGTAAAGACCTTTGTGAGTGTTTATCGTGAGGTATTTCCTAGATGCTTCTTCCACCTCCATTTGTAGATACGCTTGGGCCAGATCAATCTTCGTAAAGCGTTTCCCTCCAGATAGTGAGGCAAAAATATCTTCTATCCGTGGAAGTGGATATTGTACTGTGTGCAGGACTGGGTTCACAGTTACCTTGAAGTCCCCACAGATGCGAACCTTCTTCGGCTCCCCAGGCATGCTGCTCAATGATTTCTTCATTACAGGAATGATGGGTGTGGCCCACTCGCTCCAGTCCACCTTGGACAGCACACCTGAACGCTCCAGACTCTCCAGCTCTGCTTCAACAGCTGGGCAGATCGCGTACGGTACCGGTCTGGCCTTAAAAAAATTTGGGTTTGCGTTATCTTTGATTTTTATCGTTGCCGTTACTCCTTTTAGAGTCCCAAGTCCTTGTTGGAACACCTCTTTTGCGTCAGTTAGAATTTTTGACAGTCGTCCAGGTGTGACGTCATCATCCTTTTTGTCAGTCACAGTTAGCGCCTGAATGGAATGCTAATCCAATTGTATTTTTCGGATCCATTCACGTCCCAATAATGGTGGTCCTCCATCTTGTAGTATATATAGATACAGTTTCTGTGTTTCCTTGCCGTTGTATTTAACTGGCACCCTTATTTTTCCTCTGGGGTAGACTTTTTGCCCCGTGTATGTCTTCAATACAATGGACGTGTCCTTCAAGGGTATGTGTGAGAATAGCCGCTCATAGTCTCGTCGATTCATGACAGTTAGGGCTGATCCTGTGTCCAATTCCATCTTTACTTGGGACCCTGCTATCATGAGGGTGACCCAAATGGTTCGGTGATCCTCCTTTGCAATCACGTTGTGTAACTTTAGACAACTTAGTCGCCTGCTCCCGGAGTCATTATCACTCTCCTGATCTTCCGAACTACTGTCTGTCATTTTTTTTACTTTCTTGTACTTTTCCTTAGTAGTTCTTGTAGTGTTGGTTTTCTTTCCCGACCTGCAGACTCTTGCTATGTGTCCCATTTTCCCACATTGCCTGCATACTTTGTCCTTAAACCAGCAGTCCTTCTGATCATGGTTTATTCTGCCGCAGCGATAGCACTTTTCTGCTCCATATGCCATTTCGTTAGCGCTGTATTCTTGTGGTTTCTGTTGTATTTTCGCAGCTCCCCGTGCTGCTGCTTCGTAGGATACTGCCACGCTGAAAGCCTGTTCTAGCGTCAGGTCCTTTTCCGAAAGTAGTCGTTTCTGGGTTCCTTCACTCTGGAGCCCGCAGACAAACTTGTCCCTTAAGGTGTCTGCCAGTCCTGCTCCGAACTGGCAGTGCTTCGATAACTTGTGTAGTTCCGTAAGATAGTCAGCATTGCTCTCATCCTTGTGCTGGTTTCTTTTATGGAACTTGAATCTTTCTGCTATCAGCAGCAGTGTAGGGTTTAGGTGCTCCTGTAAGATATTAACAATCTCTTCAAAACTTTTCTCCATTGGTTTAGCTGGGGTAATTAAATTCCGCAATAGGCCGTACGTTCTCGCGCCCATCAAATTTAATAATACCGCCGCCTTCTTTCCATCGGCCACCTCATTTGCCTTGTAGTACACTTCAATTCTTTCCACATACGTGGTCCAGTCTTCTACCTCGTTGTCGAAAGCAGTGATACTGCCACTCTTCGGCATCTTGGGTGGTTTAAAATGGCGCCTCCCGCGCATTTTCTTCTTCCCCAATGGATTAAAATGGCGCCTCCCGCGCTTTTCCTTCTTCCCCAATGGAATAAAATGGCGCCTCCCGCGCTTTTCCTTCTTCCCCTTGCTGCCACGCTGCTCCTAGCGTTCTACGGGGTAATGGCGGCGACCCGCGGCTTCGGCGCATCTCACTTTTCCTTCCCCTCGTTTTATTTTCTCTATGCTTCCCGGTTCTTGAGCACCGACCGCGCCCTGTGCGCTCCACCCTCTCTCCCTCTTTTTTCCTCCCGACGACGCTGCACGGCCCCTTTGCAGAGCCGCTCGATCGAGCTCGAGCCCGCCGCAGTCGGAAGGGTCAGCGCACTATCTGCTACCAGCACGATTTGCTGGAACACCTTGACTGGGGAGCCAAGCCCAGCTCTCCACAGCCTCCCCTGCAATTCTCCGAACTCCGCTGGATCCCTGGGCGGTTGCCCGCGGTCGACGCCCGTTGCTCTGACTTCAACCTCCAAGAAGCTTCTTTTCAGGGAAAGATCCCCGTGAGGTGATGCAGTACTGCAGGTGAGTTCGAACCTGCTCGTCGCCAGTGTAGTGTCCGAGTATCAATAATACACGGACTGCAGGAGAACAATAATAACAGGTATTTACTGAACAGAGGGTAAGCTTAAACTGAAGTACAGAAGCCTGCTATGGCTTTATATACAGGTGTGGTCACTGCCGGTACTGCAGTATAAAATCAGTTCTCTCTTAAAGGTACATACACAACACAAACATGCCATGCCACAGCAAGGTTCCACAAATTAGATAAATGACCAGTTAATCTGGTTTGGTTGAGGGATGAATGTTGACTAGGAGACTGAGAGAATGCACTGTTCTTTGAATTTTGCCATGGGATCTTTTACATCCAGTCAGACAGGGCCTTGGTTTAGTGTCTCCTTTGAAAGACGGCACCTCTGACAATGCAGTGTTCCTTAATAGTGAAAAATCAGCCTAGATTATGCCTTCAAGTCCTGGCGCGGGGCTTGAACAAACTATTTTCTAACTCCGAGGCTAAACTGCTACCAACTGAGCCAAGCTGACATTTAGGGGAGGTAACAAAAGGCATGGTTGAAGAGGTAATAAATAATAATTCAACTTTATTGTCATTGTACAAGTACATGAACAACGAAATGTGATCTTGCACGCTCCCATGAGTCCAGTACAAATAACATTAAACGTAAATAGCACTGTGCTGGGAGAAGCAAAGCCGCTGCGTCTGTGCACGCCGCCATTCCATTTCCACCATTCCTCCTGTCCAACAATCTTCAGCCCAACGCCCAGGCCTGCTCACCAGCCACCCCTCCCGGGGCTCCTTCCGTGACCTTCTCACCAACCGCCCCTCCTCGGGGCTCCTTCCGTGACCTTCTGCACCTGGTCTTCCCTGATGGTCACCCCTCCAGGTACTAACCAGGCCTGGCTCTACTTAGTTTCCAAGCCTTGCCAGTGACCCTGTCCCTAGTCCTTGAGGAGACTTTGAAGGTGAGTGGAGAGGCAGCAAAGTGGAGGGGTTTAGTTCTGGACTGTGGAGCCAAGATGGCTGAAGGCTCTGCCACCAAGGGTACGGTGGAGAGAGGGGGATGCAAAGGAGACCAGAGTCGAAAAGTGGAAATATGCCTTGAATGTAGAACTTGAGAATGAAGAGGTAGGCTGGGATAAGGCCATGAAGTGATTCGTAAACAAGGATGGGGATTTTGAATTCAATGAGTTGAGGGACAGAGAGCCAGTAGAGCTTGGCATGGAAAGTGTAGGAGATATGTCCTAAGAATTGCCTTAAATGTGTCCTCAAAATGGAGTCAATAGTCTGACTAAATGCTAGGAGAGAAAAGGATTACTGCTAAGTGAAAGTGAAAGCTGTGGCTCAGTTGGTAGTACCCTTGCCTCTAAGTCAGAAGGTTGTGGGTTTAAGTCCACTCCAGGGACTTGAACACAAAATTATAGGCTGATACTCCAGTGCAGTACTGAGGGAGTGCTGTGCTGTCTTTTGGATGAAACGTTAAACCATCTGCCCTCACAGGTGTAAAAGATCCTATGGCACTATTGCGAAGAGGAGCAGGGGAGTTATCCCTGGTGTCCTAGCTGATATTTATCCCTCAATTAATATCACTAAAAATAAGATTATCTGGTCATTATCACATTGCTGTTTGTGAGACCTTGCTGTGCGCAAATTGGCTGCTGCATTTCCTACATTACAACAGTGACTACACTTCAAAAAGTACTTCATTGGCTGTAAAGCGCTTTGGGATGTCCGGTGGTCGTGAAAGGTGCTATATAAATGCAAGTTCTTCTTTCTTTTAAAGCTTATATAGACAAAACATTCCTAGGCAGGGATAGAAAACAATCCAACAGCACCACAGGCCCTGAGATAGCTTGTTATGGCAACATAAATATGTCCAACCTTTTCTGGACCTGCGTGTAAGCCCTTCGTTAGCAAAGACCTGAGAAACCAATATTCAAAGATATTCAAAGATCAGGCCCAGTGCCCTGACCAAATTGTTCCCTCAACAACAACTAAAATAGATGAACCATTCATCTCAATGTTGTTAGTGGAGGGCTTGCTGTGTAATGCTTGCCTACGTAACAGTGACTGCACTGAAAAGTAATTAATTCCATATGTTTCTGAAAGAAATGAAAAGATGCTGCATAATGCAAGTCTTTTTTCTTCCTGCTTAATCCAGAAATGGCAAGTCATTAAGTGATGTTTGACATGAATCAGTCATTCATGAAAGAAAGACTTATGAAATGGAAACATAGAAGCATAGAAGATAGGAGCAGAAGTAGGCCATTCGGCCCCTCGAGCCTGCACCGCCATTCAATGAGATCATGGCTGATCATCCAAACTCAGTACCCTGTCCCTGCCTTCTCCCCATATCCCTTGATCCCTTTAGCCTTAAGAAATATATCTAACTCCTTCTTGAATATATTTAATGAATTGGCCTCTACTGCCTTCTGTGGCAGAGAATTCCACAGGTTCACCACTCTCTGGGTGAAGAAATTCCTCCTCATCTCAGTCCTAAATGGCTTACCCCTTATCCTTAGACTGTGACCCCTGGTTCTGGATTCCCCCGCTATCGGGCACATCCTTCCAGCATCTAGTCTGTCTAGTCCTGTTAGAATTTTATAAGTTTCAATGAGATCCCCTCTCATTCTTCTAAACTCCAGCGAGTATAAGCCCAATCGACCCAATCTCTCCTCATACGTCATTCCTGCCATCCCAGGTATCAGTCTGGTGAATCTTTGCTGCACTCCCTCCATGGCAAGAACATCCTTCCTCAGGTAAGGCGACCAAAACTGCACACAATACTCAAGGTGTGGTCTCACCAAGGCCCTGTACAACTGCAGCAAGATATCCTTGTTCCTGTACTCGAACCCTCTTGCTACGAAGGCCAACATTCCATTCGCTGATTTGCAATAATACTGAGCGGCCTGCAGGTGGCACTGTCCAGGGAGAGTATAAATACTCGGGCACAGGCCCAGCTTGTGCAGGGCATTCTTAACAGGAACTAGTGAAGGACACAACTAGACCTCCATGTTGTAAAACAGTTGATTAAAGCTTTGTTTAACGCTTAGACCAAGTGCCTAGTAGTTTTCTTACGTCAATGTTATTAAAAAAAGAACCTGTGCCTTTTATGATCTCAGGATGGTCCAAAGTAATTCATTGGCTACTAAGTTGTAATGTAAGGAAACTTGGCAGCCAATTTGCGCACAGCAAGGTCCTACAAACAGAAATGAGATAAATGACCAGATAATTTGTTTTAGTGATGTTGGTTGAGTGATAAATGTTAGCTAGGACCTCGGGAGAACACCCCTGCCATGGGATCAGAGAGCAAACAGATCCTCAGTTTAATGCCTCATCTAAAAGACAGCGGCCTACAAATGAGATAAGGCCCAAAAAGGGGTGGGGGCATTGCCCAGCGCTGTTTGCCTGCGCCCGTTCTAAGTGGTGCAGGAAGCATGCAAAATTCTTGCTGCCTCGTTCATTTACATGATTGCAATGCTGATCTCAGCGCTAAACGCGTTGCTGATTGACTTAGCGCTCAACAGGGGGGCTAATATTGGGTGCAGTCTACTGCCAATAAAGTTTGGCCTAGGCTGTCTCCACTACTTAAAGGGGAGGTGCTTTGTTGCAGAAGCACCTCATTGTCAGTTGAAAGGAAGCCATGGCCCAACAGCTGAGAGAAAGGGCGAAACAATTTTCTGATGCAGCACTGGAGGCCTTGGTCCTGGGGTCCAATGGCGCCGAGACGTCCTCTACCCGCAGGGGCCAAGAGGCCTTCAAGGATGACCACAAGAAGGATCTTGCTCAATCCATCATTGTGACAAGTGTTGTCCCCAGGACCTGGATCCAGTGCCGCTAAAAGTATAACGACCGCACACGAGTGGTCAAGGTGACTGAATCTTCAAATGCCATATCCCACCATCTGCACCACAAGCCTCACATACTGCTCACTGCACCACACCCCCATCACGCACCTACAATCTCTAGCTATCACCACTCATACCTCAGAATCAACTTCACTTCACCCTCACACAGGTACCACTGCTGCAACCCTCACACCCACATCTTGCACACACTGCCAGCTATTCAACCATGGCTGGCACATCACCCAAACACATTGCACTACACTCACTGACACACTTCCCTTTGTCTTGCAGGCCAAGCTGGTGCATAACCGGAGAGAGCACCAGTAGATGGGAGGCGGCCAAGCAAGACTTGACAATCTGA
Source organism: Somniosus microcephalus (assembly GCF_052327205.1). Classification (NCBI taxonomy): domain Eukaryota; kingdom Metazoa; phylum Chordata; class Chondrichthyes; order Squaliformes; family Somniosidae; genus Somniosus; species Somniosus microcephalus. The sequence continues at coordinate 70,614,548 of NC_140993.1, forward strand.
CGGACCTGGAGGAAGCAGTGCTGTACATCATTGGAGGGGCTGTGACAGAGCCCATAGCGAGCGGAGAAGTGGAAAGTGTTAGATCCGTGATTCTGAGAGTATGATGTTTTTCAATAACCACACGGATGCTGTAACTTAACAATCAACAGGTATTTACTGGAGTAGGGTAGTCTCAAGGCTGGGGTACAGAGGCATGCTCAAGGCTTATATACAGGTGTGGTCACTGCGGTACTACAGTATACAGGAGCTGTAAAAGTAGTTCTCTCTTAAAGGTACATACACTACAATTCCTCCCCTTTTAGATTAGTAGTACCCATAATATTCAAATAACAATTAACACTTTAACATGTACATTAAACAACAATAGTCCATTTATAGATTCAGTCTTTGGGGCGGCTTCCTGATCCTTTTGGGATAGCGCCTTTCCTGAGGTTCTTGTTCTTGGTGCGGAGGCGATTCTGGCCCCTTTTCATCGGTTAGTTCATCGGGTTCCACTGCTACTGGTTCGGAGGTAGATGCTACCGGTATGTCGGGTTCATCCCCAGGTACGCAAGACATGGGGTTGACTCGTTCCTGTGACGCTAAGATCTGATCAACGTGGCATCTCACAATGTTCTCCCCGACATCCACTGTGTACATTAATGGCCCCTGCCGTGTGCATATTGTTCCGGGTTGCCATTTCTCTGTTTGGTAGTCACGGGCCAAGACTGGTTGTCCTACATTGAAGCTCGTCGGCTTCTCATTGATGTGCTGGAATTGTTTATCCTCAACATTTCTTCGCACATTTGGTCTAAGCAAGTCCAGACGAGATCGCAACCTTCGGTTAAAGAACATCATGGCCGGGTCTGGTTGGTAACTGCATGTGTCGCGTTTCGGTAGGCTAATAAGAAATTGTCCACCTTATGCTGTAGTGGAATTTCATCATCGCACATGGCCTTTATCGCCTTCTTAAAGGTTTGTACGAACCTCTCAGCCAATCCATTTGTGGCTGGATGATATGGGGTGGATGTATAATGCCTTACCCCATTCCTTCTCATAAATTTTCGAAACTCTTCGGACACAAACTGTGGTCCATTATCAGAGCAAATCTGCTCTGGCAAGCTGTTTCTGGCAAATATGGTCCGTAGGACTGCAATCGTTTTCTCTGTAGTGGTTGAGGACATTTTTATCACCTCAGGCCACTTCGAATGAGCATCCACTGCTATTAAGAACATTGAGTCCATGAATGGACCAGCAAAATCAATATGCACCCGTTGCCATGGCGAGGAGGGCCACTCCCATGGGTGTAGAGGGGCATGTGGTGGTGCATTTTGGACCTTCTGGCATCTTGAGCAGCTCTTGGTTAGGTCTTCGATTTGTTGATCGATTCCCGGCCACCACACATAAGCCCTAGCAAGGCTTTTCATTTTCACTCCCCCCAGATGACCTTCATGTAGCTCATTTAGCACTCTCTCCCTTAACTTGGGTGGAATCACCACTCTGGATCCACACATCACTGTCCCCTGGCATACTGACAGCTGTTCTCTTCTGGATGAGAATGCTGGCAACAGTGAGTCGCCATGTGTTGGCCATCCCCTCACCGTCAAATCATATACCCGAGACAGCGTCGGATCATTGCGGGTCTCCTTCTCTATATCCGCGTTCGTTACTGGCAATCGTTCAATTATTGACGAATAAAATATCTCGATAGGGTCCACTGCTGGTGCTTCCTCCACAGTAGGCAGTGGCAGGCGCGATAGCCCATCAGCGTTTCCATGCTGTTTCATGCCTTTATATTCTATTTCATATTGATTCGCCCCTAGAAACAGGGACCATCTTTGTAACCGTTGTGCCGTCATCACTGGAACGCCCTTCTTAGGATTAAAGATGGAGACAAGTGGTTGGTGGTCAGTCAGCAAGGTGAACTTCTGCCCATGCAGATAGTGGTTGATTTTTTTTACTCCCCATACTAGGCTGAGGGCCTCCCTGTCAATCTGGGCGTAGTTGCGCTCGGCTGAGGTTAGTGACCGAGACGCAAAGGCTACTGGCCTCTCCAACCCGTCTGGGAATTTGTGCGACAGCACTGCTCCAATACCATAGGGTGATGCATCACATGCCAAACGAATTGGTAGTGCTGGGTTGAAATGGGCCAACACCTCTTTTGATGTGATCAATTCTTTACACTTCTGGAAAGCTCGTCTACGTTCGTCATTCCACTTCCATGGTACCCCTGTTTGCAGTAGGGTGTTCAGTGGGTGTAATACCGTGGACAAAATTGGTAAGAACTTATGGTAGTAGTTTACCAGCCCGAGGAATGACCTCAGTTGTGACACATTTTCCGGTGCTGGAGCCTTGACTACTGCCTCAATCTTTTCAGGGGACTTATGTAACCCCTCTTCATCGATGACGTGGCCAAAATACGAGATCTGCTTCTGGAAAAACTTGCACTTGTGGCGATTAGCTCGTAGCCCATATTCCTTTAATCTGGTGAGCACCTTCTCCAAGTTGGCGAGGTGATCACTGTCATTTTCGCCCGTGACCAGGATGTCGTCCAAATAACACTGGGTCCCTGGAATCCCTTGCAGGACTTGATCCATCGCCCTTTGCCAAATAGCTGGAGCCGATGCTAACCCGAACACCAGCCGGTTGTATTGATAAAGACCTTTATGAGTGTTAGTCGTAAGGTATTGTTTCGAGGCTTCTTCTACCTCCATTTGCAAGTACGCCTGGGCTAGATCAATTTTGGTGAAGCGTTTACCTCCAGATAGCGAGGCGAAAATATCCTCAGTTCGTGGAAGCGGATATTGTACCGTGTGAAGGACTGGGTTCACTGTCACCTTAAAATCCCCACAGATGCGGACCTTCTTTGGTTCCCCAGGCGTATTACTCAACGACCTCTTCATTACAGGAACGATGGGTGTAGCCCACTCGCTCCAGTCTACTTTGGACAGTACTCCTGAACGTTCCAACCCTTCCAGCTCTGCTTCGACAGCTGGTCTGATCGCATAAGGCACTGGTCTGGCCTTAAGAAACTTTGGGCTTGCATTTTCCTCTATTTTAATCGTTGCTGTTATGCCTTTTAGTATTCCGAGTCCCTCCTGGAACACTTCTTTTGCGTCAGTTACCATTTTTGACAGTCGTCCAGGTGTGACGTCGTCATCCTTTTTGGCCTCAACCTTCAGTGCCTGTATGGAATGCCAATCTAATTGTATCTTCCGGATCCATTCATGTCCTAGCAGTGGTGGTCCTCCATCTGGCAATACATATATATCTATTTTAGGTATTTCCTGGCCTTTATATATCACTTTCACCCTTATTTTTCCTTTGGGGTAGACTTTTTGCCCCGTGTATGTCTTCAAGACAATCTCTGTAGCTTTCAAGGGTATATGTGAAAATAGCCGCTTGTAGTCCCTTTGGTTTATGACTGTTAGGGCTGATCCTGTGTCCAATTCCATTTTCACTTGCACGCCGTCTATCTTGAGTGTAACCCAGATAGTCTGGTGATCCTCCATTTTGGTTACCTTATGTAGTTTCAGACAACCCAACTCAAAGGGTTGACGGTGGATAGGCAATGGCAAGCATTCAAAGACCGAATGGATGAGCTACAGAATTTGTTCATCCCAGTTTGGCAAAAAATAAAACAAAAAAGGTAACTCAACCGTGGCTAACAAGGGAAATTAGGGATTGCATAAGATCCAAGGAGAGGACATATAAATTGGCTAGAAAAAGCAATAATCCTGAGGATTGGGAGCAGTTTAGGAGTCAACAAAGGAGGACAAAGGGATTAATTAAGAAAGGGAAAATAGAATATGAGAGTAAGCTAACAGGGAACATAAAAACTGACTGTAAAAGCTTTTATAGATATGTGAAGAGAAAAAGATTAGTGAAGTCAAGCGTAGGTCCCTTACAGTCAGAATCAGGGGAATTTATAATGGGAAACAAAGAAATGGCAGACCAACTAAATACATACTTTGGTTCTGTCTTCACAAAGGAGGACACAAATAACCTCCCAGAGGTGCCGGGGAACATAGGGTCTGAACTGAAAGAAATCAGTATTTGTAGGAAAATGGTGTTAGGAAAATTGATGGGACTGAAGGCCGATAAATCCCCAGGGCCTGATGGTCAACATCCCAGGGTATGTTGGCCTTCGTAGCAAGAGGGTTCGAGTACAGGAACAAGGATGTCTTGCTACAGTTGTACAGGGCCTTGGTGAGACCGCACCTTGAGCATTGTGTGCAGTTTTGGTCGCCTTACCTGAGGAAGGACGTTCTTGCCATGGAAGGAGTGCAGCGAAGATTCACCAGGCTGATACCTGGGATGGCAGGAATGACGTATGAGGAGAGATTGTGTCGATTGGGCTTATACTCACTGGAGTTTAGAAGATTGAGAGAGGATCTCATCGAAACTTATAAAATTCTGTCAGGCCTGGACAGACTAGATGCAGGAAGGATGTTTATGATGGCCGGGGAGTCCAGAACCAGGGGTCATAGTCTAAGGATAAGGGGTAAGCCATTTAGGACTGAAATGAGGAGGAATTTCTTCACCCAGAGAGTGGTGAACCTGTGGAATTCTCTGCCACAGAGGGCGGTGGAGGCCAGTTCATTAAATATATTCAAAAAAGAGTTGGATATATTTCTTAAGGCTAAAGGGATCAAGGGATATGGGGAGAAGGCAGGGACAGGGTACTGAATTTGGATGATCAGCCATGATCTCATTGAATGGCGGAGCAGGCTCGAAGGGCCGAATGGCCTACTCCTGCTCCTATCTTCTATGTTTCTATGTACTTAAGGAAGTGGCCCTAGAGATAGTAGATGCATTACTGGTCATCTTCCAGAACTCGATAGACTCTGGAACGGTACCCATGGATTGGAGGGTAGCTAATGTTACCCCACTATTCAAATAAGGTGGTAGAGAAAAAGTGGGGAATTATAGACCGGTAAGCCTGACATCGGTAGTGGGGAAAATGCTAGAGTCTATTATAAAAGATGTAATAGCAGAGCACTTGGAAAGCAGTGACAGGATCGGACAAAGTCAACATGGATTTACAAAAGGTAAATCATGCTTGACTAATCTACCGGAATTTTTTGAGGATGTAACTGGTAAAATAGATAAGGGAGAACCAGTGGATGTGGTGTATTTGGACTTTCAGAAGGCTTTCGATAAGGTCCCACACAAGAGATTAGCGTGCAAAATTAAGGCACATGGGGTTGGGGGCAAGGTATTGACTTGGATAGAGAACTGGTTGGCGGACAGAAAGCAAAGAGTTGGAATAAACGAGTCGTTTTCCGAGTGGCAGGCAGTGACTAGTGGGGTACCGCAAGGATCGGTCCTAGGACCCCAGCTGTTCACAATATATATTAATGATCTGGACGAGGAAATTGGATGTAATATCTCCAAATTTGCAGACGACACAAAGCTGGGCGGGAGGGTAAGCTGCGAGGAGGATGTCAGGAAACTCCAGTATGATTTGGACAGGTTGGGTGATTGGGCAGAAACATGGCAAATGCACTATCATGTGGATAAATGTGAGGTTATCCACTTTGGTGGCAAAAACAGGAGGGCAGATTATTATTTGAATGGCAATAGATTGGGAGAAGGGGAAGTGCAAAGAGACCTGGGTGTCCTTGTGCACCAGTCGCTGAAGGTAAGCATGCAGGTGCAGCAGGCGGTTAAGAAGGCAAATGGTATGTTGGCCTTCGTAGCAAGAGGGTTCGAGTACAGGAACAAGGATGTCTTGCTACAGTTGTACAGGGCCTTGGTGAGACCGCACCTTGAGTATTGTGTGCAGTTTTGGTCACCTTACCTGAGGAAGGACGTTCTTGCCATGGAGGGAGTGCAGCGAAGATTCACCAGGCTGATACCTGGGATGGCAGGAATGACGTATGAGGAGAGATTGTGTCGATTGGGCTTATACTCACTGGAGTTTAGAAGATTGAGAGGGAATCGCATCGAAACCTATAAAATTCTGTCAGGTCTGGACAGACTAGATGCAGGAAGGATGTTTCTGATGGCCGGGGAGTCCAGAACCAGGGGTCATAGTCTAAGGATAAGGGGTAAGCCATTTAGGACTGAAATGAGGAGAGAGTGGTGAACCTATGGAATTCTCTGCCACAGAGGGCGGTGGAGGCTAGTTCATTAAATATATTCAAGAAAGAGTTGGATATATTTCTTGAGGCTAAAGGGATCAAGGGATATGGGGAAAAGGCAGGGACAGGGTACTGAATTTGGATGATCAGCCATGATCACATTGAATGGCGGAGTAGGCTCGAAGGGCCGAATGGCCTACTCCTGCTCCTATCTTCTATGTTTCTATGTTTCCTTGTTTCCGGAGTCTGTGTCACTTTTCTGTTCGTCTGAACTACTGTCCATCACCTGGTGTACCTTTTTGTACTTCTCCTGTGGAGATTTCTTACTGTTGGTTTTCTTCCCAGACCTGCAGACTCTTGCTATGTGTCCTGCTTTTCCACACTGTCTGCATACTTGGTCCTTGAACCAACAATCCTTCTGGTCATGTGTTGTTCTGCCGCAGCGATAGCACTTCCCTGTTCCATAGGACATTTCATTGGTGCCATATTCTTGCGGTCTCCGTTGTATCTCTGCAGCGCCCCTTGCGGCTGCTTCGTGTGATACTGCCATACTGAAAGCCTTGTCCAGCGTAAGGTCCTTTTCTGATAGAAGCCGTTTCTGTGTTCCTTCACTTTGCAGCCCACACACAAACTTGTCCCTTAACATATCTGCTAGTGCCGCTCCAAACTGGCAGTGTTTCGATAGCTTGCGCAGTTCCGTTAGGTACTCAGCATTGCTTTCATCTTTGTGTTGGTTCCTTTTATGGAATTTAAATCGTTCTGCTATCAGCAGCGGTGTGGGGTTTAAGTGATCCTGTAGGATTTCTACTATGCTTTCGAAATTCTTGTTCACAGGCTTCTCTGGGGTTATTAGGTTTCGCAGTAACCCATAAGTTTTTGCACCCATGGAATTTAACAAAACCAGTGCTTTCCTAGCATCTGGCACTTCATTCGCCCTGCAGTACACCTCAATACATTCCACATGTCGCCCAATCTTCGACTTCATTGTCGAACGTAGAGATACTGCCACTCTTCGGCATCCCTGGGTGTGATTTAACTGTCAAAAATGGTGTCTCCCACACTTCCCCTTCTTCTCTGCTGGCACAAAATGGCATCTCCCGTGCTTTCCTTCCTTCCCGCGCTCGCCCTTCTTCTCCGCTGAGGCTTCTAAAAATGGCGTCTCCCGCGCTCTTCCTTCTCCGCGGCTCAATGGCATCTCCCGCGCTCTCCCTTCTTCTCCCCGCGGACACTGTTCAGCCCTTGAGCCCTGGCTGTGCTCTGTGCGTTCTTTTTTTTTGTGCGCCTTTCCCGTTTCCGCCGCTCGGTCCTGAACCCAGCTGTTGCTTTACCCTCTCTCTCTCCGTTTTGTTTTTCCTCAACGCCGCTCGGTTTTCAACCCCCGGCTGCGACCTGTACGCTTCACCCTCTGTCTTACCCCGTCGACGCTGCTCGGCTTTCTCTCTGCCGTCGGTCTGCTCCAGCCGCCGCTGTCCAGGAAGGGTCTGCGCTGTACCTGTCGTCAGTCTATTGCTGATCGTTGTGGCTGGGGAACCAAGCCCGGCTCTCCACAGCCTCCCCTGCAATGTTCACTCTCTGCCGAACGACTGGGCGGTTGCTCGTGGTCGACGCCCGTGTTTCTGGCCTCGACTTTCTTCCACCGCCCTCCCAGAGCGAATCCTCAAAGGGAAATGCAGAGTTGCAGGTAGATTCGAATCGACACTCGTCGCCACTGTTAGATCCGTGATTCTGAGAGTATGATGTTTTTTAATAACCACACGGATGCTGTAACTTAACAATCAACAGGTATTTACTGGAGTAGGGTAGTCTCAAGACTGGGGTACAGAGGCATGCTCAAGGCTTATATACAGGTGTGGTCACTGCCGGTACTACAGTATACAGGAGCTGTAAAAGTAGTTCTCTCTTAAAGGTACATACACTACAGAAAGCATTGCTGATGATGATGGTATGCTCATACCTAATCCTTCTCACATCCCACTTCCCCCTCATCCCACAATCTCTTTGATGTGCCTCAATAATCCCGAGACTCGATGTTAGCGAAACAAAACAAGGCTTTTATTAACTTAGAAGATAACACGCAGTGGAGAGAGGTATCTTCCCTGGAGGTCTGCAGTACTGGCTGTGAGGCCAGACTGAGCTGGCTTACATAGAGGCCAGGTATGGGCGGAGCCCTACACACAACACATTCCATACATTCCAATACACAATACAATGGCGAGGAGAAACCTGAAACCAACCACAGTCACAGGCAATACAATGGTAAGGGGGAACCTGAAACCAACCACAGTCACAGGCAGTGATGAATGGAATATTTCATCACATTCACCCCTTCTATAGATTTAGTCTGTTCGGGGGTTTGGTAGTCCTCTGCGATCGACGTGGCTGTTGTGGTGTCGCGGGTGTCGGCTGGGTGACCCCGGTGGCCTCCTGGGTCTCTGCCGGGGGTGCCGCCAGGGTTGTTGAAGGGGTAGTTGGTGGGGGTGCCGTTGGTCGATGTTCTTCCGGGGGTGATGAAAGAGTAGTGGGTGGGTAAGAGTTGCTGTGGTCGTTGTTGCTGCTATTGCCGTGGTTGTTGTCGTTACCGGCTGGGGCGACGTCTTCTATTGACACGGTGTCCTCCCTTCCGTCGGCGTGCCGGACATACGCGTATTGGGGGTTGGCGTGGAGTAGATGCACTGGCTCCACGAGAGGGTCCGTCTTATGGCCCCTCACATGCCTTCGCACGAATACCGGACCCGGGGTGGAGAGCCATGACGGCATGGATACGCCTGAGGTGGATTTCCGGGGAAAGCTAAACATTCGTTCATGAGGCGTGGCATTAGTGGCAGTACACAATAGCGACCGTATCGAATGGAGCACATCTGAGAGGACTTCCTGCCAGCGGGAGATAGGGAGGCCCTTGGTCCTTAGAGCTAGAGTGACTGCTTTCCATACTGTCCCGTTCTCTCGCTCCACTTGACCGTTACCCCGGGGGTTGTAGCTGGTGGTACGGCTCGTGGCGATACCCCTGGACAGCATGTACTGGCGTAGCTCTTCACTCATGAAGGACGCCCCCCTATCCGTGTGGATGTAGCTCGGCATACCGAACAGGCAGAACAGGCTGTTGAGGCATTTAATGACCGTGGCGCTGGTCATGTCTGGGCAGGGGAAGGCGAATGGGAACCGGGAGTATTCGTCCACAATGTTCAGGAAGTAAACATTGCGGTCGACGGACGGGAGGGGGCCCTTGAAATCTAAGCTGAGCCGCTCAAAGGGCCGTGTAGCTTTGATTAAGTGGGCTCTATCAGGGTGGTAGAACCGAGGCTTGCACTCAGCGCAAGTGCGGCAGTTCCTGGTCAGAGACCGAACTTCCTCAATCGAGTAGGGTAAGTTGCGGGACTTTATGAAGTGGAACAGCCGCGTGACCCCTGGGTGGCAGAGGTCGTTGTGGAGGGTCTGTAGCCGATCCCCGGTGGCGCTGGCACACATCCCTCGTGAGAGGGCATCTGGGGATTCGTTAAGGGCCCCTGGCCGGTAAATGATGTCATACTCGAAGGTGGAGAGCTCGATCCACCACCTAAGAATCTTATCATTTTTGATCTTCCCCCTCTGTTTATTATTGAACATAAACGCTACCGACCGCTGGTCGGTAAGTAGGGTGAAGCGTTTGCCGGCTAGGTAGTGGCGCCAGTGGCGCACTGCCTCCACGATGGCTTGGGCCTCCTTTTCCACGGAGGAGTGTCTGATCTCGGGCCCTTGGAGGGTCCTCGAGAAGAAAGCTACGGGCCGCCCCGCCTGGTTGAGGGTGGCCGCCAAGGCAAAGTCAGACGCATCACTTTCCACTTGAAATGGAGTGTTCTCGTCCACTGCCTGTAGCATGGCCCGCTCAATATCCTGCTTAATGCTTTTGAAGGCGGCGTGGGCCTCAGCAGAGAGCGGAAAAGAGGATGCTTTCAAGAGGGGGCGGGCTTTGTCGGAGTAGTTGGGGACCCATTGGGAATAATAAGAAAATAACCCCAGGCACCTTTTCAGGGCTTTGGGAGTGTTGGGCAGGGGCAGCTCCCGTAGGGGGTGCAATCGGTCGGGGTCTGGTCCGATTTCCCGATTCTCCACCACGCTGCCTAGTATGCAGAGGCGCGTGGTGTTGAAAACGCACTTGTCCTCGTTGTAGGTGAGGTTGAGTTTTTGTGCGGTTTTCAGGAACCTCTCGAGGTTCGAGTCGTGATCCTGCTGGTTGTGACCACAGATGGTGACGTTGTCGAGGTAGGGGAAGGTTGCCTGCAAGTGGTGGTCATCGACCATGCGATCCATCTCCCTCTGGAAGACCGAGACCCCATTCGTCACCCCAAAGGGGACTCTGAGGAATTGGTAGAGGCGTCCGTTCGCCTCGAAGGCGGTGTACGGGCGGTCCTCTGGTCTGATAGGGAGCTGGTGGTACGCTGACTTGAGGTCGATGGTGGAGAACACCCGGTATTGGGCGATTTGGTTCACCATTTCTGATATGCGGGGTAGCGGGTAGGCGTCTAGTTGGGTGTACCTGTTGATCGTTTGGCTATAGTCGATCACCATCCGTTTCCTCTCGCTACCCCTTACCACCACCACTTGGGCGCGCCACGGGCTATTGCTGCATTCAATAATGCGCTCTTTCAGGAGCCTGTCTACCTCGGTTGCGATAAACCGCCTGTCCTCCCAGCTGTACCTCCTGCTTTTGGTCGCTATTAGCCGGCAGTTAGGGGTAAGATTCGCGAATAGCGAAGGCGGCTTTACCTTCAGGGTAGCCAGGCCGCACACTGTGAGGGGCGGCTGGGACCCACCGTACTTGAGCGTGATGCTTTGGTGGTTGCACTGGAAATCCAGGCCCAAGATCACGCTCGCGCATAGATTCTTCATGATTAATACTTTAAAATTATCGTATACAGTCCCGTTAATGGACAATTGTACCGTGCAGTAACCCAGAATGGTCGATGTCTGGGTTTTATCAGCCATAGAGATGGTACCCCGAGTAGAGACCACCTTTAGGGAGAGTTGTCGTGCCAGTTCCGGGTGGATAAAACTCTCCGTGCTTCCACTGTCAATTAAACATTTAACCCCGCACCCGTTTACCTCGATGTCCACCATTGATTTGGATAGCGGGTGGGGCCTGGTCTGGTCCACTGTGACCGATGCCACTGTAGGGCCCTGATCGAGACAAGATGGCGTCCGCGCTGTCTGCTCACAAGATGGCGGACCCCACGAGGTCGGGCAAGATGGCGTCCAAGATGGCCGCTCCCACGGCGCACACGCGGCGGTGGCGGGTTTTGGTTTTCCAGCGGGGTTCCCTCTGCACACCTTCCCAAAGTGCCCCTTCTTACCGCACTTAAAGCAGGTGGTGCCTTTCGCCGGGCACAGGTTTCTGGTGTGCTTTGGCTGCCCGCAGAAGTAGCAGTTGGGTCCCCGACGCGTCGCGGCTGTCGTAGGGCTTCTGGGGGGAGAGCGGGGCCCCGACGGTGTCGGGCTGCCGGGCAGGGAAGATGCCTTCCAAGATGGCGGCGCCCTTGGTGCACACGTGGCGGCGTGGACGGCGCGGGCTGAAGAGTAGGCGTCCGAGTTTCTCTGGGCCACATCCAGGGATCGCGCGGTGTCCGCAGCCTGTTTCAGGTCCAATCCCGTTTTTTCCAGCAGTCTTTGCCGGATGTAAGTGGAGCTGAGGCCTGTGATAAAGGCATCGCGAACAAGCTCGTCGGTGTACACTGCGGCTTTTACATCTCGGCACTTGCAGTCTTTGCCAAGCATTTTCAGGGTGCCTAGGAACTCCTCCACCGATTCCCCAGGTCGCTGTGCGCGAGTGGCGAGCAGGTGCCTAGCATACACCTCATTCGTAGGCTGCTGGTAATGCGCCTTTAAGATGTCGCAGGCGGCCAGGTACGTGTCGGCGTCTTGGATGAGGGGGTAAACCCGGTGGCTTACCCAATTCCGCAGAATTCCGAGTTTCATACTCGCAGCGTCCGTAGCGTCTTTGACGGCTGCGGAATTGTCCAGGAAGAAGTCCATACACATAAACCAGTGTCCGAAGCGTGCTGATGCGTCCGGAGCATGCTGATCCAAATCCAAACGTTCGGGTTTCAGGAGTTGATCCATTGTGTTGAAAAATAAGTTAATAAAATTGATGTGCCTCAATAATCCCGAGACTCGATGTTAGCGAAACAAAACAAGGCTTTTATTAACTTAGAAGATAACACGCAGTGGAGAGAGGTATCTTCCCTGGAGGTCTGCAGTACTGGCTGTGAGGCCAGACTGAGCTGGCTTACATAGAGGCCAGGTATGGGCGGAGCCCTACACACAACACATTCCATACATTCCAATACACAATACAATGGTGAGGAGAAACCTGAAACCAACCACAGTCACAGGCAATACAATGGTAAGGGGGAACCTGAAACCAACCACAGTCACAGGCAGTGATGAATGGAATATTTCATCACACTCTTCTCACTTACAAGCTGCTGATGGTGTGTGCATGGATATCTTGCTTCCAGCCCCCCACCCTTCACCACAATCCGACCCTTGTGCATTTCTCCTTTCAGCTACCCAAGAACACCTGGCCTGCCTGTCCCTGAATTTGTGGAGGAGCGTGATGGAGGAGAAGAAAAAGACACATTGGCACTGCATCTGACACTTGCAGACACCAGCTCAGAAAATGGCACTGCACATACTTTAGAGGGTAGTATAAAGGCAGAATCTGTTTGTGGTGAGCCACTGGGCATGAGTGGCTGCAGCCAGGCTAGGGGGAAAGGGTAGCGTGGGTGCCAGCTCCCCGGAGGGCGAGTTAGCTCACGAATTCTGCTCCACAGGACTCAAATGATGACCTTGATAGGGCGGCCTTCAGAAGATGGGCATCATGCACACAGAAATTCTTGGTGCAATGGCAAGCCTGCCAGAGAGCCTCTTGTTAGTGTCACAGAGCATGGAGCAGTCTGGCTCCAACATTGCACGGGGTTTTGCGCAGAGCTTGGAATCCATGATTTCCAGGATGAAAATGATGGGCAATTCCATGAGAGACCTTGTGGACCCCAAGATGATGCTGGGTGTGATGGGTGATCTCGCAGCTTCCATTGCAGCACAGGCAGAAGCGACCTAACGTCTCAGTGCTGCAGTGGAAGCACAGACTGCTCTCCTGCAGTCTCAGCTTGCTGGCATGCAAGCTCAGACTGTTGCCATTGTGGCTGGGTTTACAAGTGTTGAAAGTGGCTTGCAGGGTGTCACAACAGTCCAGCAATCTGTGCTCCAACAGATGGCTAGGAATGTTGAGGCACCGCCCCGGGGGAGTAGCAGTGCCTCCGTGGAGCAAGAACCTGCTGTCCTCTCTCAGGATGATAGCATTCCTACTCCCACCACTGCCACTCGCCAGTGCACTTACTGCTGCCTATCATCTAGCCAGCCCAGACCGCTGCCGCCCATGCCAAGGTGGTGCATTCTACAGCCGGGCCTTCTAGGTCCAGAGCTGCTTGAGATCGTACTGCAAGGCCATCTGTCGTCTCCCACACCGAAAGTCAGCAGCCTTCCACCAGCCATGCTGCCGCCACTGGGAGAGCACTTCGTAAAAGCACTAGAGTAGGAAAAGGCACACGAAAGACAGACACTAAGGGAGTCCACAAGGGTGACTAGTTGACCTTGTTCTTTTGTTTAGAATTTGATAAATTATGTTTGGAATGTGTGTTTGGTGGTGGTTCTCATTTCAGCTTTGTGTCCAGGAGGACACTGTGATGTTCCGTGGCAGAGGGATGGTAAGATGGGGAAGTGGTGAGCAACGGGGATCTGGAGTTTTATCCACTGGAACCAGAGTCTGATGAGGCGCTCATGGACAGCCCTTCAGGAACAGGGATGTGCTGCCTGCTTCCTCCCTTGCTTCTCCTCCTCCTAAGGTGGTCCAGGAACCTGTGGTGGAAAGGGCGTGTTCATGATGGCCAAGTTGTGAAGCATGCAGCAGACCACCACGAAATGAGATACCCACGCTGGTGTGTACTGGAAGGCTCCTCCCGAATGGTCAAGGCAGCAGAACCGTTGCTTGAGCACCCCGATGGTCTGCTCAATGACATTCCTCGTGGCAGCATGGCTGTCATTATGATTGTTGGCCACGAGTGGTGGGGTTGCAGAGGGGTGTCAACAAGTAGCCACCCGCGGGTTTGGTGTGGTGGCTGGAAGATTGCTGTTACACTGGATTGACGCAGGATGAAGGTGTCATGTTATGACTGCTGCCAGGATAGCAGGCATTCACCATCATGATGCGTTGGCGTGATCGCACAACTACACATTAAGTGAGTGGCAGTCTTTGCGGTTACGAAATTATCTCAGGATTGGTATACGGTGCCCGCAAAGCCCCGTGTGTGCAGTCAATGGCGTCCTGCGCCATGGGGATGCCCGCTATCTTGGCAAAGCCACAAGCGCGCTCGTCCCGCTTAAGACAATGAAGTCCCTTCTCCTGGAATAGAGAGCCTCTGTGACCTCCTGGATGCAGCGATGGACGTTGAACTGGGAGATGTTAGCTATGTCTCCTGCTCCAGACTGGAAGGATCTGGTAGCGAAAAAATTGAGGGTCATGGTGACCTTGAGGGCCACTGGGAGAGCCATCATCATTGCTCTGAGGCTGCTGGTCTGGTTGCAGGAGGTGGCAGAGTTCTGCGATCACCTCCTAATACACTGCTCCTGGTTTAAGTCCAGGCAAAAGTGTTCTTGGAAGACCCAAGGTGGGTAAGGCCTCCTGGTGAGAGCCCTCCTACCCCTCCCTCTCCGAGCATCTTGTCCTCTTCTTTGCTGCCTCCTCTTCATCTCCCTATCATACTCGAGCGCGAGGGGGACTGCAAGTAGAGCCCCCATGACTGTGAGCAAGTGGTGTGAACAGAACCCTTTAAATGAGAATCAAGGTGATCTCCATATAAAGCAACACTCCCTGTCACCTCAGCAACTTTAAACAACTCTAGAAAGCTCCAAACAGTTGCACAAACTTAGACAGAGCCAGTAGAACTGAAAAAGCAAGTCAGCTGCAATAGAATTGACCACTTGTCCCGAGCTAGGGAGGGATTAAAAAAAAATCAAAAAAGGTTTCCTGCTCTCGATTGGTATTCAGTGACTCTTACTGAAAAGTGCTTGTGTGTGGATGTTTAGTGAGGCAAAGGATTAGGGTTGTCAGTGATATCCTCCATAGCTGAATAGCCTGCCTGGCACACACTGTCAAGGATTACACAGGAATAATTAGCGCTTATAGGTGAGATAAAGGAGGACTGCCAGACCCAAGGATTCATATTCCAGTGTAGGTGTCTAGTTTTACATCTGTTGTAATATGTCAATTATCCTAATTTACGTGAGATGTACCATTAACATAATCAAATGTTGATATAATTATTCTAACCACAAAGGTTTGTGAAAGTAGCATTTAACAAGCTTTTAAACTGGTCATTTTTTGAGGGTTGCTGTTTCTGGGATCTTGCTGTGCACAAATCACTGCCACTTTTCCTACATTACATCAGTGGCTACACTTCAAAAGTACTTAATTGGTTGTGAAGTGCATTGGGAGGTCATGAAAGGTGCTATATAAATACAAGTTCTTTCTTTGTTCTTGGGGCAAGTTTTCTTTCCAATGAACCAATTCAAGTTAAATCTAATTAGTAAAACTAAATTCCTAACGTTACACCTTCTGAGGTGCTTAAGGTACCTATCTTCTAATTTCATTCTCCCTTAAGCTTTCATTTGCTCTCCACAGCTGGGTTCATGGGCAGGTAACCTGACCACATGCCCTCCAGTGCTGCTGCTCTGAAGCTGGCTGATAGCAGGTCTGTCAGGGCAGTCCAGGGAGAGCCTCGTCCAATTCTGTCTTAGTGGGAAGCTGTCAACATTAGACAAATATTAGGTGTTAGATTTTTAGTTACAGGCCATATACTTGAAACCATAGTTAAAAGCAGCCTTCTGTGTCAGTGACATGGGACAGCCGAGTGACATACCATATTCTTCTCTATCAGTTATCCTTTTTTTCTGTCTTTCCCTCATATTTCTTTCTCTGTCTGGCTATGGGGATTATGAATGCTTTCTCTTACTGCAGTGTGAGAGAGAGAAAGCAAGACAACACTATGAGGGTGGATCTATCCCAGAATTACCAACTATTAAAACTATAGACCTGAAACAAAACCAGAAAATGTTGGAAATACACAGCAGTTCCGTCTACATCTATAGAGAGAAGATAGATTAAAGTATTTGGTGTGTACACTTAGTTAGATGGAGGTTGTATCTGAAACATTAAGCTGTATTTTCTCTTTACAGGTGCAGCTGTGTATTTCTAGTATTTTCTACTTTTGATCAGATGCTCAGCATTTAGTTTCTCTTCTTTGTATTTAAACTCTAGGGCCTACAAGTTTAATGGAGGAATTGCACTACTACTATGAATGCTGGGATAGCCCCACATCCCAACGTCCTCTTCCTTTGGTTCTGCAGCAAATCTTGGTACCCAATGTCAGCATTGAGCATTCCGAGGTCATATATAGAAAAATTAGATGCCGGGAAAATCTTACTCCAAGATTGTCAACTTAGTGCCAAATAGGAGCAGTTTTCAGCCATGGGCATATGACGACTGGGAAATAACTTCAAACTGTCCAAATATTGTCATGGAGGATCCCTTTTTGAACTAGATAGAAGAGACTTTCATCCCATCAGGCCCCAGAGGTGAAATACCAGTGTGTTAATCCAATGCAAAGTCCCCTCCAGCACCCTCTATAACTTTAATTCTATAAATTAGGTGCCTTGGGGTTCAGGTTGCTGGGTTGATAACATACAGACACAGGTTCACACCTGATCTTACGCAAACTATTAGAGTCAAGATACACAGCAAATAATGGTAAACTGGAGGCAGAATCTAGTGATTAGTAATCAGTTACAGAGTGGAGTTGGCAGAGGCCTAGGAGTTGGTCACGTGCCTGTCCTGTCAGTCTATAATAGAATGTAACATAGAGAGACATAAAAAAAAGTTGGAGAAAACTGTTAGGATGAGGAAAAAACAATTCTATAAGAATCACTAAACTAATACAGTATCACTTATTTTACTAATGGTGCTTTAAGAAAATTCTTTTAGACCACAGGTTTCAAACTGAGGTTCCTGGACCTTAAGTGTCTGGGAGAGAATCCCAGGATATCTGCGTGGCTATCAATTTCTTTCCTGTCTGTCATCAGATTTTTGTATGTGTTGACTCACCAGCATGTTATTTCTGTTGCTCTATACTAATAAACATTTTGTGCAGTGATAGCATTGTTTTCTTTTTGGTAGTGACACTGTCTTTCAGAATGGAGGGTAGGGAGTCCGTGGGAGTGTGTTAATCTTTCTGAGCGTCCCAGGAGTGTTTTAATGTTTGCAGGAGCACCCCCCACCAAATGCAGAAACGTTTGAAAATTACTGCGTAGATGCGAGTTGAAAGCAGGATTAGGCTCAGCTGTTTTGACAACTGCGGTCTAAGAGCTTGATGAAACTCATTGTCAAGGTTCAAAATATCCAAGCACATTCGAGAGAGGGGAGAAAGTAAGCAAAATAAAACCCTGCCTTCCTCTGAATACTGCAACATCATAGTAATCAAACTACTGTGCAGCTCTGTCACAATTTCACATCGCTCCAGCATCGCAATTTCGTGAAATAGGTAAATCCACTATGTAGAGTAGCACTGATATGTTCAAACCAGGGAGGTTCCAGATCTGATTCCCAGTCTATGTTGAGTTAAATGATTTCCACCAAGGCAGTGGAGAGAGGGGCTACAATTGGCCTCAGAATATCGGAGTTCTGGAGAGGGACAACCTGTTGAGACTCATGGTGCACGCTCATGCATGGAAAGTGGTCATTTCATTGAGGTAGCAGAGCTGGTAGCAGCCTCAAAATCTAAGCCCAGCAAGAGTTATAAGCCATTTAGAGAGGTAGAACATCTGTCAGTATGGATAGGAACATAGCAGTAGGCCATTCAGCCCCTTGTTCTACTTCTCCCATTTATGTGAAATTTAAAATCTCCCACTATAACCATATTGTTTTGCTACATATGTCCCTGGTCTCCATATTTATACATCCCCCCATAACTACCATCAGGAGGTCTGTAGATAACTCCTACCAGTCTTACATCCTTTGCAGTTCATTAATTCTACCCATAGTGCTTCCACAGCCTGGTCACCCTTAATAAAATCCCTTCTGTCCATCGCTGTAATTGTGTCTTTTATCAATATTCCGCCTCCTTTTCCAATTTCCCCATTCTTTCTAAAGATCCTATAGCCTGGAATATTTAGCTTCTAATCAGCCCAGCTTGTAGCGAGGTCTATGTGATTGCTACATCATCATACCCTTTAAGCAGCATTTGTGCTTCTAACTCACTGGTTTTATTTCTTATGCTCAAACATCAGTTTCCACATGTACGCTGATGACACCCAGCTCTACCTCACCACCACTTCTCTCAACCCCCCCACGGTGTCTAAATTGTCAGACTGCTTGTCCGACATCCAGTTCTGGATGAGCAGAAATTTTCTCCAATTAAATATTGGGAAGACCAAAACCATTGTTTTCGGTCCCCGCCACAAACTCCATTCCCTAGCCACTGACTCCATCCCTCGCCCTAACATCTGTCTGAGGCTGAACCACACTGTTCGCAACCTTGGTGTTATATTTGACCCTAAAATGAGCTTCCGACCACATATCCGCAGCATAACTGAGTGTGAGGGAATGAGCCATAAAACCGATTCAGAAAAATACACCATCTTAGGAAAGAATTCTGGCCTTATTACAACAGGACAAACTGGGTTTGGAAATTTAGAAACCGAACTCTGAAATAGCTGTGAAAACATTCTGGCTATAGAGATAAGGTAGTTGTTGACACTGAATAAATAACCTTATTGAAACAGAAGGTGCATGGCTCCGACAGGCTGACCTTTGGGAACAAAAACAATGGTTCACCATGGATAAGGTGTTCTAATTTACACTTCGTAAAGAAGCACATCAAGTAAGGAACATCTGCCCTCATAAAGATGACATCCAGTAAGGAACACCTGCCGTCACACCGTTTCTTATATGGTAAACTTAGAACACCTAGGGGGAAAAATTCAGTTGGTTTGCACCTCCCGTTAGCGCCTTAAAAGGGCGCTAATGGGGCGCAAAGCAACTAGCGCCTATGCTCGGCGATGTTTGTACCGCTCACGAAATTAACTAGACATTTTGCGGCGGCGCTAAACACTACCGCCACGATCTCCTGCGCCGGCATATCGTGACGTCAGTCGAGTGTGCAACGCCCTGGTGGCGCCCCCTGCCTTACTGCCTGCTGCTAGCAACGACAGGTTGAGGGGAGCATTTTGCAGTTAGGGACCGGGGGAGCGCTATTTAAAGGCGACCGCTTCCTGCCTTTTTTTGTTGGTGACATTTTTGCACCATGCATTCTGAGAGAGAGAGAGAGACTTCTGGAGAGATTCAACGCTGCGTGAAGGAGTTTTGGGTACTGAGCAGCACTTTGCAGGTTCATTTTGATTTGCCCTTCCTTGTATCGATTTAGAAGAGACTATGGGGACTCCACTCTGAGCTCTTTCCTTGGGTCTCTCCATTGTTCTTTCCAGCAGATTTGATGTACAGGTCTCTCCAGGCCGAGATTGAAGGCTGCAATGAGCAGGATGTGGATGGAGAGCAAGATCAACCCCCCCTTTAAGAACTGACCGGCACCATTGTGTCTGTGTTTCATTGCTGACTGACATCACATAAGCTTCGCCAGCGCTCTGAGGTAGCACCTCGCTCCTCGGCCTTTGCGCCTTAAGACAGGTGTGAAGCGCCTGATTTAGCGCTCCAATCACCTCCAGGGGCGATAAAAGCCAAGTTTGCAGTCGGAGGCAATAATTAGCGCCAGGCTAAACTTTGCGCACGGCCGATAATCGCGCCCCAAATGGGGCGATACTGAATTCCCCCCCCTAGAGATGAGACGTGAGTCTGGCTGAGGTGGCAGTAAGAGTTGCAGAGGTCGGCAGGAAAATGACTAGAGATAATTAGCTTACATCAGCAGAAAACCTTAAAGGAAATACCACTGGAAAAGGGTATAAATACTGAACTCTCAAATGGGATAACAGACTCGCTTTAATCGGGCAAAGCGATTCTCGGCTTCAGAGGTGGCTCTGTAAGTCTCCAACTCTTTGTACTTCGGGGATCAAAGGCGATTGATTTTGGTGGATATCCTGTAGAACACTAAGAACTGTAATACTGTAGTGAAGTTAAGATTTAAAAGTAAGATTCTCTGATAATAAGATTGTAAGTTTTCTCTTTTGGGAACTGTTAATGTTGCGATTGACTCACCAACTGTAAATTAAATGTCGGTTCTTTAATAAATCTATATATTTTTAGAATTGTCTCACATAAGACTTCTGTATCAAAAACTTGCAAACTCAATCTCTGTACACTCTTTGGTGAGGAGTTGCAGAATTCTGAGGGAGTTTTCTGGACCCTCATAATATCCGGAACGTTACAGTCTAGCTAAACTTATTAAAAGTGCTATCTGGAGGACGGTAACATTCTCGGGTTGTTCCTTTCCTTTAGGGATAGTCCGGACCTTTAGACCCAATTAAGCATCTTTAGGATTCGGTTACCTCAAACTTTAATTGAAAGTGAATGTCTTGAGAAATATGCCTTATCCGGGGTAGCCCTAAAGGGGCTAGGACTAGTAATTATCCCTTCATGAGAACGTCTATTTCCACCTCTGTAACATCGCCCGTCTCCGCCCTTGCCTCAGCTCATCCATGCCTTTGTTACCTCTAGACTTGACAATTCCAACGCACTCCTGGCTGGCCTCCCACATTCTACCCCACGTAAACATGAGGTCATCCAAAACTTGGCTGCCCGTGTCCTAACTTGCACCAAGTTCTGTTCACCCATCACCCCTGTGCTTGCTGACCTACATTGGCTCCCGGTTAAGCAATGCCTCGATTTCAAAATTCTCATCCTTGTTTTCAAATCCTTCCATGGCCTCGCCCCTCCCTATCTCTGTAATCTCCTTCAGCCCCACAAACCCCCCCCCCCCTGAGATATCTGCGCTCCTCTAATTCTGTTTTCTTGAGCATCCCTGATTATAATCGCTGAACCATTGGTGGCCGTGCCTTCTGTTGCCATGCCCTAAGCTCTGGAATTCACCGCCTCACTACCTCTCTTTCCTCCTTTTAAGACGCTCCTTAAAACCTACTTCTTTGACCAAGCTTTTGGTCTCCTGCCCTAATTTCTCCTTATGTGACTCGGTGTCAAATTTTTTGTCGTTTTATACTCCTGTGAAATGCCTTGGGACGTTTTACTACGTTAAAGGCACTATGTAGTGGCGCTTCTTAGTTTCCAAACAGGCAGGCCACTGGGCTGTGGGGCCTTTAACATCGAGTAGACGCGTGTCGAAATAAAACGTTCCCAAACGTAGCTTTGTCTTTTAAATGGTTTACTATAACACTTAACAAACAGAATTACAAAGCAAACACGTATAAACGAACACGGTCAAAAACTGTACTGCTCCAAACCTCACAGCTTCTGCCTCTTTCACCACGTGCAGTTTAAAACTGTAAGATGGCTGCACCCATGTGTGGCTTAGGGACTGTTCCATTGTGGCAAGAATGAAGGGGGTGTCGGACTATACTACTGGAGCAAGAAAATAGGGGGTTTCTTAATACAGTAAGTCGTTCAGGTAAATTAACTGTATTATGCCATTTAGCCACTATTTTAAAGTATTTTCTTAAGCTTTTATGGCTCTTACACACTATATAAATACAACTTGTTGTTATTGCAATCGTGTACAGAATGCTTACTTGGGTAACTGCCCCCACCTGGCCCATATGTCCTACTGGTCTTTTTCCTACACTTTTTGACTTACTGTGTGGATTTTTTTCTTCCCACCCCCTTAACCCTTAACTAGTTTAAATCTTTCTCCACAGCCCTATTTACCCTTTCTGCAAGGACAGGGGTGCCTCTCCGATTTAGGTGAAGGCCATTCCACTGGTTGGACCGGATTTGCTTGATACTTCTAGGAGATTTTATGGCTTTTACGATCTATGGAATAGTTACCCTCTAAACTAGAAGACTCCCAGAAATTCCTGGCCTGTTTGAGATCCATACAAAGTAATTAAGTTGGACACAAATCAAAAAATATTCTCTGAAAAGGAAGTTGAACTATAGAATACATCTCCACCCTAAAAAAACTGTTTAAAAACAAGTAGTACTCAGACAATACTGCCTTTGTATGTAATACAGTATTTTTTGTGTAAAGCTGTTTTGTTTATGCAGCTTATCCTGTTTATGACTAACTATTTTAATTAAAAAGAGAGAAAAACGTTGTTGTGCCGAGAAATAATGAAGTGCCATGATTATTGTACGGACACAGTGCAGTGAGCAACGTGGAAAATGATTGTGTTGTTGAGTTTGTCAGGTGCTACAAATCAATTATTTCCTTCAAGGTTTCAATTTTTTTTTAAAAAAAGGATGCTTTACTAGCGGCTTATTTGGCAAGTGCTCTGTTCAGTATGATACTGAGTGATACAGAGGAGGAGGTTGCTAGATGTGACTGTCAGTTTGTGCTGAGTCGGCTGATAGCAACCAAGGAGCTACAACTGGACTCTGTGGCGTGAACTAGGGAGGAAAGGAAACATTAGCCGGCATTCTCACCCTGCTCACTATTTGGTGAACCCTGCTAGAAAATGCACATGATGCCGATATTGATTGAGCGCGGCTGTGCTAGTCTCCATGGTAAATAGCCTGCTGACATTCAGTGTCTGCACTCAGGTATGCATAGTAGCCAATTGGAGCAGGTGCTGGAGGTGGTCTGGCGCTTGTGGAACCATACCCCTAAGAGTCAGCGCCTTCAGGGGAAAATGGGACAATACTGGAAAAATAAAGTGGAAAACTGTGTCAGGTGGTATAAATCCATTATTTTTTCCATAGCATTAATAAAAACTATTTTTTCTTTATCATGTCAGAAATATCTCAAAGCACTTCATATACAATTAATTAGTTTGAAATGCAGCGATTGTTGTTATGCAAACAAATGCAGTTACTACATTGTGCACAGCAGGATCCCATAATGAAATGTCTGTGTAACACGCATCTCTGTCATGCAACTTGTGGAACATTTTGTTTTCTGTTTTTCCAGGGATAAAGACGGCCCAATAATTGCTCAAAAAAGTGATACTGTACCATTTCCCCAGTAATTCTTAAAGATTCTGGACAGGGATTATTATTAATTAAAACAAGTGATTCACTGGAATAAAAAGGTGAAACAAAATGCAACAAATAGGCAGTATTTTCAGTGTCTAACCTGTTTTGTGTTCTCATTTCAATCATTCCTTTGATGGAATGTAATACTTTTATGCTACTCTATTTTCTTCCCACACTCCAAACATAATGACTCATGTTGTGGCATGGCTCCATTGTATTGACAGCCCTCTAGTACATTGCCTAAGATGCCATTGTTCATATGTAAATCTACACGATGCGAGTAGATTAATCTGTAGGGGGCATCACACAAGCTTGATCTTGTTCTCCCGACACACACACATAAACAAACTTTCCAGTTGGAGTCATGGGATAGTGATCAGAAGTGGAATTGTTACAAAGTGCAAATTGCTCATTAAAGAACAAGCTATTTTTTGGATCAAATAGGTTTGTCTGCTTGACATTTGATGGTTTGTTGATTTGAATTGAAAAGTCTTATTTCCAATGTGAAGATCCAAAACCAATCAATTGGTTGATTTATACATGTGATTTGGTGTTGTATCCCTGGTGTAATTCCTTTTATCTTCTTCTTAGACAGTCCCTCGGAACCGAGGATGATTTGCTTCCACATTAAAAATGAGTTCTCAGGTGGCTGATGAGTCCAATGTGGGACCTACAGTCTCTGTCACAGGTGGCGCAGACGGTGGTTGAAGGGGCAGGTGGGTGGGGTGCTTGGGTTGCCATGTGCTCCTTGCGCTTGCCATTCCTTTTATATGTAGTGATCGGTCTACTGTTTAATTCACAAGCTGGACACAGATGAGAAAGTTCATTCCATCTATCCTTACTTGTCCATCAAGAAAATCTATACAGCCCCCCAATCACAGTATCCAACTATTTCTTAAATGATTCCAGGGTTTTGCCTCCAATACCTTACTCAGAAGTCCATTTAAAATATTGAACACTCATTGACTGAAGAACATCCCAATATCAGTCCTGAACTTGCATTTCTTTGGTTTGATTCTGTGCCTCTTGTCATTCTGTTATGGAGCACACATACAGAATTATACATATATAAATTGAATTTATGTATGAAAGATCATCTATTGTGTAGGAAACCATTTATAAGCAATCTTCCAATGATACTCAAAAGTTCAATGAAATATGAGATATATTTTGATGTTGACTTGGAAAGGCAACTATTGAAATTCAAGAGTAGACCATTTATGTCAGTTGTGGTTCAGCGATAGCACTCTTTGCCTCTGAGTCAAAAGGTTGTGGGTTCAAGTCCCACTCCAGAGACTTGAACACGTAGGCCCGTAACTTGTGGTCAGTGGTGAAGCAAAGGCATTTGCCGCTGGCCCCGAAGTAGGCTTCCCACAAAGATCTCGCAATCTCTGTGGTGAGAAGTTTGGCTTTTCTGATGTTCAGTTGAGATCAGTGTAAGGTAATGGGGAATCCCTAACACGAGTTGCTGTGATGTCAACAAGCTGTCTAAGCAGCCAATGCAGAATTCTCTCAGACCAGGAACCAGGAAGTGAATACGCTCCTTTTATTCTAACGTTTAAAAAATGTTAGAGAGCAAAAAAAGATTGGGGCTCTCACATGGGGAAAAGGTAAACCTGAAATAAAAATGAACAAACTTAATTATAATTTTTATTAAAATGGATAAATTTGACACTCCACAAAATTAAAATTCATTTTTCAGGGCCTTAACATTTGTTTAGCAGTCAATACGCTGTTAAAACCCCAGTTACACCTAATCCAAAAGGGTCTAACTCTTAATGGGGTATTTAACAGCGATATTACCACGGGAAGGCCGAGGTTTGCGCCAGTTTCACTGATTTCCCTGGTTACACTGATTGCCAGCTATGGAGTGGGTCACAGCACAGTCAGTGTCAGAGCAGTGAAGGACTGACCACAACTTCAGGATTTCCACGTTAGGATGCGCATGCGCTAAATCCTGAAGTTGCGGTCAGTTTCAAACGGGTAATAACTGCGAATGCTGTTTGTTCGCTGTTATTACCCACTGCAAAATCCGGGCCATAATCTACGCCGACACTTCAGTGCAATACTGAGGGAGTCTTTTGGATGAGACGTTAAACCGAAGCCCTGTCTGCCCTCTCAGGTGGATATAAAAGATCCCACGGCATTATTTGAAGAAGAGTTTTCCCTGGTGTCCTGGCCAAGATTTATCCCTCAACCAACATCACTAAAAAAAAATTGATTCTCTGGTTTACAGATAAAGCAGATTAACCAATTTAGCTCTAATTTTAAGATTATATGCCAGAACAATATGTTATAATTTCATTATATGATGTGTTGAAAGCTGAAGCTTGTAAAAGAACCAGAATTCTTCTGAAATTCTGCTACCTGATCAGACAAAGATTCTGTTTCAAACTATCTTTGAGATATGCCATGCTGATACATAAAGGTTTGCAAGAAAGCAAACCTGGCTCTGCCAGAATCCAGGGCCTCAATTCTAACTTCCCAACCAATGGGCAGGCAAGGGTTTAAAATTTCAAAAATGTAGCTCCCGCCTCCAACCTGCCGCGTTTCCGTCAGCTGTCATTTTAATGACGGCAACTTATCATGTTGACAAGGCTCCCGCTGCAGAGAGGAGAGAGCTTCATGAATTAAGATGCATTCTTTGATGCAATTAGAACCCTGATGCGATATTAACGACTGCTGCACGGATTAACGGAGGGGACCCTGGCGGGATTGGATTGGGACTGCATAGTGTGCCGAATGAAAAGGGGCCACGAGGTCAATAAAGCTGCAACATTCTTAGGTGCTTTTTCACTTTATTGTAGGCCGTGATTTTGTAGTCACTGTTGGAGTTTTGTTGAAATTGAGAGAATTGTTCCAAATATATGTCAGAAAAGCTGAGTATGGATGCTGCTTTAGTTGCACTCTATCGGAGTGAGGAAGAGCAGAAACAACAGCAAAGGAATGAAGAAGATAGAGCTGCAGGAGGGTCACAGCGAAGACAGCAACTGAGGGGGCATGCATGCAGAAGACCTTACCCACCTCATAGGGTCTACAAACAAAGGTCAGCTTCTTTGACCTGTCTGAGGAGCAGTGCTTCAGGGGGTTCAGACTGTCATGGTAGGTAGTCGCTGATCTCTGCAATCTCCTGGAAGATCTGCTGCTGGCTTAACAGGCGACAATGCCATGGCAGTGGCAATGAAAGTTACCACCGCCCTCAACTTTTAAGCCTCTGGACCCTTTTAGACTGCCAAGGGGGACATATCGGGGGTGTCTCAGTCAGCCACCCACCAGTACATCAGGCAGGTCACAGATGCTATATTTACCAGGGCCAGCTGATATATTTAATTTCCGACTGATGACGGCAGTCAGACTGAGGGAACTTTAGACTTCGCAGCCCATCTCTCTTACTAACATGCCCACTAGATGCGCCAGTCTCTGAGCTGATGCCTGTGAGTTTAACAGTGCGTCCTCAGGATGGATGAGTTCCTCTGAGGAGTCTTCTTTCTCTGTAGACAGGGGTTCTTATTCTTCATGTGAAGGACCTGGAGGAAAGAAGAAAGAGTGAAGACTTAGTAATGTATGGTAAGAAGAAAAAGTTAATTTGCACATGAAACACTTGACTATACTGGCTGAAGTGCTGGAAGTGGCTGAAGGTGCAGTTGGTTGTGGGAAATCAAGGGATCCATAGTTAAATCAGTCAACCTGCTCTGCAGAACCAGCAAACTCACCATCACCAATGCGGATTGTGTTACATGTGGCGCACATCTCCAGTGCTTCCTCCTCCGCCGGGGTCACTTCTGTGGTCCTGGCCCTCTCCCTAGTATTCTGTGCTCTCTTCTTCCGTAAAAGGGGTAGGACAGCATTATGAGTGGCTACCAAGGATGCGTGCTTCTTCTGGAGCTCAATGGCCTCCTCCTGTTCCTATGAAGTATCAGCCTAGATTACATGCTAAAATCTCTGGAGTGGGACTTGACTTTCTGACTCAAAAGCAAGAGTGCTAGCACTGAGCCAAGCTGATATCTGTCCTAAAGTTGTCTTTTTATTTTTGAACCATCCAGCGTGACTTAGCATCTTCAATGGGGGAATGGGGTGAGGAACAGGATGCTAAGATTTACGATAGCAAAATACTGCGGATGCTGGAAATCCGAAATAACAGAAAACGCTGGAAAAACTCAGCAGGCCAGGCAACATCCATGGAGAGAGAAACGGAGTCAACGTTTCAGGTCGAAGACCCTTCGTCAGGACTGAGAAAAAAGCAGGAAATGAAACAGATTAAGAAGCAAGTTTGGGGGCTGGGAAATGGGGAGGAGATGAAAAAACAAAAGGGAAGGTCTGGGAGGGGTGAGGAGACATTATTTCATCTTCCGATTAGGCACTTTACAGCCTTCCGGACTCAATATCGAGTTCAACAATTTCAGATCATAACCTCGGCCCCTATCATATTTTTTATATATTTTTTATCCACACTTTTGGTTTGTGCCTTTTCCTTTCTTCTCTCTCCCCCACATGGCAGCTGTCTTTCACTCTGCCAGCGCATTTCACCTAGAGCCATCCTCTGTCTCTTTACTTGTCCTATTACCATCTTGTCTTGCCTTGAATATCTCTTAATGTCTCCTCACCCCTCCCAGACCTTCCCTTTTGTTCTTTCATCCCCTTCCCCATTTCCCAGCCCCCAAACTTGCTTCTTAATCTGTTTCATTTCCTGCTTTTTTCTCAGTCCTGACAAAGGGTCTTTGACGTGAAACGTTGACTCCGTTTCTCTTTCCACGAATGTTGCCTGGCCTGCTGAGTTTTTCCAGCGTTTTCTGTTGTTATTAGCTAAGATTTACAGACTTGTTTCAGAGTTGTGAAAATGTGGAATGCAAGTTGCAGCATTATAGAAACATAGAAGATAGGAGCAGGAGTAGGCCATTCGGCCCTTCGAGCCTGCTCCGCCATTCAATGAGATCATGGCTGATCATTCAAATTCAGTACCCTGTCCCTGCCTTCTCCCCATATCCCTTGATCCCTTTAGCCTCAAGAAATATATCCAACTCTTTCTTGAATATATTTAATGAATTGGCCTCCACCGCTCTCCGTGGCAGAGAATTCCACAGGTTCACCACTCTCTGGGTGAAGAAATTCCTCCTCATTTCAGTCCTAAATGGCTTACCCCTTATCCTTAGACTATGACCCCTGGTTCTGGACTCCCCGACCATCAGGAACATCCTTCCAGCATCTAGTCTGTCCAGGCCTGACAGAATTTTATAGGTTTCGATGAGATCCCCTCTCAATCTTCTAAGCTCCAGTGAGTATAAGCCCAATCGACACGATCTCTCCTCATACGTCATTCCTGCCATCCCAGGTATCAGCCTGGTGAATCTTCGCTGCACTCCTTCCATGGCAAGAACGTCCTTCCTCAGGTAAGGTGACCAAAACTGCACACAATATTCAAGGTGTGGTCTCACCAAGGCCCTGTACAACTGCAGCAAGACATCCTTGTTCCTGTACTCGAACCCTCTTGCTACGAAGGCCAACATACCATTTGCCTTCTTAACCGCCTGCTGCACCTGCATGCTTACCTTCAGCGACTGGTGCACAAGAACACCCAGGTCTCTTTGCACTTCCCCTTCTCCCAATCTATTGCCATTCAAATAATAATGTGCCTTCCTGTTTTTGCCACCAAAGTGGATAACCTCACATTTTTCTGCCCAATCACCTAACCTGTCCAAATCGTACTGGAGTTTCATGACATCCTCCTCGCAGCATACCCTCCCACCCAGCTTTGTGTCGTCTGCAAATTTGGAGATATTACATCCAATTCCCTCGTCCAGATCATTAATATATATTGTGAACAGCTGGGGTCCTAGGACCGATCCTTGCGGTACCCCACTAGTCACTGCCTGCCACTCGGAAAACGACCCGTTTATTCCAACTCTTTGCTTTCTGTCCGCCAACCAGTTCTCTATCCAAGTCAATACCTTGCCCCCAATCCCATGTGCCTTAATTTTGCACGCTAATCTCTTATGCGGGACCTTATTGAAAGCCTTCTGAAAGTCCAAATACACCACATCCACTGGTTCTCCCTTATATATTTTACCAGTTACATCCTCAAAAAATTCCAGTAGCATGTTGACTTTGTCCGATCCTGTCACTGCTTTCCAAGTGCTCTGCTATTACATCTTTTATAATGGACTCTAGCAGTTTCCCCACTACCGATGTCAGGCTTACCGGTCTATAATTCCCCGCTTTTTCTCTGCCACCTTTTTTGAATAGTGGGGTAACATTCGCTACCCTCCAATCCATGGGTACTGTTCCAGAGTCTATTGAGTTCTGGAAGATGACCAGCAATGCACCTACTATTTCTAGGGCCACTTCCTTAAGTACCCTGGGATGTAGATTATCAGGCCCTGGGGATTTATCGGCCTTCAGTCCCATCAATTTTCCTAACACCATTTCCCTACAAATACTGATTTCTTTCAGTTCCACCCTTTCATTGTTGGTCTGCCATTTCTTTGTTCCCCATTATAAATTCCCCTGATTCGGACTGCAAGGGACCTACGCTTGACTTCACCAATCTTTTTCTCTTCACATATCTATAAAAGCTTTTACAGTCAGTTTTTATGTACCCTGCCAGCTTACTCTCATATTCTATTTTCCCTTTCTTAATTAATCCCTTTGTCCTCCTTTGTTGAATCCTGAACTGCTCCCAATCCTCAGGATTATTGCTTTTCCTGGCCAATTTGTATGTCCTCTCCTTGGATCTTACGCTATCCCTAATTTCCCTTGTTACCCACGGTTGAGTCACCTTTTTTGTTTTATTTTTATGCCAAACTGGGATGAACAACTTCTGTAGTTCATCCATTTGGTCTTTGAATGTTTGCCATTGCCTATCCACTGTCACCCCTTTGAGTGCCATTCCCCAATCAATCCTACCCAACTCGCTCCTCAGGCCATCATAGTTTCCTTTATTTAAATTGAGGACCCTTGTTTCTGAGTCAACGACTTCATTCTCCATCTTAATGAAGAATTCGATCATATTATGATCGCTCCGACCCAAGTGGCCTCGTACAACAAGATTGCTAATTAATCCTTTCTCGTTACATAATACCCAGTCTAAGATGGCCTGATCTCTGGTTGGTTCCTCGACATATTGGTCCAGGAAACCATCCCTTAAACACTCCAGGAATTCCTCCTCCACAGTATTGTTACCAATTTGGTTAGCCCAATCTATATGTAGATTAAAGTCACCCATGATGACTGCTGTGCCCTTATTGCACGCTTCTTTAATTTCCCTTTTAATGCCATCCCCAACCTCTGCCTTACTGTTTGGAGGTCTATATACCACTCCCACTAATGTTTTTTTCCTCTTAGTATTTCTCAATTCTACCCATACAGATTCCACATCATCAGAGCTAATATCCTTCATTACAATTGTGTTAATCCCTTCTTTAACCAGTAATGCTACCCCACCTCCCTTTCCTTTTTGCCTATCTTTCCTGAATATCGAATACCCCTGGATGTTGAGTTCCCAGTCTTGGCCATCCTTGAGCCACGTTTCCGTAATCCCAACCAAATCATATTCGTTTACCTCTATTTGCGCAGCCAATTCATCCACCTTATTACAAATGCTCCTCGCATTAAGACACAAAGCCTTCAGGCTTGTTTTTTTAACACTCTTAGACCTATTAGAATTATTATTTACTGTGGCCATGTTTGATTTAAACCGTTGATTTCTCTGACTGCCACTTTTGTTTTTCTCCTTCCTATCTTTTGCTTTTATCCTTGTTTCCCTTTCCTCTGTCTCCCTGCTCAGGTTCCCAACCCCCTTCCATTTTAGTTTAAACCCTCCCCCACAGCACTAGCAAACAAACCCCCTAGGACATCAGTTCCAGCCCTGCCCAGGTGCAGACCGTCCAGTTTGAACTGGTCCCACCTCCCCCAGAACCGGTTCCAATGTCCCAGGAACTTGAATCCCTCCCCCTGGCACCATTCCTCTAGCCACGTATTCATCTGAAGTATCCTTCTATTTCTACTCTGACTAGCACGTGGCACTGGTAGCAATCCTGAGATTACTACCTTTGAGGTCCTGTTTTTTAATTTACCTCCTAACTCCCTATATTCCGCTTTTACGGACAAATGGGAAGAAATATCTTGTTATTTTTAAATAAATACTTACTATACTGCTTATAATAAGCTTTAATAAATGTTTCTTATACTGAATTGGAACGATGGAGTGGCATGAGTCCAATGCCACCGAACAAATACAAGTGCCACTCTCTGTCTCCAAGAGGAGGGCACCACTAATAGAGAATAAATGGTCCAGTCAAATTAATAATACGTGCAAAGTGTTTAAAAAATAATTCTATTCTAATCATTGATGAGGCACACCACATTCTGCAGTGCCCACCAGTTGCAGAAAGTTTTGAACGAGCCAGTGGACACCCCATGTTAACGTTCCAAAGTCACCTGGATGCACACTCGGGCTTGGAACAAGGGAATACAGTCAGAGACCCTCCGTATCGATCTTATGCATCCTGGACCTGTGGATGGCAGACTTCCACCAGGAGGTCCGTGAACCAGGGGGCATAGATTTGAAGTAGTTGGTAGAAGGATTAGAGGGGAGATGAGAAAAACATGTTTCACCCAGAGGGTGGTGGAGGTCTGGAACTCATTGCCCAAAAGTACTTGGTTGTGCACTTGAAGAGCTGTAACCTACAGGGCTACGGACCTAGTGCTGGAAAATGGGATTAGGCTGGGTAGCTCTTTTCTGACCGGCATGGACACGATGGGCCGAATGGCCTCCTTCTGTGTCGTAATTTTTCCATGATTCTATGATCTGTTCCTCCTTGCGCACCACGTGACCAAAGACAACAACTGTGTAAATTTTGAAATTGTGCCCTGAAGAAGCAGCCTCTTCAGATTGAAGGGATAATTACAGTCCTAGCCCTTTTGGGCTACCCCAGATCAGGCATATTCCCCAGACGTTCACCTTCAACTTAAGTTAGAGATAGCCGAATTCCATAAGATGCTTAAATGGGTCTAAAGGTTCAGGCTATCTCTCCCTAAAGGAAAGGAACGACTAAAGATGTTACCGTCCTCCAGATAGTACTTTTAATAAGCTGAACTAGACTGCAACCTTCCGGAGGGTCCGGAATACCCCCCAGAATTCTGCAACTCCTTACAAAAGTGTACAGAATTTGTGGGTTCGCGAGTTTATACAGAATTACTCTTTGAGACAATTCTAAAAATATAGGCCTAGAAATTCAGTTGGTAGCGCCAGCTGCTAGCGCGTTAAGAGGGCGATAAGTGGGGCGCGAAGCGGCTAGCGCCTCTCGCGAACTTGAGTGAAGACTTAACGGCGGCGGGAAACCGCAACGCCCGCTCAGCTGCGTGTGCAGATCCTGACGTCATTTCATGGTGCAACGCCCTTGGTGCGCCCCAAACCGGAACTTCAGTGGCGCCCCCCTTCTTTCCACCTGGCGCTCGCAGCGACTGGTTGAGTGGAACGGTTCCCAGTCGTTGTGGGGCTGGGGGGGCGCTATTTAAAGGGGACTCTTCCTGCATTCTTTGTGGCAGCCATTTTGTTCCACTCCTTCTGTGAGAGAGAGCGCGGGATTTGGAAAGAGACAAAGGGAGAGAGCTTTCTGCTTTGACTCAGCGCTTGCACAGGTACTTCTGGCTTCAGCCCAGAGCTTTGCAGTTGCATTGATTTTTCAGTGCCATAGCCTTGAGTGGCCACATATAATGGGGGCTGCAATGGGTGGAAACGTTGGGTTTCTGCATTGCATTGAAAGGGCTCAGAGACGCCGAGAGAGAGTGTCAACCATGGCCAGACGGAGAAGGGCCAACAGGCGTCGGCACAGGAGGCCTTACCCTCCCAGGGTATACCGCCAGCACGTCTCCTACCTCAACATGTCTTGAGGAGCAGTGCATTCGGAGGCTTCGATTCAGAAGGGAGGTGGTCACTGAGATCTGCCACCTGCTTCAGAGAGATCTGCAGTCTCAGCTGAGGAGCAGGACGTCTCGGTCGGTGGCAGTGAAGGTGCCACCGGCTCCTTCCAATCCGCTACTGGGGACATTGCCAATGTCTCCCAGTTCGCGGTGCATTGCTGCATCCGCCAGGTCATGAATGCCCTCTTCAGAAGGAGACGTCAGTACATTTCCTTCCCCATGACCCTGGACAAGCAGCAAGAGCATGCAATGGGATTTGCGAGAATAGCGGGCTTCCCCATGGTCCAGGGCGCCATTGACTGCACGCATGTGGCTTTGCGGGCGCTTCTAGAGAATGCCGAGGATTACCGCAACCGGAAGGGGTACCATTCGCTGAACGTGCAGTTGGTGTGTGACCACAGGCAGCTCATACTAGCTGTCAATGCCCGCTTTCCAGGCAGCAGCCACGCCACCTTCATCCTGCGCCAGACTTCTGTGACAGACATTTTCGAAGCCCCGGCTCACCCAGGAGGCTGGCTTCTCGGGGACAAGGGCTATCCTTTGTGCACCTGGCTGATGACCCCGCTCCGTGCGCCCACCACCCCTGCTGAAGAACGATACAATGACAGCCATCACGCGACCAGGAACATCATTGAGCACACAATCGGCGTGCTGAAGCAACGGTTCCGCTGTCTGGACCATTCCAGGGAAGCCTTACAGTACTCGCCTGAGCGAGTCTCCCATTTCGTTGTAGTGTGCTGCATGCTGCACAACCTGGCTATCCTCAGGACTCAGCCACTGCCAGCAGACATTGGAGGACCACCAGAGGAGGAGGAGGAGCACCAAGACGGGAGGGAGGCACAAAGTGCAAGGGCCGTCCGTCAGTGGCTTATTGCAAGTCGGTTCTAGGCCCCCTCTCAGGGAATGGCTTGTGCCATTGAAAGAACATGAATGGAGCTGCTCCGCAAACCCTGAGGCGGTCAAGGCAACAAATAGTTCAAAGTGCAAACATGCACAATCTGAATAAAGACAATTTTTTATTTAACAAACTCTGTGCCCTTCCCGCATGACAAACAATTACAGAGAAACCCCTCGAAAAACAGTCAGACACATAACTGGCTCTCACAACCTGGAGACAATGAACAAAACAGTTAAACAAAAATGCCAATGATCCTCAGCCTTCATAAAAAACAAACACAACATCCTCGGCCTTCAGAAAAACAAACACAACATCCTCGGCCTTCAGAAAAACAAACACAACATTTTGCCACACCTCCTACTCTTTGGCCTGCGAGGGTGATCTGCCTCGCTTGCGAGATTGGCCCCTTCCCGCCCTGCAGCTCCTCCGCAATGGGACCCCAGTGGCTGCAGCAAGGCTGGGGGAAGGCTGCTGAGGGTCAGATAGTGAGTCGGCAGATGCCCTTAGGGGACGGCCTGGACCAGCTCTGGGCCTGGAGGGCCCGGCTGCTGACTGCTCCAACTCTGTTTGGGCGGCAGCAGTCTGTCCTACGGGTGGTGGCAGCTGCAGTGGAGGAGTGACAATGTTGGCCAACCTGACAGAGCACAGGCACTCCCTGGTCGGACGAGACACTGGCACTCGCACGGGCCAGCACTGAAGCATGCACAGCAATCTGAAGCACAGACTGCTGGGCTGCTGCGGCGCGGGCCCCGGCGATTCCTGGCCGATCCAGCGAGGGTGGCAGCAGTTAGTGCTCGTGTGGCCCTGATCTGTGTTTGCATCAGACCAGCCAGTGACTGCATGGCACGACTAAGCACTTGGCTGGATGCCGCATGTGATGCAGCAACGTCCTGCTGACTCCTAGCCTGTGCTGCCCCGAAGTCCTGCAGACTCCTGGCCTGTGCTGCCCCGAATTCCTGCAGACTCCTGGCCTGTGCTGCCCCGAGTCCCTGCACACTCCTTGCCAGTGACTCTATGGAGTCAGGCATCCTTGTCACTGCAGTCATGAGCTCAATGTGCTTGCGCTCAGCCTGGGCGCCCATTTCACCAACGAACCGCATCTCCTCTGCGCTCACTGTAGCAGGACTGGAGGCCGCACTCACCCTCCGGGGAGAAGGCCGCCGAGCTTCCCTACCCCTCCCGCGTTGCTGCAGCCCGCTGGGCCCCGGAGCTTCACCCTCCTCAGACCCTTCCCCCCTGCTCCCCTCCAGGGAAGACATGTCCCCATCATGGCCATGGGCTGCCTCGGCTGAGGGTGGCACTGATGGTCCGGCTTCCTCTTCCTCCTCCTCGCCTTCAGATTCACTCAGTGCCAGCTTGAGTGCCCGCCTCCTCACCTGGCGAATCAGCATCTGAAAGCAGGGAGGCACAAGAGTTGCTTTAGTGTGAGGACAGGGCGGCAGCGAGGGAGGCATGAGTGCTGCTATGCACTGCATTGGTTTGAGAGTGGCAAAGGATGCTGGTGTGAGGCACAAGTGGAAAGAGAGAGGTCAAAAAGGTGATGACCTTGCCATTGCTGTCCAGAACGGGGTCGGCATCTCTAGTGGCGACGGGGCCAATCAGGCGGCCTGCCAAAATCCGCTCCACTCGCTGCTCCAGGTCGCTGAGGTCTTTAAGCTCAGGACGGCCTCCCCCGGTCCGTTGCTGCTGCCTCCTATTGTGGGCCAGCTTGCCCTGCAAGAGAAAGGACGGGCTCTGAGTACACCGTGAAGCCCTGATCTTGCCTGCACTGCCTCCCATGGTGGAACAGCCCTGACAGTGTCAAGCCCTGATCTCGCCTGCACTGCCTCCCATGGTGGACTAGCCCAGACAGTGTCAAGCCCTGATCTCGCCTGCACTGCCTCCCATGGTGGAATAGCCCTAACAGTGTCAAGCCCGGATCTCGCCTGCACTGCCTCCCATGGTGGAATAGCCCTGACAGGTTCAAGCCCTGATCTCGCCTGCACTGCCTCCCATGGTGGAATAGCCCTGACAGTGTCAAGCCCTGATCTCGCCTGCACTGCCTCCCATGGTGGAATAGCCCTGACAGTGTGTCAAGTGGTGATGTGCATGTGATTTTCATGAGAGTCCCATAGGTGTTGGATGAGGGCTGGGCATTGGGGCTTTCAGGACCCTTTGGCCATAAAGTGAGGTGCACATGCAGGGATGAAGAGGATACTGGAAAGGGTACTCACCCTGACAACCCGAGTGAGGTCGTTGAACTTCTTCCTGTATTGCATTGGTGTCCTAGGGACCATGTTGCTGGAGGTCACTCTGTGTGCCACCTCCCTCCAAGCTTTTCTATATTCGCTGGGCAGCGGCCTCCTGCCACTGTCAGGAAAGAGGATAGGTCGCCTGTGCTCCACTGCGCCAACCAGAATCTTCAGGGCACCCTCACTGAAGCGCTGCGCTCGCTCCCTGGCCTTCTCCATTGTCGTGGGCGTAACGTTGTCAAAGCAGGTCTGTCCAGGCCTAGAATCAGGGCTCCAGTGTGCAGGGCGTGGCTGCAAACCAAATCGACCCTCCCCCTTTAAGAGCTGACCGGCGCCAGCGTGTCTGCTTGCAATCGATAACTCGCCGCACCTGTGCTGCGCCTGCCCTCGGTGGTAGCGCCTCGGCTCGCCGGCTTAGCGCCTTATGATAGTCATGCACCGCCTGCTTTAGCGCAGCATCAACCTCTTGGGGTGATGCAACTCAATTTCGGCGAAGGTGGCGCTAAGTTGCGCCGGGCGCTAAATTTAGCGAACGCTCGGCTGTAGCGCCCCAAACGTGGCGATACTGAATTTTTAGGCTATATAGTTTTATTTAAGAGCCGACTTTCAGTTAACATCTGTTGAATCAGTCGCAACATTAACAATTCAAAATACAATTAGCTTACATTCCTTATTTCTCAGAGATCCTTATTTTCAAATCTTTACTTCGTTACATTTCTTATTTCTTACTTATTTCTAAATCCAGAACATCCACCAAAATCAATCTGACTTCCCGCGACTCATAGTTAAAAACTTACAGAGATGCCTCTGGAAAGTTGAGAAACGCCCTGCCCGTTCAGCTTGTTCTGACTTCTGTTAAAAATGGTCTTATTTTTATACCCTTTTGGCAGTGGTTTCTTCTTTGATGTTCTCTGCTGATGTCAGCTAATTGTCTTTATTGATACCTCTTTCGAATGCTTTCTATTTTACTATCCATTCAACTATTGCATGCATACTTATTTCTCTACCTTTAGGTGTTCCAAAAACCATCATAAAAACAATGACAGCAATGGTTTCTGTTTGATGTCATTCTTATCAAAGATTCTTCATTCAATTCTTAATATTGGCTTACTGGTTTTTAGCAGACATTTTGACTCCGTGGTGATCCAAGTTTAATACAAACACAATGCAATTGCTTGGTGTATCTATTGAAGTTATATCTTCAAAGTCTCCTTGTTGGTAATATATTTACTATATGTATAAATTAAAGACACTTTGACCAGGGTGGTTCATGCATTTCTAACTATCTCAATTGGTTGCATATTTAATCGTGTTTCCTGTTATCCAAGTTTAACATAAAACTATTTGACCAGATGTTTCTTTTACTTGATATCATGTTTTCAAAGGCACATGCCTCTTTTAATGTTTGTGTTTCTGTTCCAACGTGTTAGCTCTTAACACTTCACTTGGGTCTTCCATTGTGTTACACCCAAACTCTAGACTCTTCGGAAGCAAATCTTTGCTTTTCAATAGGGTCTTGGTTTCTTGGTCAATATCCCTTTCCTATTTCAAAGCCTGTTTACAACTTTGTTATCAACTGATCTTTATCTCAGAAGCCTGTATTCTGTTTACAGCCTGTGTCTGCTGAGACTTGTGTCTTTTAAACCTAGTATGTCTTTTATTATTAATATTAAAAATCTGTTCATGGTATCGTGTATTTCTCTGAATCATGGCTATTCCTTCACAAGATAACAACAACTTGCATTTATATAGAGCCTTTAACGTAGTAAAACACCCCAAGGTGCTTCACAGGAGCATTATCAAACAAAATTTGACACCAAGCTACATAAGGAGATATTAGGGCAGAAGAGCTAAGTTTTAAGGAGCGTCTTAACGAAGGAAAGAGAGGTAGAGAGGCGGAGAGGTTTAGGGAGAGAATTCCAGAGCTTAGGGCCTAGGCAGCGTGAATGGGACTTGGTGCCAGTTAGGAAACAGGCAGCAGAATTTTGGATAAGCGCAAGTTTATGGAAAGTGGAAGATGGGAGGCTGGCCAGGACTGTGTTGGAATAGTCAAGCCTACAGGAAACAAAGGCATGGATAAGGGTTTCAGCAGCAGAGGAGATGAGGCAGGGGTGGAGTCGGGCGATGCTACGGATTTGTTAAAGATAAATCGTGTTTAACTAACCTAATTGAGTTTTTTGATGAGGTAACAGAGGGTTGATGAGGGCAATGCGGTTGATGTGGTATACATGGACTTCCAAAAGGTGTTTGATAAAGTGCCACATAGTTGAAGCCCATGAAATAAAAGGGACAGTGGCAGCATGGATACGAAATTCGCTAAGTGACAGGAAACAGAGAGTAGTGGTGAACGGTTGTTTATCAGACTGGAGGAAGGTACACAGTGGGGTTCCCCAGGGGTCGGTACTAGGACCATTGCTTTTCTTGATATATAGTAATGGCTTAGACTTGGGTGTACAGGGCACAATTTCAAAATTTGCAGATGACACAAAACTTGGAAGTACTATATAGTGGACAGTGAGGAGGATAGTGATAGACTTCAAGAGGACATAGGCAGGCTGGTGGAATGGGCGGACACATGGCAGATGAAATTTAATGCAGAAAAGTGTGAAGTGATACATTTTGGTAGGAAGAATGAGGAGAGGCAATATAAACTAAAGGGTACAATTCTAAAGGGGGTGCATGAACAGTGTGTCCTGGGGCTATATGTGCACAAATCGTTGAAGGTGGCAGGGCAGGTTGAGAAAGCAGTTAAAAAAGCATACGGGATCCTGGGCTTCATAAATAGAGGCATAGAGTACAAAAGCAAGGATGATGAACCTTCATAAAACACTGGTTTGGCCTCAACTGGAGTATTGTGTCCAATTCTAGGCACCGCACTTTAGGAAGGATGTGAAGGCCTTCGAGAGGGTGCAGAAAAGATTTACAAGAATGGTTCCAGGGATGAGGGACTTCAGTTTTGTGGATAGACTGGAGAAGCTGGGGTTGTTCTCCTTGGAGCAGAGAAGGTTGAGAGGAGATTTGATAGAGGTGTTCAAAATCATGAGGGGTCTAGACATAGTAGATAGAGAGAAACTGTTCCCATTGGCAGAAGGGTTGAGAACCAGAGGGCACAGGATCAAGGTGATTGGCAGATGAACCAAAGGCGACATGAGGAAAAACTTTTTTACGCAGTGATCTGGCATACACTGCCTGAAAGGGTGGTGGAGGCAGATTCAATTGTGGCTTTCAAAAGGGAATTGGATAAGTACCTGAAGGAAAAAAATTTGCAGGGCTACGGGGAAAGGGTGGGGAAGTGGGACTAGCTGAAGTGCTCTTGCAGAGAGCCGGCACATGCTCGACGGGCTGAATTGCCTCCTTCTGTGCTGTAACCATTCCATGATTCTAGGTGGAAATAGGCGGTCTTAGTGATGGCATGGATATGTGGTCGGAAGCTCATCTCGGGGTCAAATACGAGACCAAGGTTGAAACAGTGTGGTTCAGCCTCAGACATTTGCCAGGGAGAGGGATGGAGTCGATGGCTAGGGAACGAAGTTTGTGGCGGGGACCGAAGTCAATGGCTTCCGTCTTCCCAATATTTAGTTGGAGGAAATTTCTGCTCATCGAGTACTGGATGTCGGACCAGTTGAGAAAGGTGGTGGTGAGGTAGAGCTGGATGTCGTCAGCATACATGTGGAACCTGACGTCTTTTGGATGATGTCGCCAAGGGGCAGCATGTAGGTGAGAAATAGGAGGGGGCCAAGGATAGATCCTTGGGGGGCACCAGAGGTAACAAAAGGGAGGGGGTGCAATCTTCTGCCTTGGGATATAAATATGAAATACAGGACAACAACTTGCATTTATATAGCATTTTTAATGTAGAAAAACATCTCAAGGCACTTCACAGAGGCGTAATATAAAAACAACGGACAGTGAGAGGCAAAGAGGAAAGATAAGGATGGATAACCAAAAGTTTGACAAAAGATTTGGGTTTTATGGAAGAGAGGGAAGTGGAGAGGCAGAGGAGTTTAGGGAGGGAATTCCAGAATATGAACCTTTGGTGGCTGAAGGCATGACCACCAATTTTGGGGCAATGCACAAGAGGCTGGAGTGAGAGGAACCAACAGATTGGGGGAGGGGTGGGTTGTAGGTGGTTACAGAGATAGAGAGCTGAGGCCATGAAGAGTTTAAACAGATTTGAGAATTTTAAATTTGATGCACTGGGGGATCAGAAGCCAACATAAGTCAGTGAAGACAGAGTTGATGGGCGAGCTGGAGATAGGATGCGAGTTTTGGATGAGCTGGTTTACGGAGGATAGTTAATGGGAGGGCAGCCAGGAGAGCAATAGAATAGTCAACTCAGAGGTGTGAATAAGGGTTACAGCAGCGTATGAGCCGATATAGGAGTTGATGCAGGCCACATTAAATCAAATCATCAAATCAAATCAAATCAACTTTTATTGTCATTGTTAGTGCACAAGTGCAGTACAACGAAATGTAGGCTTGCGGCTCCCGAGAGTGTACAATTTGGATTAGGACACTTAAACATTTCAACATACATTTGTACATATATATTAGCATAAATATGATCATAATAAAGTGCATCGGCAGATGTGCAGGCTTTAGTGTTTATTTGTGGAGTTCAGTAGGATGACAGCCCTGGGAAAGAAGCTGTTCCTAAATCTGGTCGTACGGGTGCGAATGCATCTGTAGCGTCTTCCAGATGGTAGGAGGGCGAACAGACTGTGGCTGGGGTGGGTAGGGTCTTTGATGATGGTCCGTGCCCTCCGTAGGCAGCGTTTCTGATATATATGTTCTATGGTCGGTAGCCGGGTGCCGGTAATGCGTTGGGCAGTTTTGACTACCCGCTGCAGGGCTTTCCGGTCATGGGAGCTACAGCCGCCGTACCATACCGTGATACAGTTTGTCAGGATGCTCTCTACAGTGCAGCGGTAGAAGTTAGAGAGGATCAGGGGTGACAGATTACATCCCTTCAGCCTCCTCAAGAAATATAGGCGCTGCTGGGCCTTCTTCACCAGAGAGGAGGTGTTGAGGGACCAGGAGAGGTCTTCCGTGATGTGGACTCCGAGGAACTTAAAGCTGGCCACCCTTTCCACCTCCGCCCCATTGATGTGGATGGGGGTGTGACTTCCGCCTTTGGACTTCCTGAAGACCACGATTATTTCCTTTGTTTTCTTGGTGTTAAGGGCCAGGTTGTTGTCGGCGCACCACTTCACGAGATGCTGGACCTCCTCCCTGTAGGCTGACTCATCATTGTTGGTGATCTGGCCTACTACTGTGGTGTCATCTGCAAACTTGATGATGGTGTTGGAACCATTAACAGCCACACAGTCGTGGGTGAAGAGGGAGTAGAGGAGGGGGCTCAGCACACATCCTTGTGGGGCCCCCGTGTTCAGGGTCGGGGGGGGGGGGGGGGGAGGTGTGGTTGCCTAATTTGACAGACTGGGGTCTGTTTGTTAGGAAGTCCAGGGTCCAGTTGCAGAGGGAAGTGTTCAGGCCAAGAGTTTGGAGTTTGGTGGATGTATGAGGTCTTTGTGATGGAGAGGATTATGGGGTCAGAAACTTAGTTTGGGGTCGAATAGGCCTCTGAAGGTGCAAACAATCTGGTTCAGCCCAAGACAGTGGCTGGGGACAGCGTGGAGTTGGTGGCAAGAATACGGAGTGTGTGGCAGGGGGATGAAGACAATGGATTTGGTCTTCCCAATGTTTAGCTTGAGGAACTTGCAGCTCATACAAGGCTGGATGTCAGCAGAGAGGCTTTAGAGGGGTCGAGAGAGGTGGTGTCATCAGCAATGTTCCCCCTAATTTTGTTTTGGGTGCGCGGTCCCTTTAACGGGCTGCATGGCCCATTCAAAGTTTCGTGCATGTGCAAAATTTCACATTTGAAAAGCCAGTCCCTGGCTGCGCGGGAATGGCTGACAGCTGCGCGGCTGCGCAGCTTAAAGGGAATGTTGGTCATCAGCATACATGTGGAAGCTGAACCCATGTCTGTGGATGATGTTGCCAAAGGACATGTGTGTACATTAGGATGAGGCAGTGGCCAAGGACAGATACCTGGGATAACAACAGAAAACACTGGAAAAACTCAGCAGGCCAGGGCAGTATCCATGGAAAGAGAAACAGAGTTAACGTTTCAGGTCGATGACCTTTCGTCAGAACTGGAATAAAGCAGGAAATGGAAAGCAGGTTTAGGGTCTGGGAAAAGGGGGATGAAAGAACAAAAGGGAAGGTCAATGATAGGATAGAAAGCAGGAGAGATTAAGAGACATTAAGAGATATTCAAGGTGAGAGGAGCTGGTAATGGGACAGGTTAAGAAACAAAGGATGGCTCTAGATGGGGTGTGAATTGCGCTGGCAGAATGAAGGACAGCTGCCATGTGGGAGGGAAGAAGAAAAAAAAGAAAATATATATGTGATAGGGGCCGAGGTTATGATCTGAAATTGTTGACAGATACCTGGGGATCTCCTGAGACATGGAAGGCGAGAAGAGAGGCCATTGCTAGCTCTGCCTACGTATGGATAGTTAAAAGTTGAACAAAGCGAGGGCAGTCCCACTGAGCTAATCAATGGAAGAAAAGCATTAGAGGAGGTGTGGTTGACCATGTCAAAGGCTATACAGGAGGGTTAATGCACTGTCATTTACGACTTTGGTTAGGGCCATTTCAGTGCTGTGGGATAGGTACACGTCATGGATTAAATTAGCTTGGAAAATACATGGGAAATATAGGGGTGAAACTAAAATGTGACGGGGTTCAGGGCTGGGGCATAGGGGGCTTGTGGGTAGGTTTGGTTTGGTGGGCAAGGGGAAGGGGAGGAAGCAGCAGACATAGCTGACTGGATGGTCCCCATCTTGGTGATAAAGAAGTTCATGAGCAGTTCACACTTATTAGAGGTGAGGTTGGAAGTGCAGGGGAGAGGAGTTTAAGAAGATTTATGGTAATGGAGAAAAGAAACTGAGGGTTATCTGAAAAGCGACAGATACAAATTCGATGCCAATGCACCATGCAGCACTCTCCAGCCCAGGTGATGCTAGGGAGGATCCCCAATTACAGGGGTTTCAACTAGGAATGTTTCCTGCTGGTTAGTAGGATATTCTTCCAAATTGTGCAAGGGTGGAAGATGAAGAGGAGAGGGTGCAGCAGGAAACAGAGGAAGTCCCCCTCCATCGAGTGGAATCGCCAGTAATTATTTCTCTACTCACCGCCTGCATTGTTATCTCTGGACTCCCCTAAGGATCAATCTT
The DNA here is from genome assembly GCF_052327205.1 of Somniosus microcephalus. Lineage (NCBI taxonomy): Eukaryota > Metazoa > Chordata > Chondrichthyes > Squaliformes > Somniosidae > Somniosus > Somniosus microcephalus. The sequence goes on from NC_140993.1 coordinate 70,658,079, forward strand.
TGGGCTCTCCCATTGAGGCATCATCTGTATACGTGGGAAAAGATCCATTTGAGGGAGGGTGAGATCAAGTGGAACAGGTTTGCCCATCTAACGGAGTCAGGGCCAAGTGTGTTTTTTAGTTCATGGTTGGGCATAAACCCAGAGCATTCGGGTGTCCAAAGTTATCTTTGCAACAAGGGCTAGTTTCTCCCTGGCCAAATGCTGCAATCATTTTGTGCCAGCAATTGAATGTTGGCCAGGACACTAGTACTCACCTGCTCTTATAATAGTTCTTTTACATCCAATAGGTTTGACAGCACTCCCTCAGTACTATACTGAAATATCACCCTAGATTACATGAAGTCTCTGGTGGGGATAGAATGTTTGATCTTATGATTTAGAGGCCACTGAACATCTTTCGAAAATCTGCCTTTTATTACATTGAACCAATGTCACTGTTTTCGCCAACCTCCCTTGGCTGCCACAACAACTTGCATTTATTTATATAGCACCTTTAACGTAGTAAACTCTCCCAAGGCACTTCCATCACCCATGGAAGCATAGGCTGCTCCTTCAGTGTAGTACTAGCACGAGTCGGAGTTTTCAATAAAGGAAGTGGAGGGGAAGGAAATCCTGCTAAGCTTTACACATTTGTTCCAGGGTTATCAAAATGTGGAATGCAGGTTGCAGAGTTGAAGTGTAGAAGGAAGAAAATCTTGATTTAAAAAAAAACCTGTAGCGCTTAAATAAAGGCTACTTATAATAACACCAGAAAACTTATACAAAAGTAAAATACTGCGGATGCTGGAAATCTGAAATAAAAAATGAAAATGCTGGAAATACTCAGCAGGTCAGGCAGCATCTGTGGAGAGAGAAACAGAGTTAACGTTTCAGGTCGTCAAGTTTCATCGACCCGAAACCAGAAAACTCTTTATGCCAAGAGGATTGAATCTCCATTATATAGGGTGGGAGGGGGGTTGGTTTGGAAATGGTTTGGGTGTCAGTTTGATGGACGCCTCTTTCCTTCTCAACCTAATTTGCTGCTACACCTTGAGGTCCCGCCTCCCCCCTCCCGCTGCTCAGCCACAAACCTCTCGACGCAACTGGCTGCGCGACATCACAATCCAGCGTCACCAAACCCTGACGCACCAAGCAATTGGTCCGAGGTCGTGGCAATCACGTCCTGCGTCATCACATTAGGTTGAGGCGAGGATCTTTAGCGGTCGCACAGATTGAATTCAAGCCTGAAAACCATTAACCAGACGAGAGGGAGGAGAGAAATTAAATAAAGTTAGGGTGGGGGCAAAAATAAAAATTACCGTAGCAAGATTTCCAGTCAGCATCACGTAAGTCGACTTTCATACGATAAAACGACGTTAAAATATACATTCTGCCACTGAGGGGGGGGTTGGGTTAGGGCGGGTAAAGGGAAAAAAGAAATTCCCTCATCATTTATTCAGGGTGGCGCCTTTCGTGTCAACGCAACTTGCTACCGGAAGTCCTGCCCTGAATCTATTGGCGCGACGTCTTGACGTCGATTGGACGGGAAGCTGGCGCCGGGGCGCCATTGCTCGCGCCGATTGGCTGCCTCACTTGTCGGTCGCGCGCGGAGGAGGCGGGTGGACGTCGCGTACGCACGCCACGGCGGTTTATCAGGTTTGGTTGCGCTGCCCCTCCCCTTTCCATCAGGCTGACTAACTTTGCAGCACTGACTTGTCTCTTTGGTTTTTTACCCCTGTCTGTTTAAGAACTGATTTCTGTAGCTCAATATATAGATATAATAAAGATCCTCAACCTCTGAGGAGCGACTTTAACACAATAATACAGAAACTTATACCAAATTCAGGTAAAAAAAAAAGTTAATATAATTTGCTTTTAATTTTTTAAAATGTATTGCTTGGGGCATTCCATTATTAGGGTGTGTTTTGTTGTGATTGACTGAACCTGTCAAAATGTGTAATTTAGGTTTTTTTTACATTTTGTATTTAAATTAACTTGTGTGTTGGTGTCTGGTGCAATGCAGATTTAGGTTTTTTTAAGTATATAGTATAAAAGTATTTTGTAATTGGTATGTGTATATGCTAATAATTTTATTTCCATTGTGTTGTATTTGTTGTGCTGTGTTTTGTCTTGGGGGTGGGAATGTAGTTGTAATAGAATGGGTGTGGCAACACAAGAAGCAGGGAGTTAGGCCATCCAGCATAGACTGCCTAATCCATTGCACCGATTCAATGGATTAAGTTAAATTTTATGGGGAAAGAGGATATGGGGAAAGAGGAGATGGGTAAATGATCCACTATAAGAAATGTCCTTTTTTTCAACTGGGATGGGGGTGAGACTAGTTTAAGGCAAGCTCCCTATTGCTGTTGGGAGATGATGAATAAGCAGAGGTTGAAGTGACCAGCCATTGTTTCATCTTGTTTGTGTATGTTGCACTTGTACGTATCATAGATTAACTTTTTTCCCCCTCTCATCCAGTTTTAACTATATGGTGAACTCTAAACAGTTAATTAATAGGAATACATAAGTAGTATAATTCCATGGCTGTTTTGAAATCAGTATTCAGTTTGCAGGATGAGTGGAATTGTCTCCCAGACAGGGTAGATGGGAGTACCCTCACCACGTGGACTGCAGCGGTTCAAGAAGGCAGCTCACTGCCACCTTCAAGGGAAGCTAGGGATGGGCAATAAATGCTGGCCTTGCCAGTGACGCCCACATCCCATGAATGAATAAAATAAAAAAAGATGCTGAGAGGCTGTTTCCCCTGGCTGGAGAGTCTAGAACTAGAGGTCATAGGCTCAGGATAAAGGGTCAGCCATTTAGGACTGAGATGAGAAATTTCTTCACTTAGAGGGTTGTGAATCTTTGGAATTCTCTACCCCAGAGGGCTGTGGGTGCTCTGCCGTTGAGTATATGCAAGGATGAGATCGATAGATTTTTGGACTTTGCTCTGCATCCAGCTGTTGGAAGCTCGGGCATGAGAGGTGACTGAACTAGAGTTAATTTACCCCTTGTGATTCACCCAGTTTGTTTTCCCTTGTGAAGGAATAGTCTCGCCTCGCTTGACATCATCCTAATGGCCTAGTTGAGACTTGAAAGTTGACAATTAGGAAAACCACAAGTGTGAATATATGTACTGGTGTGCGGTGTCCTTCCATACAGTCTTCACACCTGAGGAAGCCGTTCAGGCTGGCTTTGTTGGAGCATGTGGTGCCATTGGGTTAGTAGGCAAGATTGGAGCCATAATTTATGCACCGCTGCTCCACATTGGGTGAATTTTCTGATCTTAACTGAATGGAGGCTGAATGCTTCCCTGGTGTATATGTGTGGTGGGGGAGAAGGAATCTAAGGGGAAGTCACCTGAACTGCTTGTGTGTTACTCTTGGTGGTCTGTTCCAAAGTGACATTTGGCAGAGCTGTAATGCAGGCTCCAAGCCCATTTCAGTCTGGAAGGCAAATAGTATGAGGTAGGGAAGAAGGAAGCAAGAGTTGAAAGAATAAGAAATTGTGTGTGGGGGCCAAGGTGGGTTTAAGATTGTGAACTGTCTATACATGATGTGTGGTGAGCTAGTACCCAGTATGTTAGAACAGGGTATCCATGGTTGTGGCACTTGGGGAAGGGGGGCTGCTGATAGTAACTCTATGCAGAGTGTACCTCACGCTATGACTAAGCTCATTTAAACTGGCACTATTCAGTTTCATTGCTCTGGAGGTTCTTTGTTTTGCCCAAAAATGTTCCTAATCTTTGATTATCCTGAGTGTTGCATTGTTCTGCCTTGTGATGGGCTGCCTGTGTGCAGGGGGCCTGTGTGAACCGCATAAGAGGCAGGAATACGTTGGACTTGAGGATCCTAACCCCTTGCTGGTGATACTGCAGTATCCCAGGATGGCTGCATTTTGTAAAGATTTTGCAACAACTGGATTACATTATCTAATTAATGGCATCTGTTCAATTTAAGATTAATCCAGGCAAACTGAGTACCTATAAAATGTGTATACAGTCTGCGCCATATCAAGGTGTGAAATGTGTAAAATAACTACGGTTTTGTATGTATTGATATACAGTCATGCACCGAATCACTCGTAAAGGCACTTACTTGCTGAGCCAGTCCAGCTCCTAATTAGAGCTGGACTTCTCTTCACCGTCTCAGTAAAGTGAAGTCGTGACTATTGCTTGTGTGTCAGCTATGGCTCAGTGGGTAGCACACTCGTCTCTGAGTCAGAGGTTGTGGGTTCAAGTCCCACTCCAGGGACTTGTGCACATTAAAAAAAATCTAGGCTGACACTCCAGTGCAGTACTGATGGAGTACTCTACTTTATCTAATCCTATCAACATAACCTTCTATTCCTTTCTCCCTCATGTACTTATCTAGCTTCCCCTTAAACGCATCAATGTTATTCGCCTCAACTACCCCATGTGGTAGCAAGTTCCACATTCTAACCACTCTCTAGGTAAAGAAGTTTCCTCTGATGCATTGGTTTTCTTATTGATTGCATTGGAGAGACAGGCATGCATAGTTTAGCTCCAATTTCCCCCCACCCCCACCCCAATCTACCTCTGCAGGTTGGGGTATAGTGCTCCAGAAATTGGTGTCTTCCTTGGACTCTGGCTACTGTTCATGTGTGAGCCTAAACAGCGAGTCACATCTGAGCCTCCACATGTCCTTGTCTGCAGTTCATAGGTGCACTTTTCAGCTGAAGTCACTGTCGGCAATCAAGAGCAGGAACTTAAAAAAAAATCATCTCCCTCCTGGGACCTCAACTATGCGCCTATATTTATTAATGACTTGGATAACACAATAGAGAGCCATATCTCCAAGTTTGCCGATGACACAGATAGGTGACATAGTAAACAGTGTGGATGGGAGCATAAAATTACAAAGACATTGATAGATTAAGTGAGTGGGCAAAACTGTGGCAAATGGATTCCAATGCAGATAAATGTGAGGTCATCCATTTTGGACCAAAAAAGGATAGATTTGAGTTTTTTTAAATGGTGAAACATTAGAAACAGCGGAGATCCTAAGCGATTTAAGGGACCAATTACACAGATCACTAAAATGTAGAGGTCATGTACAAAAAATAATCGAAAAGGCTAATGGAATGTTAGCCTTTATATCTAGAGGACTAGAATATAAAGGGGAGGAATTTTTACTACAGCTATACAAAGCCCTGGTTAGACCACATCTGGAGTACTGTGTACCGTTCTGGGCACCGCACCTTAGAGAGGATATATTGGCCTTGGAAGGAGTGCAGCTCAGATTCACCAGAATGTTAGCAGGGCTCCAAGGGTTAAATTGAGAGATGACATAAACCAGGCTTGTATTCCCTGGAATATCGAAGGTTAAGGGGTGATTTGGTTGAGGTTTATAAGATTTTTGAAAGGAACTGCTGGGGTAGGTAGAGAGAAACTTTTTCTGCTGGTGGGAGGAATCTAGGATAAGCTCACATAATCTTAAAATCAGACCCAGGCCATTCAGGAGCGGTTAGGACACACGCCACACACGGTGGTAGAAGTGTGGAACTCTCTCCCACTAAAAGCAGTAGATGCTAGCTCAATGAATAATTTTAAATCTAAGATTGGATTTTTGCTAGCCAAGTGTATTAAGGGATATCGAGCCAAGGCAGGTTGCATTTCTCTATCCCGTTGTAGAGAGTCACCTACAGTGGCTTCTCTTCCTGCTCTCACACCGTTACCTCTGGAATCCTCCAAGGATTTATCCTTGGTCCCCTTCTATTTCTCAACTGCATGCTGTCCTTTGGCGACATCATCTGAAAACAGGTCAGGTTCCACATGTACATGACAACACCCAGCTCTACCTCACTACCACCTTTCACGACCCCTCTGTTTTGTCACGTTGCTTGTCTGACATCCAGTACTGGATAGAAACATAGGAGCATAAGAACATAAGAACATAAGAAATAGGAGCAGGAGTAGGCCATTCGGCCCTTCGAGCCTGCTCCGCCATTCAATGAGATCATGGCTGATCATCCAAACCCTAGCACCCAGTCCCTACACTGACAGCCATCCCACCCAAGCCCTATCCCCATAACCCCACATATTTAATCCCCCCTAACACTAAGGGCCAATTTTTATCATGGCCAATCAACCTAACCTGCACATCTTTGGACTGTGGGAGGAAACCGGAGCACCCGGAGGAAACCCATGCAAACACGGGGAGAATGTGCAAACTCCACACAGACAGTCACCCGAGGCCGGATTTGAACCCGGGTCCCTGGCGCTGTGAGGCAACAGTGCTAACCACTATGCCACCGAGCATGAATTTCCTCCAACTAAATATTGAGAAGACCGAAGCCATTGTCTTTGGTCTCTGCCACCAGCTCCATTTCCTAGCCACCAACTCCATTCCTCTCCCTGGCCACTGTCTGATGCTGAACCAGACCGTTTGCAACCTTGCCGTCCCATTTGCCCCTGAGTTCCGGCCCTGTATCTGCCCCATCACCAAGACCGCCTATTTCCTCCTCTGATAGCATCCGTCTCTGCCCATGCCTCAGCTCATCTGCTGCTGAAACCCTCATCCATGCTTATGTTACCTCTAGACATGACAATCCCAATGGTCTCCTGCCAGGCCTCCCACTTTGCACCTTCCGTAAATTGATCTCATCCAAAACTCCGCTGCCCCTATCCTAACTCACACCAAGTCGCGTTCACCCATCACCCCTGTGCTGGCCGATGCACATTGGCTCCCGGTCCAGCAACGCCTTGATTTTAAAATTCTCACCCTTATTTTCAAATCCCTCCCTATCTCTGTAACCTCCTCCAACCCTACAACCATCCGAGATCTCTGCGCTTCTCCAATTCTGACCTCTCCATTGCATCCCCGATTTTAATTGCTCCACCATTGGCAGCAGTGCGTTCAGCTGCCTTGGCCTTCAGCTCTGGAATTCCCTCACTAAACCTCTCTACTCCTTAAAACCTACCTGTTTGACCAAGCTTTTGGTCACCTGTCCCAATATCTATGTGGCTTGGTGTCAAATTTTGTTTGATGATGCTCCTGTGAAGCGCCTTGGGACGTTTTACTACGATAATAAAGGTTCTATATAAATGCAAGGTGGTGGTAATGGAGTTAGGCTGCAGCTCAGCCGTGATCTCATTGAATGGCAGAACAGGCTCAAGGGGCTTCAATTTTCTAGCAGGGACTGCTGAGGCCAATTGTAATGCTGCTACTGTCTTTCCAGCACAGCTAAGTTAACTCCACACAGGCCAGAAATCAAACCTGGCTACTTCTGTATGGCTCAGTCCCACACTAACTATCGCACTGAGCTATCAACCTTAATTGAATGGAGGAAAAGAAAACCGAAACATTAAGGCTTTTGATCTGGTTATGAAGTCTGTTTGATGAGTGGGTGCAGAGCACAGATTGAGATGCTGCTTTTCAACATTTGTTTTACCTGAGCTGCTGACAGAGTACCTCATCAGTGATGTTTGAGGATCAAAGCAGTTCATGTGTGTTTACATTAGTGAGATGTTAGTAGATAGATAACAGCCTGTGATGCCGAAGGTAAGCTGTGGACCAGAAAATTATACTTTTCAAAAATAAAATTATTTTGTACAGTTATGTACTTAAGATAACAAGTTCCAAAATAATGAATGTAGGGAATATTCTATCCCCCATCTTCCCCCCCCCCCCCCCCCCCAGTTTTATTCATTCCTTCCTGAAGGTGCTGACTCATGCTGGGGTATAGTTCAGGTCAACTTTGCTCAGTCAGTAGCATTCATGCCTCATGAGTTGGAAGGTTGAATCCTCACTCCAGACTTTGAGTACAGAATCTAAATGAATCCTTGGGCATGATACTGAGGAAGTGCTCCATTGTTAGCGGTGGCTTCCTTTAAATAAGATGGTAAGCAGAGCTCTCACCTGCCTATTGAGGTTGCAGTTGAAGATCCCATGGTGTTAGTCAAAGAAGAGCAGGGTGATCCCCTGGTGTCCTGGCCAAAATTCTTAAACTAACTATCTGACCACTCATCCTGTTGGTGGTCTTGCTATACACAAAATGCTTACCCCATTTGTTTACATAGAAGCAGTTGGCACAAAAAGTCAACTGTATCTAGAATCATAGAATGGTTACAGCACAGAAGGAGGCCATTTGGCCCGTCGAGCCTGTGCTGGCTCTCTGCAAGAGCACTTCAGCTAGTCCCACTCCCCCGCACTTTCCCCGTAGCCCTGCAAATTTTTTTTCCTTCAGGTCCTTGTCCAATTCCCTTTTGAAAGCCGTGATTGAATCTGCCTCCACCACCTTTCAGGCAGTGCATTCAGATTCTAACCACTCGTTGCGTAAAGTTTTTCTTCATGTCGCCTTTGGTCCTTCTGCCAATCACCTTAAATCTGTGTCCTCTAGTTTTCGACCCTTCTGCCAATGGGAACAGTTTCTCTCTCTACTCTGTCTAGACCTCTCATGATTTTGAACACCTCTAGCAAATCTCCTCTCACTCATCTCTGCTCTAAGGAGAACAACCCCAGCTTCTCCAGTCTATCCACGTAACTGAAGTCCCTCATACCTGGAGCCATTCTTGTAAATCTTTTCTGCACCCTCTCTAAGGCCTTCACATCTTTCGTAAAGTGCGGTGCCCAGAATTGAACACAATACTCCAGTTGAGGCCGAACCAGTGTTTTATAAAGGTTCATCATAACTTCCTTGCTTTTGAACTCTATGCCTCAATTTATGAAGCCCAGGATCCTGCAAGCTTTTTAACAGCTTTCTCAACCTGCCCTGCCACCTTCAACGATTTGTGTACTTTACGATGTTTGAGACTTAATGAGATGCAATTTTTCCAGGTGGTGAAATTAAACTATTCTACTAAAGAGGCATCATTGCCAAGCCCAATCTGTTCTTGACTGATACCCACGTGTACTTTCCAATAGAGATTATTATAGAGTATATACTAAATACCCAATAAGGAGCTAGGGGTGTTTGAGTGTCCTGACTATTGGCAGAACCGTAAAGATTGTTTTTCCTTTTAATAGGCTGTTTTCTTTTGGCAGTGCAAATGGATTAGAACCTTTCCCCACCCGTTCTTTGCTGAGTGACAGGTATATTTCTTTAATATCTTCTATTTCTATTTCCCCCTCCCATGTTCCCTTCCACCTTCACTTTTACTCCCCTAACCAGCGATTGTCTAGGTGAGCTGTTGCTGCTACCGATTCACATGGACTGTGGAATAGGAGGAATTATTTATTTGCTTCTTTTTGTTGTTTTTCTCTTATCTGAGAAATGGAAAAACATAAGAAAAAAAATTAAGGAACAGCAAATGGCCATTCCATATACTTAGCCTGGCATCCAATTGCATTTGTTTTGTTATTTCTGCTACCTTACATGGTAAATTATTCCAAACATTTATTATCCTTCAACTGAACAATTTTTTCCACCCTGTGTTTTAAATGACTGTTTATTTTTTAAATCTGTGTCGTCTGGCCTTGAGGGCCTGACTTACTTTGAAATAATATTCTGTGTTCATGTTCATGTCACCTATATCATTCAATACTTTATAATATATTGATGAGGTTCTGTTCTTCCCTTCCCCTCCCCAACCCATGTTCTAGACTGTAGCACTTAGTTTATCTACCCTTCTCTAATCTATCCTTGTAGCTCATCGTCTTTGCACTTACTGCTCTTCTCTGCACCTTTAGTGTATCTATATCCCTTTTGAAGTGTAGTTATCAAAACTGTGCACAGTACTTTGTGTGGATATCCGGTGAAGGTGGGTTCAGTGTCAGATATAACGCTTACTGTTGTGGCTTTGTACACTAGTGCTCCACTATTCTGGCTATATATCCTAACATTTTTTGTTTTTTCCTCCATTGCTTCTCCACATAACCTTGACTTTGAAAATAGTGAATCCACTGTGCATTTCAGATCCCCCTATTTGCTAACTTTATTTTATATCTATCTTAATTAACTCAGTTTCTCCCCCATTTTTTTTACCCAGTATGCAGTACTTTACATTGGTTAGTATGTCTTGTCCTCTTGCTCATAAGTTGGTATTTTCTAAAATTATGGGAGCTACTGTTAAATTATCCATCACAAGAACATTTCTGCTAATATAAAGATTAGCACTATAGCTTTCTGTATGACTTCTCTGGTGATCTTGTTACCTGTTCACACACCTCTCAAACACTTTGAGTCATCTGTCATTGGTTTAGACATTTCCAGAGCCGTTGGTGACCTCTGGTAGTGTGCTATTCTAAACAAGTTACTATCGTGTAGCAGCCCCCCCCCCCCCCCCCCCCACCAGTGCTATGTTCAAGGCGCTCCAGTTTCCTCTGAAATTGCAGTAACTGTGCTTCGTTGTCTCATCCAATGACTTTTTTTCCATTAACTCAGTGGTTTCCTAAGAGCCTGTCCTCCCACTCTGTTCCTTTTTTATCAATGTTCAGCTCCACTTATCATCCAACACTCTCCACTTTTTTGATTATCCCACTCTATGTATTATCAGTACTGTATTACTATGGTCTGTGCTGCTCCTGACCCTTTGTCTGCAAGGTTGCTGTCCTACATTTTCCTCCTCTCCCCTATGTTGCAGCTATGTTCAAATTAACTCGTGGCACCATTTCCTGCTCTAATTCAGACTTTCTTCACTCCTTTTATCTTTGGGCTTTGAAAGTTCCAGCTTGGCATTGCCTAACTATACTTTCTGGTCTACCTCTTCTCCACTTTTACTCTTTCAGCCATGCTGGTGCCATGAATTTTGAGTCTTGCCCTATCACCATGGACCCTCTGCATTTCTTTCAGTAGACTCTCGCTTTTCTTTTCCCTTCCTCTCTAGCAGGCAGCGACTTGTGGTAGCTGCCCTTTCGTGCCTTGCATCCCTCGTGAGCTCTGACAGTGAGTGTTGGCAGGCAAATTAACATTGTGGGACATAACAGCTAAACCCTTTGTTGTCCTTGCCCTACACATGCAAATTCCAGCAATGGGATGGTAGGCCACTTTATGACGATCCTTTTTGTACAAGATTCTGAATACACCACGATCCCCATTACGAAGTTTTTCTCTGCTTTATTAAATCGCTGTAATTGAAGTGACTATGTCGCACTGTTTTTCTTTTGTACTTTGAAAGGAGCCTTGAGGCTGTATTTATGCCAAAATACTGTGTAGACCTCCTGGTTGTCTGGCAGGAAATTGAATTCTGCATAAGCTTACTGATGACTGTGCAGTAACGGAAAGGTATAATTCCAAATCAGAGAGATCTGACTGGCTTTGTATTTAATTTGTTAAATATATATAAGGAGCAGAAACTTGCTGACTGCAGAATTGATGCAGCAATGCATTATTTCCATATAAAATCATACAAAACCACTAAACATTGTGGGGAGGGGGAGCTAGAAATGTATAGCAGATTTGACATCATCTGAGAAAAGACTAGTTAACGTTTTGGATGGGACCCTTTGTCAGAATCTTAGGAAGGGGCTCCACCTGAAATGCTAACCTGACTTTTTTCTTTCAGATGCTGATGGTCCCGCTGTGTATTTGAAGAATTTTCTGTCTTTCCCCCCCCCCCCCCCCCCATTTGGATTTCCACCATTTGCAATTTTATTCCCCTTTTTTAATTTCCTCTTAATTTAATCTCTTTTGGATTACTATGTATACATATTAAAATTCATACAGAATAGTCATTATTGTAATCATTTTTAAGGCCACTTTATCTGACTGAGTCTGCTAAAGTACAAAAATACTTTACCGAACGACTGCTTTTGGTTGTGAAACCAGAACGAATTTGACAGTAAATGCCAACTAAATTTGATAGGCTTTCAAGCGTTGTACAGAAGTTTTGAATTTTACGAACTGAAACAGTCCTGAATTTATATAATGCTTTAGCCTATCTCCAAAATAATTCAATACTGGAATATTTCTAAGTGCAGTGACTTAGTAGACATTGGCCCAGTAATTCCGGTCCCAACGCGTGAGTACGGACGGGGCACTCACGCGTGGGCCCGTTGGAAGTGCCGGATTTTAGCATGCCCAGCGCACGCGGAAAACCGGCATTTCCTCTCCTCTGAACCAAGGGGTTAAGAGGCGGTTCCCTAGCGACGTTTGAGGCAGCGCGTATGCGTTGAACTTCGGTTTTTTTTGACAGGTTTGCCCGTGCGTGAAGGCCTCCACTTTTTACAAATGTAAAAAGCAGACGTAAGGACTTAGTTTTATAAGGTAAGTGGTCTAATAATTAAAGTTAGAATTTTTTTTCCACAGGTTTATTATTTTTAAAGAATTTACAGTAAGGTAAGTTAATTTTTGGACCCGATTTCTTGAAAAAATTTTTTTGGCAGAAATTTGAATAATTGTTTCAATTAGTTTTTTAAAGTTATTAATAGTTAATTTAATTATTGGAATGTTTTTTTAACTTTTATTTAAAGTTTAAGTAGTGTTTTGGGCGCCCGTACTTTTCATGAGTTTGACAGGTCTTATGTCTAACTCATGAATGGACTTTTGTAAACTCCCATTGGTTGCCCAGTGCTCACGTGATCTCAGCCGGCTCATCGCACTAAGTACGCCGCTGGATCACGCACGCACAGCGTGCCGGGAGCTGAACCGGGCCACAGACCTGAAATCCAAGCAGGCCCAGTCTTCAAATGTCAGCGCCTTATGTAAGTGTAGGTCGGGGGCTTGCACCCGCGGGAAGCCCCCGACCTGAATTTCTGGGCCAGTGTTGTGTGTACACAGGAGGTTGGTCCCACAGACAGCCATGTGATGAATGACCAGTTCATCTATTTTGGTGGTATTTGAAGGAGGAATGTTGGACATGGCACTGGGAGAACTTCTTGCTTTTTGAATAGTGCCATAGAAATGTTAATAACCACCGAACAGGCAGACTAGAGTGTCCGTCCTGGAGTGGAGTTTAAACAGACAACCTTTGGAATCAGAAGGGACACTTCAACCACCTGAGCCAATTAGAAAATTGTATCCTTTTTTTCTTCTTGAGGTGGCAAGGCAGTATATATTGCCCATCCCTAGTTTCACTGAGTTAGTTGAGAGTCAACCACGTAGTGTAGTACTGGAGTCACATGTAGGCCAGACTGGGTAATGGGTGCAAGTTCCCTTCCCTGAAAAAACAGTTGGGTTTTTAACAACAACCCAGTGTCTTTATCTTATTTTCTTTATGGTGCCAGCACATAAATTACCAGAAATTACTCTTTGCAAACACATCCTGTTTTTGGTACTGCTTAGGCCTGGACTAATGATCCAGAGACATGAGTTCAAATCCCACCAAGGCAGCTGGGATATTTAAATTCAGTTAATTAAGTAAATCTGGAATAAAAAGCTAGTATCGGTATTGGTGACCATGAAATTATCGGATTGTTGTAAAAACCCATCTGGTTCACTAATGTCCTTCAGGGAAGGAAATCTGCCGTCCTTACTGGGTCTGGCCTATATGTGACTCCAGACCCAGCAATGTAGTTGACTCTTAACTGACCTCTGAAATGGCCCAGCAAGCCACTCAGTTGTAACAAACTGCTATGAAACACAATAATAAGAATAAAACTGGATGGACCACCTGGCATCGACCTCTGCACCGGACACGGCAACGGCACACCCAGCCCAGTCGACCCTGCAAAGTCCTCCTCACCAACATCTGGGGACTTGTGCCAAAATTGGGAGAGCTGTCCCACAGACTAGTCAAGCAACAGCCTGACACAGTCATACTCACAGAATCAGACCTTTCAGCCAATGTCCCAAACTCCTCCATCACCATCCCTGGGTATGTCCTGTCCCACCGGCAGGACAGACCCACCAGGGGTGGTGGCACAGTGGTATACAGTCGGGAAGGAGTGGCCCTGGGAGTCCTCAACATTGACTCCGGACCCCGTGTAGTCTCATGGCTTCAGGTCAAGCATGGGCAAGAGAAACCTCCTGCTGATTATCACCTACCGCCCTCCCTCAGCTGATGAATCAGTACTCCTCCATGTTGAACACCACTTGGAAGAAGCACTGATTAGCAAGGGCACAGAATGTACTCTAGGTGGGGGACTTCAACTTCCATCACTGAGTGGCTAGGTAGCACTACTGCTGGCCGAGTCCTGAAGGACATAGCTGCCAGTCTGGACCTGCGATAGGTGGTGAGAGAACCAACGCGAGGGAAAAACCTACTTGACCTCGCCTCACCAATCTACCTGTTGCAGATGCGTCTGCCCATAACAGCATTGGTAGCGGTGACCACCGCACAGTCATTGTGGAGACGGAGTCCCGTCTTCACACTGAGAACACCCTCCATCATGTTGGGTGCCACTACCACCATGCTAAATGGGATAGATTCAGAACAGATCTAGCAGCTCAAAACTGGGCATCCATGAGGCGCTGTGGGCCATCAGCAGCAGCAGAATTGTATTTCACCACAATCTGTAACCTCATGGCCTGGCAAATCCCTCACTCTACCATTACCATCAAGCCAGGGGACCAACCCTGGTTCAATGAGGAGTGTAGAAGAGCATGCCAGGGACAACACCAGGCGTACCTAAAAATGAGGTGCCAACCTGGGGAAGCTGCAACACAGGACTACGTGCATGCTAAAAAGCGGAAGCAGTATGCTATAGACAGGGCTAAGCAATCCCACAATTAACGGATCAGATCAAAGCTCTGCAGTCCTGCCGCATCCAGTCATGAATAGTGGTGGACCATTAAACAACTAACTGCAGCAGGAGGCTCCATGAATATCCCCATCCTCAATGATGGGGGAGCCCAGCACATAAGTGCAAAAGGCAAGGTTGAAGCGTTTGCAACCATCTTCAGCCAGAAGTGCCGAGTGGATGATCCATATCGGCCTCCTCCTGAGGTCCCCACCATCACAGAAGCCAGTCTTCAGCCAGTTTGATTCACTCCACGTGATATCAAGAACCGGCTGAGTGCACTGGATACAGCAAAGGCTATGGGCCCCGACAACATCCCGGCTATCGTGCTGAAGACTTGTGCTCCAGAACTAGCTGCGCCTCTAGCAGCTGTTCCAGTACAGCTACAACACTGGCATCTATCTGACAATGTGGAAAACTGCCCAGTTATGTCCTGCCCACAAAAAGCAGGACAAATCCAATCTGGCCAATTACTGCCCCATCAGTCTACTCTCAATCATCAGCAAAGTGGTGGAAGGTGTCACCGATAGTGCTATCAAGCGGCATTTACTCACCAATAACCTGCTCACTGATGTCCAGTTTGGGTTCCGCCAAGACCACTCTGCTCCCGACCTCATTACAGCCTTGGTCCAAACATGGACAAAGGAGCTGAATTCCAGAGGTGAGGTGACAGTGACTGCCCTTGACATCAAGGCAGCATTTGACCGAGTGTGGCATCAAGGAGCCCTAGTAAAACTGAAGTCAATGGGAATCGGGGGGGGAAAACTCTCCACTGGCTGGAGTCCTACCTAACACAAAGGAAGGTGGTTGGAGGTCAATCATCACAGCCCCAGGACATTGCTGCAGGAGTTCCTCAGGGCAGTGTCCTAGGCCCAACCATCTTCAGCTGCTTCATTAATGACCTTCCCTCCAACATAAGGTCAAAAATGGGGCTGTTCGCTGATGACTGCACAGTGTTCAGCGCCATTCACAACTCCTCAGATAATGAAGCAGTCCATGCCCGCATGCAACAAGACATGGACGACATTCAGGCTTGGGCTGATAATTGACAGGTAACATTCGCGCCACACAAGTGCCAGGCAATGACTATCTCCAGCAAGCGAGCGTCTATCCATCGCCCCGTGACATTCAATGGCATTAGCATCGCCGAATCCCCCACCATCAATATCCTGGGGGTCACCATTGACCAGAAACTTAACTGGACCAGCCACTTAAATACTGTGGCAACAAGAGCAGGTCAGAGGCTAGGTAGCCTGCGGTGAGTGTCTCGCCTCCTGACTCCCCAAAGCCTTTCCGCCATCTACAAGGCACAAGTAAGGATTGTGATGGAATACTCTCCACTTGCCTGGATGAGTGCAGCTCCAACAACACTCAAGAAGCTCGACATCATCCAGGACAAAGCAGCCTGCTTGATTGGCATTCCATCCACCACCTTAAACATTCACTCCCTCCACCACCGGCGTATCGTGGCTGCAGTGTGTACCATCTACAAGATGTACTGCAGCAACTCGCCAAGGCTTCCTCGGCAGCACCTCCCAAACCCGCGACCTCTTCCACCTAGAAGGACGGGGCAACAGGCGCATGGGAACACCACCACCTCCAAGTTCCCCTCCAAGTCACACACCATCCTGACTTGGAAGTATATTGCCGATCCTTCATCGTCGCTGGGTCAAAATCCTGGAACTCCCTACCTAACAGCACTGTGGGAGTACCTTCACCTCATGGACTGCAGCGGTTCAAGAAGGTGGCTCACCACCACCTTCTCAAGGGCAATTAGGGATGGGAAATAATGGTGCCAGTGACACCCACATTCCATGAACGAATATTTAAAAAAAAAAACCTAGCTTGCGTTTATATTCAGTCTTGCAATGGATAGTTAAAATGGCAATGCACCCTGAGCACCATTTCTTGCCCAAGGGTGGTGAGCAGCTGCTTCCAGGGTTTATAATGCTACTCAAACTGTCTATTACAATGCTTGTATGAAATCTATGTGGATTTCATCCAGTAATGACACATACTAAACTCGCCTGGTGTTGTGTACTTGATGACTCACCCTTTGCCCCAGGCCCTAAATTGAAAACTGTTCTATGGTGAATTGGGGGAAAGCTGTATGGAGAGTTAGTACGCTGACTCGTGCATCTATGCGCTGTAGCGGTCCCAGGTGCAAATCCCTGCTCTCCAGGTATTTTGCTGTGCTGAGGCTCTGAGGTTTGTGCATTTGTCTTGGAATCAAATTGTAAGTGAAAGTCAACTTTGGGCAGGAGTTGCAAAACTGCCTAATTTTGATGACTGAAAGCTGTGCAGCAAAATATTGCTAGTTGTTCACTATATAAAAAAAACACTGCAGGTTCACACAAAGCCACTTGAACTTGTGTATGTATCATTTAATCTATCTCTATATATTTTTTATATATACTTCTCTATATATTTTATAAAAAGGATCCGTCTGTCTGTCCGGGCATCACTCAAAAGTTAGAGCGTACCTACACATATGTTATATCAAAAGAGAGGTTATGATTAGGAGAGTCTACTAGGCATATTTACTTTTTGGTTAGACAAAAATTGTTCGGACAGTAGACAAAACGTTTAAAAATCCGCTCATTAGCGGGTTGGCCAATCATACGGGGGAATCCGCTCATTAGCATTGAGTGACGTGAAGGTTGACCAATCCTACGGGGGGGGGGGCGTTTCATTGCGTGTGTGGGCGGGGCCTAATCCTTCACACTGCCGTTAGCTGCGGCCATTGTTAGTTTGGGCCTCCTCCTCCTTCTCTCCGCTTTCTCCCCTCCTGTCACCCTGGCCTCTCCGCTCTGCAGGATGTCACTGCCGAGCTCTTCGGGTTGGAGGCCCGGGGCACCGTTGCCGCTGTCCCCGACCGAAATCTAACACGGGAGTCCAGAGCGAAAGGCCTTCGACTGCCGCCCGGCCAACCGGCTCCAAAGGCCCGCCTGGTTCAACATGAGGAACCCCGGGCTCGCTTCGGAGTGATGGGCGCCCGGCCTCCTGCTGTTGGACTGACTCCGTTCTGGTACCGAGGTGAGTCGGGCCCGGCCTGAGGCGCTAGGCCACGCACGGGGGCTCGGGCCGGAGCGGGAGCTCAGCTGAGGTCAGTTGGGCCGGGCCTGAGGCGCTAGAGAGGGAGAGGGGAGGGAGGGAGAGAGAGGAAAGGAGGGAGAGACGGGGAGAGGGAGACAGAGGGAGAGGCAGAGAGAGCGGGGAGAGAGTGAGGGGCGGGGTGAGGGTGAGGGAACTTCCCGCCGACCTCACAAAATGGCGGCTGCCCTTCTTCACCCGCCGGGCTTTGAGTCCAGCCCCTTCCCCGGGGTGTCTTCCTCTCTTTATCTCCTTCCCTCACACTCTCCTTCCCTCTCTCTCTGTCTCTCCTTCCCCGCAATGTCAATCAACAAGGCACAGGGCCAGACTTTGCACCGGCACCACCGGGCATTCCAGCTAGTAAAATATAAACACTAGTGGCGCTCTCAACTTCTGCTATTTCAGAGGATGGGATGTTGTTTTAAAAAAGCATTATGCCATCTGAGACAATACAGGACTTACAGGACTGTAACTAAAATAATAATAAGCCTACAAAGTATAACTGTGCTTTTTTATAATGGGTCTTATTGATAAAGTGCAACGGGGAAAGTGATGCAGGAGGTAAGTGTGACACTTACAAGGGAGTGTGTGCTATACCCAAGATTTAGAAATGTAGTAAACTTCATACTGAAATCCTCCACCAAGTCTCGAGTACTGCCCTGTCTAATTTGGACTGGACAACTGATGGCTACCCTAGCCCAGTCATAATTCAAGTAGAACTGTGCCGGTCCTGAGATGAAGGGACAGATTTTCTTGTTGCTCTCTGGTGTATTGGATCACCTGGGCATAGTGTATATTAGAACATTGGGTAGGATTGCATTCTGCTACTGGCTTCCAACCTCCCCAGGTTTTTTTCCCTCTGTGTTATGCTCAGGTGACCCAATGCAGCCAAGCACAATAGCAGGTAAATCTGCCTTGAAGTGTTTTCTCATGTGATGCTTCATCCTAGTGACCTGGTGTGAACTGACCCAAGTAAAAGATGTTGAGTGATGGTATATTTCCTGAGTAATCCTTTGACTAGAAGTGAAGGGTTTAATCCTAGGTTTGTGGGTGACTATTTGCTCCAATGGCAGTGGATTTGTCTAATTTTTTAAACCTTCATGCTATTTATTTTCTTTATTGCAATATCTGGCAGATGGCTATTAATGACTTAATGGAGCTGAACAGATGTCGTTATAAACAACTAGAGTGAAGCTTGACAGTTTTTACTTTGGCAGAACCCTGTGATCAAGTTGCTGACAAAATAATTTGCTCTGATTGTTGGCGAAGAATGCTTGATATGTTGTGGTTATATTGAATAAAGCAGATGTAAGTGCTTTAGGTCCCTAAGGTGTGTGTGATAACCCATCATGGTAGTATGATAATTTTGGTAGATTTTTTTTGAGGGAGTAAATACTTTTTTTTAGTTTTATCTCCTCCAGTGCTGAAGTTGTTGTCTCCTCCTGGAGTGCAAGGTTGAGAATTTTGAAGTCGGCTCCATGGGATACAGTATGCACTGGAACCTGGAGAGGAGAGGCTGATGGGAGTGCAGGGCTTTGTGGGGGTAGAACACGGGCTACATCGTTTTGGGTGAGTTGTAAGTGGTGGAAAATAGAGGCAGAAAGTTAGTGAAGGAGACTGGGGATTGTCCCCAAAATACTAAGTGTAATGGAAGTGTGAATTTTCACATAGCTGCGTTCTAGTTGTGTTTTCTCCCCATTCAGGAAGTATAATGGTGGGCATGCAAAATGCTGGCACTACATCAACTTGGATTCTGAAAAGAACTTGCAGTGCAGTTACAGATTTTCCTTCCCAATGTGGGTTGTATCTTGAGTAGTTTTGAGCTGTTTTAACACAAAGTTGAGGTACTGGAGGTTACAGATCTGTTGGTGGAGTGAGCAGATTGAGGTGCTGAATGAAGAGGTTCATGCTAAATGCACTTTAATTTGGTTGATTGGTCTTTTGTATTTGAAGATGAATGAAAATCAGTCTCGATTGCTCCAGCAACGGAGAAACTCTTCACTTTTGAGACCCAAGCTGCTTATCTGGGGGTCGATGGGTTGCTGCTCTTCATGATGCTATATTAACAGGATGTAACTAGTAAAATAAAATAAGTAAAATAGATAAGGGAGAACCAGTGGATGTGGTGTATTTGGACTTTCAGAAGGCTTTTGCTAAGGTCCCACATAAGAGATTAGCATGTAAAGTTAAGGCACATGGGATTGGGGGCAAGGTATTGACTTGGATAGAGAACTGGTTGGCAGATAGAAAGCAAAGAGTTGGAATAAACAGGTCTTTTTCCGAGTGGCAGGCAGTGACTAGTGGGGTACCGCAGGGATCGGTCCTTGACCCCAGCTATTCACACTATATATTAATGATCTAGACAAGGGAACTAGATGTAATATCTCCAAATTTGCAGACGACGCAAAGTTGGGTGGGCGTGTGTGCTGTGAGGAGGATGCCGCGAAACTACAGGATGATTTGGACAGGTTGGGTGATTGGGCAGAAGCATAGCAGATGCAATATAACGTGGACAAATGTGAGGTTATCCACTTTGGTGTCAAAAACAGGAAGGCAGATTATTATCTGAATGGCAATAGATTGGGAGAAGGGGAAGTGCAACGAGACCTGGGTGTCCTTGTGCACCAGTCGCTGAAGGTAAGCATGCAGGTGCAGCAGGTGGTTAAGAAGGCAAGTGGTATGTTGGCCTTCGTAGCGAGAGGGTTTGAGTACAGGAACAAGGATGTCTTGCTGCAGTTGTACAGGGTCTTGGTGAGACCACATCTTGAGTATTGTGTGCAGTTTTGGTCGCCTTATAAGAACATATAAGAAATAGGAGAAGGAGTAGACCAATCGGCCCCTCGAACCTGCTCCGCCATTCAATAAGATCATGGCTGATCTGATCCTAACCGCCAATCTACTATCACAGAACCATCTCCTGAATCTAACAGAATTAGACACACGAAATAGGAACAGGATCAGGCTACACGGCCCCTGGGCCCGCTCCGCTACCCACAGGGCCATGACCGATCCGAACCCAGATTCATGTCCAAATTCCTGCCCGCTCCCCGTAACCCTTAATTCCCTTTACTTCTAGGAAACTGTCTATTTCTGTTTTAAATTTATGTAATGATGTAGCTTCTACAGCTTTTTGGGGCCGCATATTCCATGGACCTACCACCCTCTGAGTGAAGTGGTTCCTCCTCATCTCAGTTTTGAAAGAGCAGCCCCTTATTCTAAGACTATGCCCCCTGGTTCTAGTTTCACCCATCATCGGGAACATCCTCCCCGCATCCACCCGATCCAACCCCTTCACAATCTTATATGTTTCAATAAGATCGCCTCTCATTCTTCTGAACTCCAATGAGTAGAGTCCCAATCTACTCAACCGCTCCTCATATGTCCATCCCCTCATCCCCGGGATTAACCGAGTGAACCTTCTTTGTACTGACTCGAGAGCAAGTATGTCCTTTCTTAAGTATGGACACCAAAACTGTACGCAGTATTCCAGGTGCGGTCTCACCAATACCTTGTACAACTGAAGCAATACCTCCCTATTTTTATATTCTATCCCCCTAGCAATGCAAGCCAACATTCCATTGGCCTTCTTAATCACTTGCTGCACCTGCATACTAACCTTTTGAGTTTCGTGCACCAGGACCCCCAGATCCCTTTGTACTTCAGTACTTTCCAGTTTCTTGCCATTAAGATAATAACTTGCTCTACGATTTTTCCTGCCAAAGTGCATAACCTCACACTTTCCAGTATTGTATTCCATCTGCCAAATCTCTGCCCACTTACTTAGCCTGTCGATGTCCCCTTGCAGGTTTTTTATGTCCTCCTCACTCACTACTTTCCCTCCCATCTTAGTATCATCTGCAAACTTTGATATGTTACACTCGGTCTCCTCCTCCAAATCGTTAATATAGATTGTAAAGAGTTGGGGACCCAGCACTGACCCCTGCGGAACACCACTAGTTACTGATTGCCAGTCTGAGAATGAACCATTTATCTCAACTCTCTGCCTTCTGTTAGATAGCCAATCCTCTATCCATGCCAGAATATTACCCCCAATCCTGTGATTTTTTATCTTATGCAATAATCTTGTGTGGCACCTTGTCAAATGCCTTTTGGAAGTCTAAATACACTACGTCCACTGGTTCCCCTTTATCCACCCTATATGTTACTTCCTCAAAGAACTCCAGCAAATTTGTCAAACATGACTTCCCCTTCATAAAACCATGCTGACTTTGTCCTATTAAATTATGATTATCCAAATGTCCTGTTACTGTCTCCTTAATAATGGACTCCAAAATTTTACCTACCACAGATGTTAGGCTAACCGGTCTATAGTTTCCAGCCTTCTGTCTACTGCCCTTTTTAAATAAGGGTGTTACATTAGCAGTTTTCCAGTCTGCTGGGACCTTTGCCGAGTCCAGGGAGTTTTGGAAAATTATTACCAATGCATCCACAATCCCTACCGCCACTTCCCTCAAGACCCTAGGATGTAAGCCATCAGGTCCAGGTGATTTATCTGCCTTGAGTCCCATTATTTTACCGAGTACCACTTCCTTAGTGATTTTGATCGTGTTTAGCTCCTCCCCCCCCCCCATAGCCCCCTGTTTGTCCAGTGTTGGGATATTCTTAGTGTCCTCTACTGTAAAGACTGATACAAAATATTCATTCAGTGTTTTTGCCATCTCCATATTTCCCACCATTAATTTCCCGGTCTCATCCTCTAAGGGACCAACATTTACTTTAGCCACCCTTTTTCTTTTTATATAACTATAAAAACTCTTACTATCTGTTTTTATATTTTTTGCTAATTTACTTTCATAATCTATCTTCCCTTAATCAATCTTTTTGTTATTTTTTGCTGTCTTTTAAAGTTTTCCCAATCCTCTATCCTCCCACTAGATTTGGCTACCTTATATGCCCTTGTTCTTAGTGGAATACTATCCTTAATTTCTTTACTTAGCCACGGATGGCTGTCTTTTCTTTTACACCCTTTTCTTCTCAGTGGAATATATATTTTTTGGAAGTTGTAAAATAACTCCTTAAATGTACACCACTGATCATGTATCGTCTTACCCTTTAATCTATTTTCCCAATCCACACTACTCAATTCCGCTCTCATACCTTCATAGTCTCCTTTATTCAAGCTTAGCACGCTTGTTTGAGATCCAACCTTCTCACCCTCTAATTGAATATGGAATTCAACCATGTTATGGTCACTCATTCCAAGGGGATCCTTTACTAGGACATTTTTAATTAATCCTGTCTCGTTACACAGGACCAGATCTAAGGTTGCTTGCCCCCTGGTCGTTTCAGTTACATACTGCTCAAGAAACCCATCCCTAATACACTCAATGAACTCATCCTCAAGGCAGCCCTGCCCAATTTGATTTGTCCAATTAATATGATAGTTAAAATCCCCCATAATTATAGATGTTCCCTTATTACAAGCCTCAATTATTTCCTGATTGATACTCCGTCCAACAGAGTTGCAACTGTTCGGAGGCCTATAGACTACGCCCACTAGTGTTTTTTTCCCCTTATTCCTTATCTCCACCCAAACTGTTTCATTATCCTGATCTTTTGACCCAATATCATTTCTCTGTATTACAGTGATTCCTTCCTTTATTAACATAGCCACCCCACCTGCCCTTCCTTCCTGCCTGTCCTTCCTGATCGTTAAATAACCTGGTATGTTTAATTCCCAGGCATTGTCACCCTGCAGCCATGTTTCTGTAATGGCCACAAGATCATACCCATATGTAGTTATTTGTGCCATTAACTCGTCTATTTTGTTACGAATGCTACGTGCATTCAGATAGAGAACTTTCAAATATGTTTTGTGACACTTAGTTCCTGCTTTTGCCCTTTTTATTACTTTACCTTTTACTCCATACCTTCTGCCCCTATCTGAGGAAGGATATTCTTGCCATGGAATGAGTTCAGAGAAGATTCACCAGGCTGATACCTGGGATGGCAGGAATGACGTATGAGGAGCGATTGGGTCGATTGGGCTTGTACCCGCTGGAGTTTAGAAGAATGAGAGGGGATCTCATTGAAACTTATAACATTCTGGCAGGACTGGACAGACTAGATGCAGGGAGGATGCTCCTGATGGTCGGGGAATCCAGAACCAGGGGTCACAGTCTAAGGATAAGGGGTAGGCCTTTTAGGACAGAAATGAGGAGGAATTTCTTCACCCAGAGAGTGGTGAACCTGTGGAATTCTCTACCACAGCAGGCAGTAGAGGCCAATTCATTAAATATATTCAAGAAGGAGTTGGATATATTTCTTAAGGCTAAAGGGATCAAGGGGTATGGGGAGAAAGCAGGGACCGGGTACTGAACTTGGATGATCAGCTGTGATCGCATTGAATGGCGGAGCAGGCTCGAGGGGCCGAATGGCCTACTCCTGCTCCTATGTTCTATGTTTCTATTATCAGGAGTTCAATGTACTGGTGTTGGTACTGGCTGACAGTGCCATGTGTCTTTGCTTGCCGTGCTTGTAGTTACAGGTCTGACATTGGTAGTGGTTGTAGGAGCAATCTGAGGTGATGAGCTGGAGCATCACAAGCATATTGCACTAAATGTGTAAATATTGTTTTGGGTACTAATGTATTCAAGGTAGTGACAAAACTGCATTTGTTAGTTTTGGGTGCTGTTTGTTTTAATTGGCTTCTTGACTTTAACTGTGGGGTGATTTCTTCATTTTGTGATTCATTGGGGTGGATTTTGCGGTCAGCAGTGAATGAACGGCACCAGCCATTTGTTACACTTGCCCATAGACTTTCTATGGGTTTTTGCTCAAAGTTCCAGTCCACCAGCTACACCGGTCCAGCAACAGTGTATCTCCTTAACCAATTGGATTGAAGAATTGTTGATGAGCAGCGCAGAGTTTAAACCAGGAAGTGTCAATTATATTTAATTCAATGTCAAATCTGGTACAGAAAGCAAAATAATGAGAGGGGAAGAAAGATTGGATTGAGAGAGAAGAGACAAAAATTAAATTTTTTAATTAAAAAAAATAAAATAAATATCCACAATAATTAAAATCTGAAGGAATGAGACGTCACACTTATTAAAGTTGATTTTCAGTGCCAGTGAGGTTGTTTGGCAGTAATTAAGACTTGTGCTGTTAAAAATTTACTTGCACTGGAATGGACAAGCCCTAACTTTTTCTGGCAAGTTTAGTGTGTATATATTGGGTAAGTGCAACAACTTCATGCTGTTTTGGCGAGTCTTTCGGCAAGATATTATTCTTGCGCAGCTTTTGGAGGAGCAGGGCATCTCTGACAGCAACCTCCTGATTTACGCATTTGACTGCGCACGTGCGATCACTGGTAGTTGCTATCCGATTTACATGTCAATAATGGTGTGCGCTGTGAGCCTCACTGTTATTTCTACTGCAAAATCCGGCACATTTATTTATTTTTTATTCGTTCATGGCATGCGGACGGGACTGGCAAGGCCATTGTTTATTGCCCATCCCTAATTGTCCGCGAAGGTGATGGTGAGCTGCCGCCTTGAACCGCTGCAGTACATGTGGCGAAGGTAAGCCCATAGTACTGTTAGGGAGGGAGTTCCAGGATTTTGACCCAGCACCTATGAAGGAACGGTGGTGTATTTCCAAGTCAGGATGATGTGTGACTTGAAGGGGAACTTGGAGGTGATGGTGTTCCCATGCGCCAGCTGCCCTTGTCCTTAGGGATTTGGGAGGTGCTGTCGAAGAAGTCTTGGTGAGTTGCTGCAGTGCATCTTGTAGATGGTACACACTGCAGCCATGGTGTGCTGGTGGTGGAGGGAGTGCTATTCAAGCGAGCTGCTTTGTCCTGGATGGTGGTGTGCGTCGAGTAGTGTTGGAGCTGCACTCATCCAGGCAAGTGGAGAGTATTTCATCACACTCCTGACTTGTGTCTTGTAGATGGTGGAAAGGCTTTGGGGAGTCAGGAGGTGACACACTCGCCACAGAATACCCAGCCTCTGACCTGCTCTTGCAGCTACAGTATTTATGTCGCTGGCCCAGTTAAGTTTCTGGTCAATGGTGACCCTCCCTGGATGTTGTTGGTGGGGGATTTGGCGATGGTAATACTGTTGAATGTCAAGGGGCGGTGGTTAGACTCTTGTTGGAGATAGTCCTTGCCTTGCACTTACACTGGGTCCTGTCAGATATGATGGGAACATGTTTCTTCTTCTTGCTTGGTGGTTGGTTTGAAATACAGCTGCAGTATTAGAGGCTTCAGCTACCACCTTTTTAGTGTGTATTTTGTGCTGATGAAGATGAGACACGTTGGGGCTGGGAATGAAATATTTCCCATGTTGCATACTAATTCAGTATTGCACACTCCCAAAAGTTGCTTCAGTTGAATTGCACTGTTGTAATGTTTTCTCATCTGTTGTATCTGTGGTGAGTGACTCTTTTTATTCGTTCGTGAGATGTGGGTGTCGCTAGCAAGGCCAGCATTTCTTGCACATCCCTTAAAGGGGCCGCGCGGTCTGAATTTTTTTTAATATAGGGAACATTGATTGGCACCCAATCCACCACCTTAAATATTCATCTACCATCTACAAGATGCACTGCAGCAACTCGCCAAGGCTTCTTCGGCAGCACCTCCTAAACCTGCAACCTCAACCACCTAGAAGGACAAAGGCAGCAGGCGCATGGGAACACCTTCACCTGCAAGGTCCCCTCCAAGTCACTCACCATCCTGACTTGGAAGTGTATCGCCGATCCTTTATCGTCGCTGGGTAGAAATCCTGGAACTCGCTCCCCAACAGCACTGTGGGAGTACCTTCACCTCTTGGACTGCCGTGGTTCAAGAAGGCGGCTCACCACCTCTTCTCTTCTCTTAGGCAGTCCCTCGGAACCGAGGATGACTTGCTTCCACACTAAAAATGAATTCTCAGCCGACTGATGAGTCCAATGCGGGACCTACAGTCTCTGTCACAGGTGGGGCAGACGGTGGTTGAAGGGGCAGGTGGGTGGGGTGCTTGGGTTGACGTGCGCTCCTTCCACTGTTTGTGCTTGGCTTCCGCTTGCTCCCGACGAAGAGACTCGAGGTGTTCGGCGCCTTCCTGGATGCTTCTCCTCCACTTTGTGCGGTCTTGGGCCAGGGATTCCCAGGTGTCGGTGGGGATGTTGCACTTTTTCAAGGAGGCTTTGAGGGTGTCCTTGAAGCATTTCCTCTGCCCACCAGGGGCTCTCTTGCTGTGTCGGAGCTCAGAGTAGAGCGCTTGTTTTGGGAGTCTCGTATCGGGCATGTGGCCGGTTCATCGGAGCTGATTGAGCGTGGTCAAAGCTTCGATGCTGGGATGTTGGCCTGAGCGAGAACACTGACGTTGGTGCGCCTAGCCTGCCAATGGATTTGCAGGATCTTGCGGAGGCAGCATTGGTGGTACCTCTCCAGTGCTTTGAGGTGCCTGCTGTACATGATCCATGTCTCTGAGGCATACAGCAGGGCGGGTATCACTACTGCTCTGTAGACCATGAGCTTGGTGCTGGGCCTGAGGTCCTGGTCTTCAAACACCCTCTTCCTCCGGCAACTGAAGGCTGCACTGGCACACTGAAGGCGGTGGTGGACTTCGTCATCGACGTCTGCCTTTGTTGACAGTAGGCTCCCGAGGTATGGAAAGTGGTCCACGTTGTCTAAGGCCTCATCATGGATTTTGATAATCGGGGGCAGTTGGTAGAGGACCTTTGTCTTACGGATGTTTAGTGTAAGGCCCATGCCCTTGTACGCTTCAGTGAAGATGTTGATGATGGTTTGGAGTTCGGCCTCAGTGTGCGCAGACGCAAGTGTCGTCTGCATACTGTAATTCGATGAGAGGATGGGACGACCTTGGATCTGGACTGGAAGCGACGGAGGTTAAACAGTTTCCAGTTTGTCCTGTAGATTAGTTCCACTCCAGCGGGGAGGTTACTGAGGGTGAGATGGAGCATTGCAGCCAGGAAGATCGAGAAGGGCATTGGTGCGATGACACAACCGTGCTTGCCCCCGGTCCATACGTGAATTGGGTCTGTGGTGGATCTGTTGGTCAGGATCACGGCTTGCATGTTGTCGTGAAGCAGGCGGAGGATGGTGACAAACTTTTGAAGGTAGCCGAATTGACGGTGTCGAAGGCATTTGTGAGGTCAAGGAAGGCCATGTACAGCGGCTGGTGCTGTTCCCTGCATTTCTCTTGTAGTTGACGTGCGGTGAAGATCATGTCCATTGTGCCCCTTAGTGGGCGGAATCCACATTGCGACTCTGGGAGGAGCTCTTCAGCCACTGGGAGAAGACGATTGAGGAGGATTCTTGCAATGACTTTCCCTGTGGCAGACAGCAGGGATACTCCTCTGTAATTACCGCAATTGGACTTGTCACCTTTCTTGAAGATGGGTCACAATTACGGCGTCTGAGATCCCCTGGCATGCTCTGCTCCTTCCAAATAAGAGAAATGAGTTCATGTATTCGCACCAATAGTGCTTCTCCGCCATGCTTTAGTGCCTCGGCGGGGATTCCATCTGCTCCTGAGGCCTTGTTCTTCAGTTGTTGGATGGTCTTTTCAACCTCGTGGCGGGTAGCATGCTGCGTGATGGAGTTGAGGACACTCGCGTCGAAGACAAGAGTCTCGGTTAAGGAGATCATTGTAGTGCTCCCTCCAGTGGGCACTGACTGGCAGCTCGCTGTCCTTGATGAGTACCTCTCCGTTCTTTGCTCGCAGTGGGGTAGAACCTTGGGTGCTTGGGCCGTAGGTGGTCTTGATTGCGCTCACCACCACCTTCTCAAGGGCAATTAGGGATGGGCAATAAATGCTGGCCTTGCCAGCGACTCCCACATCCCATGAATGAATAATAAACAAAAGCCGTCCTATGGTGTATGAGTGCAAGTGTCCATAATGTGGCAGTTGTGTGCTGTGGGCCCAAATCAGACTATCCAAACCTCTTTCATACATGACCTTTGTAGGCAATAGAAAGAGGAAACTCTCATCATATCAGTCTGGGCTGGGTCAGAACCCATGTTCCAGAGGTGAAAGGCCATTGTATACATAGAAACATAGAAGATAGGAGCAGGAGTATAACTCATTGCACCTCCCATCCTGTCCCTACAGCTACTGGAACTTGACCAACGCTGTTTTAAATTTATCCCATCTTCACGTCTAGGCTTACACACTGAATATTCGAAGGCAGGCTGAATTGCGGGGCGTTGCATCTGAACTGGATTCTGTCTGTTCCGAATGGGAGCCCCTAATTGGAATCGGGGGTGGTGCCCTTGGCTGAAGCTAATTGTGGATGCTTTTTATATTTTAGATCTCCGCCATGCAGATCACCTGCTTCCACCTCTAATATTGCCCGTCTCCGCTCCTGCCTCAGCCCATCTGCTGCTGAAACCCTCATCCATGCTTTTATTTCCTTCAGACTCAATTATTCCAATGTTCCTCTGGCTAGCCTCCCATCTCCCACCCTCTGTAAACTTGAGCTCATCCAAAACTCTGCTGCCTGTTCATTCATCACCTCTGCTCACTGGCCTATATTGGCTCCTGATCCAGCGATGCTTTACATTTTCATTCTTGTGTTCAAATCTCTCCATGGCCACACCCCTCCATATCTCTGAAACCTCCTCCAGCCCTAAAGCACTCCAAGAACTCTGCATTCCTCCAATTCTGGCCTCTTATGCATCCACGATTTCCTTCACCCCATCATTGGTAGCCGTGCCTTCAGCTGTTTAGGCCCTAACCTCTCGAATTCCCTCCCTAAACTCCTCTGCCTCTACAATTCTCCTTTTTAAGATGCTCCTTATTTAACCTACCTCTTTGACCAAGCTTTTGATCACCTAACATCTCCTCATCAATGTTCCCTTTAAGCTGCGCAGCGCTCGAGGTCCCGTGCAGCCGGTGAGCCGGCTTTTACGTGCAAAAATTGCGCATGCGTGGATTTTTGAATGGGCTGCACGGGTACGACCGAAAAAACATTAGGGGTAACGTTGCTCCTTATGTGCCTCGGTGTGAACGTTTGATACCGCCCCTGTGAAGTGCTTTGGGACGTTTCACTGTATTAAAACCCTGTGACGGAACCGCCAGAGGATTACGGACAACTGTATATCATTCCTTTTACAGCAATGTAGTACAGCTGGGGGCTGCACCTTTAATGTATCTGTTAACTGTACTAGGGCTTCTTTCCTGTACTCCGCGTGATGACGTCGTGCCGTCCGTCACGTGATCTCTCAACTGCGGGAAGAACGTGATGACGTCAGAGCTCGGAACCTGCTAGCAGTTGAGCTCGGAACCTGCTAGCAGTTGAGCTCGGAACCTGCTAGCAGTTGAGCTCGGAACCTTCTAGCAGTTCCAGAGGCTTTCAAGCAGACCAGACCTATTTGCATTGTATCCTACAGTTTCCTGTACAGCTTCGTTTGTTCATTAAATTTTATTGTTTTTGATTTTCTGAGTCGATCTCAATTCTTCGGCTAGGAACCCCAGTTCCTACATTGGTGACCCCGATTTCTTCGAACAATTTTCATTGAAGTTACATCATGGACACGAACGCCGTCACCCTCAAACTGCCGCAATTTTGGGAGCAACAACCGGCCGCGTTGTTTTTCCAGGCGGAAGCCCAATTTGCAATCCGGGGAGTAGTAGCGGATTCGACCCGTTATTATTACGTGGTCTCTGCCCTCGACAGCGCCACGGACTCGCGGGTCGTCGGCCTCCTCGAGAGTCCACTGAACGATGGCAAGTACGAAGCTTTAAAAGCACGTTTACTGCAGATTTTCGGTCTGTCCAAGTCGGAGCGCGCTCGCAGACTTATCTCCATGCCCGGCCTCGGGGACTCAAAAACCCTCAGAGCTCATGAGCCAAATGCTCACGCTTTTGGGCTCTGAGTCGCAATGTTTTCTGTCCCGCGAGCTGTTTCTCTGTCAACTACCAGAGCCAGTACAGACGGCCTTGGCCAATTCCGCGATCACGGATTGTGCTGAACTCGCCGCGGAAGCGGATAAAATATTTACCGTCTCTCAATCTTGTGCAGCCATGAGGCACCCATCCCCCACGAGCGAATCCTCCTCCTGCAGGCAGGTGTGCAATACCATTGTCGTTTCAGCACGAAGGCCAGAAATTGCCGTCCGCCCTGCAGTTTCTCACCAGAAAAAAAACCTACCTCAAACCAGCGGTTTCTGAGAAGATCAATAAGGCCTAAGGGACGCGCCGGAGTTGCGATGGCCATCGGGTCCGCAGGGAAACTCCTATACATTACAGACTCCCTGTCAGGGCGACGTTTTCTCTGTGATACTGGCTCCCAGTGCAGTATCCTACCAGCGTCGAAACTAGATCCTCAATCTGGCGGTCAAGGTCCCCCCCCTCGAGGCAGCCAATGGTGCGGCCATTCGCACGTTCGGAAAGCGTAGGGTCCAGTTGAGTTTTGGCTGTCAACGTTTTGTTTGGGAGTTCATCACGACGAAAGTCTCTCAGGCCATCTTGGGGGCAGATTTCTTCTGTGCAAACTGGTTTCTCGTCGACGTCCGACACTGCCGGCTAATCAGTGCCTCCATTTTTCACTCTGTCCCCTGCCACCGAAGCACCGCGATGTCTTGGTCAGTTGCCTGTGCAGTCCCATCTTTAAATGAGTTCTCTCGTCTTCTCAGTGAGTTCCCTGAGCTCACCAGGCCCACATTTATTTCTTCAGTCGCAAGGCACGGTGTGGCGCACCACATTACCACGACAGGATCCCCCGTTTATGCGAGAGCTCGAAGGCTGGAACCTGGTAAACTCGCGGCCGCCAAGGCAGAGTTTCATACAATGGAACGCCTGGGTATTATTCGACGTTCGATTAGTCCTTGGTCCTCGCCATTACACATTGTTCCTAAGCCGGGCGGCAGATGGCGACCATGTGGCGACTACAGACGCCTGAATGAGTCTACCACACCGGATCGGTACCCAATTCCTCACATTCAGGATTTTTCGGCCCATCTGGCAGGGAATTCCATCTTTTCCAAAGTAGACCTCGTCCGAGGCTATCATCAAGTGCCCGTGCATCCTCAGGACGTCCCCAAAACTGCCGTCATCACACCTTTCGGGCTCTTTGAGTTCCTTCGTATGCCGTTTGGGCTGAAGAATGCAGCACAAGCCTTCCAACGTCTCATGGATTCCGTGTTGCGCGATCTGCCGTTCATCTTCGTCTACCTAGACGACCTCCTTATTGCCAGTAACGGCACGCAAGAACACATTATGCACTTGCGTACCCTTTTATCTCGTCTCAGCCAACATGGCCTTATTATCAACCCGGCCAAGTGCCAGTTTGGGTTACACAGCATTGATTTTCTGGGACACAGAATCACCTCAGAAGGCGCCGTCCCACTGGCCACGAAGGTGGAAGCAGTCACCTCGTTCCCTCTTCCTCAGACCGTCGGGGGCCCTCCAGGAATTCCTGGGAATGGTCAATTTTTATCATCGGTTCGTCCCCAAGGCGGCATTGTTGATGCAGCCTTTGTACGAGGCCCTCAGGTAAATCGGGCAAAGACCCGATCGATTGGACACCCCAGATGGACCAGGCTTTCCTCGACACTAAGAATGCTTTGGCTGCTGCGACCATGTTGGCACATCCCCTTCCAGGCGCAACCATTGCCCTTACCACTGACGCATCTGATTATGCCATCGGGGCAGTACAGGAGCAGTGGGTCGACAGCACATGGCAACCACTGGCTTTCTTCAGCTGCCAATTGCGGAAGAACGAACGCAAGTATAGTACTTTTGATAGGGAGTTGTTGGCATTGTTTCTGGCCATCCGCCATTTTCGCTTCCTACTGGAAGGACGCCTATTCACGGCTTTTGTAGACCACAAGCCACTTACTTTTGCGGAACTATGGTCGGCACGGCAACAACGTCATCTTGCGTACATATCTGAATTTACAACCGACATACAACATGTCTCGGGCAAAGACAACCTGGTGGCGGATTGTCTCTCCCGCGCCCAGCTCCACGCAGTACACCTGGGAGTCGACTATGTTGGTTTGGCAAAAGAACAGAAGGCAGACCCTGAAGTGCAGGCATACCGGACCGCACCTTCCAGCTTACAAGTGGCTGATGTCAGTTTCCAGGCCGCAGGGACCACACTCCTTTGTGACATCTCGATGGGCGTCCCACGTCCAATCGTTCCAGTCGAATGGCGCAGGAGAATTTTCGACACTATCCACGGGTTGTCACACCCTGGCATGAGAGCGTCACAACGACTCATGGCAAAGAAATTCGTCTGGAAGGGCATGCATCTCGACGTCCGTGACTGGACCAATACCTGCGTGAGTTGCCAGAAGTCCAAGATACAACGCCATGTTAAGGCCCCAGTTGCCACCTTTCCGGTTCAGGAGCGTCGATTCGACCATGTGCACGTGGACCTGGTTGGTCCTCTTCCTCTCGCGGGTACACTCACTTCCTCACCGTGGTAGACCGCACCACCAGGTGGTCAGAGGCAATTCCTTTGGTTGCCACCACAGCGGCAGACGTCTCCAGAGCCTTCATCTCGTCGTGGGTAGCTTGGTTCGGGGTACCGGCTGACATCTCCTCCAACCGGGGCCTCAATTTACCTCTGAGCTTTGGAACGCCGTAGCTCAAGGTTTGGGCACCAAGCTTCATCGTACCACCACCTACCATCCACAGGCGAACGGTCTGTGTGAAAGATTCCACAGGTCCCTTAAAGCCGCACTGCGTGCTGGTCTCCGTGGGCCTAGTTTGGTGGACAGGCTCCCTTGGGTGCTGCTAGGTCTTTGCACGGCGCCTAAGGACGACCTGCATTCTTCTTCAGCAGAGCTGGTTTACGGCCAGCCACTGAGTGCCTGGCGATTTTCTTCCTCCTCACACGGAACCCTGGTCCCCAGCTCAGCAGATCGTCAGCCACCAGGAAGCGGCTAGGAATTTCATCCCAGTGCCTACGTCGCATCATGACCTGCAGCGCTCCCATGTCCCGGTGGATCGTAAGAGCGCAGAATACGTGTTCATTTGGCAGGATGCTCGCAAAAACCCGCTCAAACCGCCTTACACAGGTCCGTTCCGCGTCCTCTCGTCAGGTGACAAGTCCTTCACAGTCGACGTCGGCGGTAAGCCTGACCACATCTCCATTAACCGGTTGAAACCGGCGCATCTGAATCTGAGTGAACCAGTCGTCTCCACTCAGCAGCCTCGTCGTGGTCGTCCACCGTCGACTGCAGGTCCAGTACAGCCACAGTCATCCACCGAGTCGCCAGTGTCCGCCTCACTGGGTCGACCACAGCCGGCCTCCTCTTCTCCGCCTGCAGCGTCATCCCAACCACAACCAACGGCCAGTTCGTCTTCTAGCACTCCGTTCCAGCTGCCGGGGTATCGCAGTTGGTCGGACAGACTCGTCCGACCCCCTTCTCGCCTTACCTTTTCTGTTAAAAGCAATTCTGGGGGGGGGGGCGCATGTGGCGGAACCACCAGAGGATTACGGACAATTGTACAGGTAGACTACCCTTTATCCGGACTTCCAAAAACCGAAACCCTCTAAAAACCGAAGGTTTTTTCGTTCAGCGTAAGTCGTGCGTACGAACGAAAAAACCTTCGGTTTTTAGAGGGTTCCGGTTTCGGAAGTTCGGATAAAGGGTAAGTCGTGCGCACGACCCCCCGCCGGACCCGACAACCGCCAGCCCCGACAACCGCCGACCCCCCCCCCCCCCCCGCGGGCCCCGCCGGCCCCGACAACCGCCGGCCCCGACTGACTTACGCTGAGCGTCAGCGTAAGTCGTGCGCACGACCCCCCGCCGACCCCGCGGACCCCTGCCGACCCACCTTCCGAAATTCTCCTTTATCCGAAACTCTGCTGGTCCCGAGGTTTTCGGATAAAGGATAGTCTACCTGTATATAATTCCTTTTACAGCAATGTAGTACAGCTGGGGGCTGCACCTTTAATGTATCTGTTAACTGTACTAGGGCTTCTTTCCTGTACTCCGCGTGATGACGTCATGCTGTCCGTCACGTGATCTCTCAACGGCGGGAAGAACGTGATGACGTCAGAGCTCGGAACCTTCTAGCAGTAGAGCTCGGAACCTTCTAGCAGTTCCAGAGAGGCTTTCGAGCAGACCAGACCTATTTGCATTGTATCCTACAGTTTCCTGTACAGCTTCGTTTGTTCATTAAATTTTATTGTTTTTGATTTTCTGAGTCGATCTCAATTCTTCGGCTAGGAACCCCAGTTCCTACAACCCTTTATAAATGAAAGTAGTTGTTGTAGATGGATATATAGCCCTCGTTTACTAGGTTGAGAGCTACTTGGTAAGATTGAATTGATATCATTGTTGCGAGATGTGTTTAGTGTTTTGGTATGCTATTATGCTGTAGAAAAATAATGTTTAAGC
This sequence comes from Somniosus microcephalus, assembly GCF_052327205.1. Classification (NCBI taxonomy): domain Eukaryota; kingdom Metazoa; phylum Chordata; class Chondrichthyes; order Squaliformes; family Somniosidae; genus Somniosus; species Somniosus microcephalus. The sequence continues at coordinate 70,693,056 of NC_140993.1, forward strand.
CAATTCACTTTAATGTTCAGTGGTATTCCTCAACGCTGCAAATTGGGGTCTCCGCCAGTGACTCTGACCTGTTACCACCACTGCACCCTGATGTTGTAGAGCTCATAATGTTCTTTCCAGACATGGTCAAAGTTAGGAATGGCAAAATCTGTAATTATACCCATACAGATGAACATTTCTCATAAATGAAATAGACATAAAAAAATGTACATATACTTTACTGAAATCCTAATGACTGCTCAGTGGGTGGATTAATGCCACACTCTCTGCTGAATCACATATGCAGACTCTACAATATGCCTTCAATAAATGGCTGTGTGTTTGGTGCAGTGAGTGCATTGTAATGGTGGAACAGTATTGGGTATAATGCGCACATTCATGAGTATACATGCTATACCTGGACTAAAAATTCAGAGTTGGTAGATGTTTTAATTCTTCACCAATGCAGTAAATTTAGATTTCTTTGCTTTCTCACACAAAGGTCTTTGTCATACTGGAATAGTTTGAATATTAGAGAGATGAAGTTCAGGTGGACCAAATGGTCCATTTGACTCTTAACACTTAGGTTTTAAAAAATTTATTCTCTGGATGTGAGCATTCCTGCAAGGCACTTACTGCATATCCCTAGTTGTCCTTGTACAACTGAGGGCAGCTAAGAGTCAACCACATTGGTGTGGGACTAGTGTCCCATATATATGGCAAACTGGGTAAGGGCAGCAGATTTCCTTCCCCGAAGGACATTAGTGAACCAGTTGGGTTTTAATGACAATCTGATAACTTCATGGTCACTTTTTACTGATGCCAGCTTTTTATTTACAGATTTTTTTTTTTTTAAACCAGATTTAAATTCTCAGACTGGGATTTGAAATTACGTTCTCTGGATTACTAGTCCAGTAATATAACCACTGCACAATTGTCCTCTGACCAAGTATGTGAATTGCTTCCTTCCAGGCATTTCTCACTACCATTCTTACATGGGCATCTTGTGTCAAATCCAAAACCGGACAGGATACAGATGAGGCAGATGGGGGGATTGTGACTTGAGTTGTAATGTTTTCTTTCCTGTTAATTGATTGACTGCCTTAGTAGCTAAAGTTTCCACATCATAAGACAACGCAGTAAGTGGGGTTGAAAATGGCTTTTATCAGAAGTTTAATGTCCTGTTTAAGTTTTAGAAATTTCTGAATAATCTACTTAAAGATGGACTTTATGGCCCAAACAGGCAACTGCCTAATGGATGTGTACAGGAGTGTGAGATATGTAGATTGGCAGTATTCTCGCCACCACTGACCCTGCTTTTCCTTCCTACCTTGAAATTGAAGGAAGTAGAAAAATCATACATTTTTGTTTTAAGGTAAACTTTAATTGTGTGAAACCATTTGCTTTTCGGTGTAGCGGTCTAGATGAGAAACATCCTTTTCAACACCTGTGTGGACAAATAAAGCTGGGTTATGGAACACATCTGTGCTCATGTGGCAGTTAGCTGCCCCATGTCTAATTCTGAGTAATTTATACTACTATACAGTAATATAGAAGTGGTTCAGGACACTTAAACACACTGATATTTAAGAGGGTGCAACGTAAACAATATTCCCAACATGATTTTCTCCAGTTAATCTCCCAAAATGAATTCTCCCCCCTCCCTGGGTAGCTCTTGACTCTTGGGGTATGATTCCATGGGGGCTGGCAACCCCTGGGAGTTTGCTCAAGTTGCCATCCCTGTGCCAGGAGGTCATTTGATCTGGGCCAAGTCCATTCCTGTTCTACTCTGCGTGGGGTACTGTAACATGATCAGCAGTAGGAATGCTGGCTGATTGTCCCCCCTCCTCTGCACTTCCATCCCCCCTCCTCTGCACTTCCGTCCCCCCTCCTCTCCGCTTTACTTGCCCGCCCCCCCCCCCCCCCCCCACGAAGGGGCTCAGTGGTTAATTTTACAGCTCAAATGCAGCTGAGTTCAGCTAACTTGATGGATGATTGAACCTGGTGATTACTGCCTTGAAGTATCCTTGTATGCTTGGAAGTAGTGCTACACGTGTGTAGGGTTTAAAAAAAAAAAAAAATTGATGTTGAAGTTGGCTGCAGTGATGACGATGGTGGCAGCCGGTGTAGGATGTCACATTCTAAGTATGTGGTGGTTCTGAATTTCACTGCATTGAAGATCGTATTAACCGTTGACTTTAACATGACTGCCCAGAGGTAGGTAAAGAGAGAACTTGCAGGTGATCTGAAGTGTATGTTTGCGACATGACTTGTGTGTCTAATTCAAATGGTTACCCTGTATTACCTCTCTGGCAGCTAAATAGATCTGGTGTTGGATGTTTTAAAAAAACAAAACAACTTTACATACAGCAGGAGCAGCTCAAACTGTGTAATGAAGGCCTGTCTGAGTCAGGATGGTGAGATACTGGTTTTAGTTTACCATTGAGTGATATTCTATATTTAGCTGAAAGGACAAATGTCAGTGCTTAAGCTGTGCAGCTTCCACTAGAGCATGAAATGGGGTCTGTGTGACTGTCTATGTTCATTTTCACTGCTGTATGAAACCCCTCTAGTATGGCCAGGTTGACCGCTACCGTTTTGCCATGGAGCAGGAGGCTGTGCCCCAGCTGCTCCACAAGTACAAAGTGATTGGTTTTGGCATCAGATGCTGGTGCAGGGCACAGATAGGTGTTTTGTTTTTCCATTTCTCGGCCATCCCAGTTTTTATTTGTGAGTGTATGGGGGTGGGGTGGAGGGAGGGAGGGAGAAGGAGGAAGCATTGGTTGCTGTGATTCAGATTGTAGCAAGTGTTCCAGATGATAAGGGAGGCTAGGAACCATTGTTTCCCTGCTGCCTATCCCCTGAAACAAATGGGAACACGGGCATGTCTTGTGTATAGAATATTAAATAGTAAGAGATATTTTGTAATGCTGTAGTTCATTTGAGTCGTTCCTGAAAGTTGCGGCCCCCAGATTGTATTACAGCTTCCTTGACCTTCATTTAATGTGGAACTTGGTGATTACCCTGCTGTCTTTTAAAACCCATCCCAATTGACATTATGCAAAGGGTATAATTACCCCCCTTGGTGTAACTAAAGATCACTCGACTGTTGTGTTGCCGCATCTAAAGGGCAGGAATGCCATGCCACCCAGTTTTGGTTTGAGGTACACTTTTCTGCCATCTCTTATGCCCAGATGTCCGCATAGCACCATTTCCCCCTCTGAGTCAGAAGGTTGTGGTGTCAATCCCCACTCCAAGGCTTGCGTGTGTTTGCAGAAGAGCAGAGTTTCTACCACCATTACGCCTTGATCAATGCCACCAAAAAATCAGATGAACTCCTCCTTGGCCTCTCCAGTGGAACTCCAACATCTCCCCCACTGTTAAAGCTGCCTTCAAGAAGCTCAGTTTCCTCTTCAGCTGCACATTATTCCTCCCCACCCCAACAACTGTCCAAGTCCATCCAATACTTGAATATTGTTCCCATGTCTAGGAAGGCGCTTCTAGTGCCAGTGACCCTCTGCTGTAAAGTGTGTGTGATCACAGGATTGAGTTTGGTTTGGACATCCCCTCCACCTTTGATCTGTTTAGTATCTGGATCATGTGTGAAGACTGGTTCTTTGGTGAAATAGGCTGCCAGGGATCTTGGAGCTGTACCCAGCAAGAGTCAGCACTCTTCATGGAGAGAAGAGAGAAATTGGGAATAGAGGGATGTCTGTAAACTCTGTTCATTTCTCCGCACCAATGAAATTAGCTGGCAATGGAAACTTAATCGTTGCCAATGAGCTATATAATAACTAGTGTTAAAATGTGCCTCTCCACAGGGTTTAGCTTTTGTGTTTGTGTCATGCTTAGTCAGATTTATCGTAATTACATACCACACTCTCCTACAAGAAGCCTGAAATCATTGAGACAGTACTCTTGTATGTCAGCACTGCATTTAACCCCTCGTGGCCTTGTTGCTGATGATGCTGTGATGGCGGTTGTGTCTAGTGTGAAGTCTGCTTCACTATGGGTTGAAGCAGATGTGAAACTGATGGCTGTGCTGATGGGGGTTGCAGGAGTGACTGGTGTTGAATAATACCTGAGTGGAAGCCTCGGGGTGTTATGCACTTGCGATCATAGCTGATCTCAAACCAGAAGGCATTCACTCAGGCTCAGTCAGTATTTGTTGTCACTTTGTAAATGGGAAGAGGAGAGGAAAATAAAAGCTCTGTGGTTTAAATCCCTGGTCTTCGCTGACTTAGCTTCTTTCCAGCCGATTAGCAGCAAGGAGGATGGTGACGTAAGTGGACCCTACACCCCAGGGCTATGGAGCAGGTCAAATCAGTCAGGGTTCTTGGTTGGTATCCTGCCAGAAAATGTGCATATGAGTGTTGGTAGATGACCGGAATCAGCTTGGCTACAATTGCCCTTGAGGTCGGATAGCTTGCTGACCCTAACTAGTCTCACCGGAAGAATGGCTGCAGTACCAGTGTGTGGCCAATGCCTGTGTAATTGTACCCTAGTGTAAGTTGGTGCTTTCAGGAGAAGAGTGGAGTAAATTTGAATGTTAGGAGCCAGTAGACAGTTTGTTGTCCACCTAGATTTTTCTTGCATGAGATTGCTTTGTGAATTGTGCGTAGTATGCTTAATCTCAGAGGCTCAGTAACATGATGACCTAAATGTGGGTTGCACGCCGACCAGGAAGCATTACCCAGAGCTTGGAAGCAGAAGCTGGATGAGTTCCAGTAAACATACAAATGAGCTGCTGGATTGAGTCTGCTCTGAAGTGATCACATTCTGACACTGACCTACGCTCCCTGCTATGTGCTAGCACAGGCAGGAAGTTCTTCATGCCGGCATTTTGCAAACTGCTTCTGACGCATGTTAGTTTTATAGTGCTGAGACTTTAACAGTTGGAGCAGTGACTTCAGTCCTAATTTTGAGCCTTGATTTTTGTTTGCAAATCTTTTGAGTTTGTATCAAATTAAAGAAAAAAAAAAAATCCAAATTGGCACCAGCGCAATGCAAGTCACCTTCGGGTAAATTTCATTGTGGTAACAATCCGAGGTACTGCAGTGTAAATTATTCACTGCTGATCTCCAGGGTTATGCCCTCTGCGTCATGTCTCCTCCTTGTGCTTCCATGACTAATGTTTTTGCTCTGTCTGCCCTGTGGAGTGCCAGCAGTCAACAGGGAAAGCATATTCCTTGGCTTTGACTGGACATGACTTACTGAGCCTACTTTAAGGTGTGGCTTTAAAGTGATCTATTAAAAACCTAATTTTGAGGTTTTCTGATGGCTCATTTGTACAATGCACTGTTCAGTGTGGAATTGAGCCATACAGATCGGAAAGTCCTAGATTCCTGGTGTAGACTGGATTAATTGATCTCCACCAGGGAGGTAATTGGAGCAAGACTTAGGTCAATGTAGCCAAGCTTAAAAAAAAAAATCCTGAGTTCCTGATTCTTATCCAGTGATCCCTCCTGGAAAGTGTCATATGTAGCGCTCCGGTGAGGGCTTGCCTGTGATGCCCATCGCTGTTGAATAGGGGAACGGTAGCATAGTGGTTATGTTACTGGACTACTAATCCAGAGGCCTGGACGAATGATCTGGAGACGTTTCAAATCCTACCACGGCAGCTGGGGAATTTAAATTCAGTTAATTAAACAAACCTGGAATAAAAAAATCTAGTATCAGTAATTAAACTACCAGACTGTCGTAAAAACCCATCTGGTTCACTGATGTCCTTTAGGCGAGGGAATCTGGTCTGGCCTATATGTGACTCCAGACCCACATCGTTGACTTTTAACTACTCTCTGAAATGGCCTAGCAAGCCACTTGGTTGTACCAAATCGCTACGAGAAACAATAAGAAGAATAAAACCGGACGGACCACCCGGCATCGACCTCGGCACTGGCTTCGGGCATGACAAAGGCACACCTAGTCCAGTCAACCCTGCACAGTCCTCCTCACTAACATCTGTGGACTTGTGCCAAAATTAGGAGAGCTGTCCCACAGACTAGTCAAGCCTGACAGTCATACTCACAATCATACCTTTTAGCCAACATCCCAGACTCCTCCTCCGCCATCCCTGGATATGTCCTGTCCCACTACCACCGTGCTAAATGGGATGGATGCCTAACTGCTAGATCTGCATCTATGAGGCGCTGTGGGCCACCATCAGCAGCAGCAGACTTGTATTCCATCACAATCTGTAACCTGGCATATCCCTCCCTCTACCATTACCATCAAGCCAGGGGACCAACCCTGGTTCAATGAGGAGTGTGGAAGATCATGCCAGGAGCAGCACCAGACGTACCTGAAAATGAGGTGCCAACCAGAGGAAGCTGCAACAAAGGACTACATGCATGCTAAACAGCGGAAACAGCATGCTATGAACAGAGCTAAGCGATCCCACAACCAACGGATCAGATCAAAGCTCTGCAGTCCTGCCACATTGTCGTGAATGGTGATGGACAATTAAACAACTAGCTGAAGGAGGAGGCTCCATGAATACCCCATCCTCAGTGATGGGTGGAGTCCAGCACATGAGTACAAAAGGCAAGGCTGAAGAGTTTGCAACCATCTTCAGCCAGAAGTGCAGAGTGGATGATCCAGCTCGGCCGCCTCCTGAGGTCCCCACCATCACAGAAGCCAGTCTTCAGCCAATTCAATTCACTCCACGTGATATCAAGAAATGGCTGAGCGCACTGGATACAGCAAAGGCTGTGGGCCCTGACAACATCTTGGCTGTCGTGCTGAAGACTTGTGCTCCAGAACTAGCTGCGCCTCTAGCTAAGCTATTCCAATACAGCTACAACACTGGCATTAACCTGACGATGTGGAAAACTGCCCAGGTATGTCCTGTCCATAAAAAGCAGGACAGATCCAATCCGACCAATTTACTGCCCCATCAGTCTACTCTTAACCATCAGCAAAGCGATGAAAGGTGTCGTCGACAGTGCTATCAAGCAACACCTGCTCACCAATAACCTGCTCGCCGATGCTCAGTTTGGGTTCTGCCAGAACCACTCTGCTCCAGACCTCATTACTGCCTTGGTCCAAACATGGACAAAAGAGCTGAATTCCAGAGGTGAGGTGAGAGTGACTGCCCTTGACATCAAGGCAGCATTTGACCGAGTGTGGCATCAAGGAGCCCTAGTAAAACTGAAGTCAATGGGAATTGGGGAAAACTCTCCACTGGGTTGAGTCATACCTAGCACAAAGGAAGGTGGTTGTTGGAGGCCAATCATCTCCGCCCAGGACATTGCTGCAGGAGTTCCTCAGGGCAGTGTCCTAGGCCCAACCATCTTCAGCTGCTTCATTAATGACTTTCCCTCCATCATAAGGTTAGAAGTGGGGATGTTCGCTGATAATTGCAGTGTTCCATTTGCAACTCCTCAGACAATGAAGCAGTCCATGCCCGCATGCAGGAAGACCCTGGATGATATTCAGGCTTGGGCTGATAAGTGGCAAGTAACATTCGTGCCAGGCAATGACTGTCTCCAACAAGCGAGAGTCTAAACACCGCCCCTTGACATTCAATGGCATTACCATCGCCAAATCCTCCACCATCAACATCCTGGGGGGGGGGTCACTATTAACCAGAAACTGAACTGGACCAGCCACATAAATACTGTAGCTACAAGAGCAGGTCAGAGGCTGGGTATTCTGCGGCGAGTGTGTAACCTCCTGACACCCCAAAGTCTTTCCACCATCTACAAGGCACAAGTCAGGAGTGTGATGGAATACTCTCCACTTGCCTGGATGAATGCAGCTCCAACAACACTCAAGAAGCTTGACACCATCCAGGACAAAGCAGCCAGCTTGATTGGCACCCCATCCACCACCTTAAACATTCACTCCCTCCACCACCGGCGCATCGTGGCTGCAGTGTGTACCAGCTACACAATGCACTGCAGCAACTTGCCAAGGCTTCTTCGACAGCACCTCCCAAACCCTGTGCTATCACCTAGAAGGACAAGGGCAGCAAGTGCATGGGAACACCACCACCTCCAATTTCCCCTCCAAGTCGCACATCATACTGACTTGGAAATATATTGCCGTTCCTTCATCGTCACTGCGTCAAAATCCTGGAACTCCCTCCGTAACAGCACTGTGGGAGTACCTTCACCATGGACTGCACTGGTCCAAGAAGGTGGCTCACCACCACCTTATTAGGGATGGGCAATAAATGCTGGCCTTGCCAACGACACCCACATCCTGTGAATGAATAAAAAAAGACTGCTGACGCTCAAGTATTGCACATGCAATCCTTGAGGAACTACTGTAGAGCTGCTGGCTTCCATGTAAATATACCTCGGCTTGAATCAGCATTGTAAAGCTATGAAGTTTAAAAGATGGAACAGGAGCACTGACAAAAAACTTAACATGATCTTGGCATTTCAGAAGCCTAAACAAATTCAGAGATTCCTGTTTTCTTTCAATTTATGTTGTTGGGATCTGCTGGTTTCTTGGTGAGGTTTTTAGCAATGTCATTCTTTTTACTCATGAGAGCTATGTTCAGGTGATTGGCATTGTACCTGACTTCAGTTGCTTTACATTACCAATCTTGACTAGCGGTTGTGGTAGCCTAGTGATTATACTACGAGCGATCTAGATGTCATATGTTCAAATTAAATTGAATAAATCTGGTAGCACCAGAAACCAGCACAAAAGCTGCTGGATTGTTGTAAACATCCAACTGGTTCATTAATGTCCTTAAAGGAAGGGAGCCTGCCACCCCTACCTCGTGTGACTCCAGTCCCACACTGGGGGTTGGGTCTTAAAAGGCCCTCCTGGCAACTAGGGGTGGGCAATAAATACTGCCTTGTCAATGTTGCCCAGCTCCCAAGACTAAATCATCCAGTAGAGATCCTATTTACTGCCCATGTACCTTGCACAGAATGCTAGTCACTGTAGAATAGTGGCTTTCATATGCTGAAGAGGAAGCCAGAAGATAAAGTGAAGGAGTAGTTTAAGATACACATTTATTCAGCAATATTATGATTGCAGCAAGGATGTCTCTCTCTAATCTGCCTTCATGCAGGGAGATGGCTGTGGTTGCTGTCACACAAACTGCTAGTAGTAGATGTGAACAGTAAATGGCCAGTAGATGTGAACAGTAAATGGCCAGTGGTAGGAGTTTTTTTTATAACTAAAAAAAGCTTTAAAACTTTAAAAAAATGCCCTGAATTTCCCTAATGGTTTAGTGAGTAAATGAACTGCATGATGTGATGATCCCCAAGTAAGCAAACCAAGAATTTTTTTTTGTCTTTCTGCTGAAATATTGGCTTTTTATATTGAAAATCAACTGGAATTTTCACTAAAATAACAACAGAAAATGCTGGAAAAACTCAGCAGGTCAGGCAACATCTGTGGAGAGAAATTTGAGTTGACGTTTCGGGTCGAAACCTTCTTCAAAACTGGAAAGAAAAGAAAATAGATCGAAGGTAAGGCTACGATCGAACAAAAGAGACAATAAAAGGTATTCGAAGCCAGACGAGATGGTAATTGGCCTGTGGAGACAAAAGGCAGCTGAGATTAGGTGTGAAGTGTACTGGCAGGTAAGAGACAGCTGCCAGGTGAGAGAGAGAAACAAAAAGAAAGGAGGGGGGGGGGGGGGGGAGGGAGAAAGGAGGACCCAAAACAAAGGGGTGGAAAAAATTATAAGTAAAAAAGTAATAGGGGCCGAGGTTATGATCTGAAATTATTGAACTCGATATTGAGTCCGGAAGGCTGCAAAGTGCCTAGTCGGAAGACGAGTTGCTGTTCCTCGAGTTTACGTTGAGCTTCCGTGGAACAATACAAGAGGCCAAGGACGGTGAGGTCCGAGTGGGAATGGAGCGGTGAATTAAAATGACAGGCGACCGGAAGTTAGTGCTAGTGGAATTTCAGAAATGGACTGGACTGTGAAAAAATAATCGCTTGGGCAACTAAGACCTGGTAATAAATGCAAACGCTGTCCACTTCCTGACAAATTAAAAAAAAAACTTGAGCCTTTTGGCAGGCATTTCAACCGTTTCCTACTCTTGGTCACAATCCACTGATTGCTGCTGGAAGCGTGTTTGGCTATGGTGCTCCACTTAACATAGTCAAATGGGCTGCAGATGCACACCGTCTGCACACACGCTCACTCAAAGAATGGGCACTTGAAGGAGGCATTGGAGAGTGGCAGATATACATTGGATTGTATTCCAACATGAGTTGTTAGTAACTTTAGGAGAAGAACTGGGAGGGAGAAAGGAACAATATTCTAAACCTCTACCATTCAGGTCTGTTCAAAGCTGCATATCTTGTATTTTGCTAAAATCATTAGTGTTGTGTCTGTGTGTTGATAGAGACACTGAAGACAGGAGTTGGTTTCATAGGTGTTTACTAAACAAAGTCTGGAGGGGAACTAACTGATACAACACAATATACAGGCTTATATAGCCCGAGTGGCCATTACCGGCATTGCAGTACACATGGGGCTCTTAAAGGCACATACACTACAATTCCTCCCCTTTTAGCCAACCAGTACATAATATTTTAAGTAATTATTAATTACATGTTACAAGAAAAATAATCTACACATTGCTGCAGTTAATTAATTATAAGTCAGTCTCTCTGGAGGCTTCCTGACTCGGTCCGGATAACGCCTCGGTGGTGTAGTAGTTTCTGGCGGTGTAGTAGGTTCTTTTGGCAAGGCTGATTCGGCTTGAATGCCAGTGTCAGGTTCCAGTATCACCGGATCGGAGGTAGATATGGGTATCTCTACTTCGTTAGGCGTATAGAGTTGTGGTGTAGGTTGTCCCTTTTCAGATGACTCTATGATTTGGTCAGCATGGCGCCTTATTATGCTTTCTCCGATGTCCACGGTATACATCAGCGGTCCTAGTCGTGTGCAGATAGTTCCAGGCTGCCATTTCTCGGTACGGTAGTCCCGGGCCAAAACTTGTTGACCTATCTGGAAGGTTCTAGTTGGCCTTTCATTCATGCCTTGAAATTGCCGGTTCTCCACGTCCCTTCTGATGTTGGGCTTGATCAAATCCAGCCGGCATCTTAGGCTTCTATTGAAGAACATCATGGCGGGAGTTTGGTTTGTAACCATGTATGTTGCATTCCTGTATGCGAACAAGAAGTTATCCACCTTGTGCTGAAGTTTTATGTCTTCATTACCCATGGCCTTTATGGCCTTCTTGAAGGTCTGGACAAACCTTTCAGCCAATCCATTGGTGGCGGGATGGTATGGGGCGGACGTGTAGTGCTTAACCCCATTGTTTTTTAAGAACTTCCTGAATTCTTTGGACACAAATTGCGGTCCGTTATCAGAACAGATCTGTTCCGGCAGCCCATTCCTGGCAAATATGGTCCTTAATACTGTGATGGTTTTTTCCGTGGTGGTGGAGGACATCTTTATTACCTCCGGCCGCTTGGAGTGTGCATCAACCGCGATTAAGAACATTGAGTCCATAAATGGACCAGCACAGTCGATGTGTACCCTTTGCCAGGGAGATGAGGGCCACTCCCATGGATGTAGAGGGGCTTGGGGTGGAGCGTTTTGGACCTTCTGGCATCCTAGGCAGCTCTTGGTCATTTCTTCGATGTCTCCATCGATACCTGGCCACCATACAAACGCCCTGGCTAGGTTCTTCATTTTCACTCCACCCAGATGCCCCTCGTGAAGCTCCTTTAGAACTTTATCCTGGAGTTTGGGTGGAATCACCACTCTGGATCCACATATCAAGGTTCCTCGGCACACTGACAGCTGTTCTCTTCTTTGCGAGAATGCTGGCAACAGTGGTTCGCCATGTGCTGGCCATCCCTTCACTGTTAAATCGTAGACTCGTGAGAGAGTCGGGTCATTTCTAGTTTCCCTTTCAATGGCAGAATTTGTTACTGGTAGACATTCGACTATGGTAGAGTGGAAAATCTCCACTGGGTCTACGGTAGGTGCCTCTTCTACCGTTGGCAACGGTAGGCGCGATAACCCGTCAGCATTCCCATGCTGTTTTGACCCTTTGTATTCTATGTTGTATTGGTGTGCCCCTAGAAAAAGGGACCACCTCTGTAGCCTTTGCGCTGTCATAATGGGAACACCCTTTTTAGGGTTGAATATGGAGATGAGGGGTTGATGGTCAGTCAACAAGGTAAATTTTTGTCCGAGTAGGTAATGGTTGAATTTCTTCACTCCCCATACCAGGCTGAGTGCTTCCCTGTCGATTTGGGCATAGTTACGCTCAGCTGAGTTCAATGAGCGTGACGCAAAAGCTATCGGCCGTTCCGAGCCATCAGGGAATTTATGCGATAATACTGCTCCTACTCCGTAAGGGGATGTCTCGCACGCCAGTCTGATTGGCAGTGATGAGTTGTAATGAGCCAAAACTTCTTTGGACGTGATTAAGTCTTTGCATTTATGGGAGGCACGTTTACAGTCTTCGCTCCATTTCCAAATTACTCCTGTTTGTAGAAGTTCATTAAGAGGGTGTAGAAGAGTTGATAAGTTCGGTAAAAATTTATGATAGTAATTTATTAATCCCAGGAACGACCTTAATTGTGAAACATTTTCAGGTGCTGGGGCTTTTATGACCGCTTCAATTTTTTCAGGTGACTTATGCAACCCTTCCTTATTAATTGTGGCCACAATATGATATTTGATTTTGGAAAAATTCGCACTTGGGGCGATTTGCTCGTAGGCCCCATTCTCTCAGCCTAGTGAGCACCTGCTCCAAATTGGCAAGGTGCTCGTTGTCGTTTTCTCCTGTTGCAAGGATGTCGTCTAGGTAGCATTAAGTCCCCGGAATCCCTTGGAGGACTTGCTCCATAGCTCTTTGCCAGATAGTTGGAGCGGATGCTACTCCGAAAACCAGTCGATTGTACTGGTACAGACCTTTGTGTGTATTTATCGTGAGATATTTTTTAGAGGCCTCTTCGACCTCCATCTGTAGATATGCTTGTGCCAAGTCAATTTTGGTGAAACGTTTCCCTCCGGATAGTGAGGCGAAAATATCTTCTGTACCATGTGAAGGACCGGGTTTACAGTCACCTTGAAGTCTCCACAGATGCGAATTTTTCCCTGTTCTTCAGATTTATCATTATTCAATGCTTTCTTCATGACTGGGACGATGGGTGTTGCCCACTCGCTCCAATCTATTTTGGATAATACGCCTGCCTTTTCCAAATTCTCCAGCTCTGCCTCGACTGCTGGACGAATTGCGTATGGCACCGGTCTTGCCTTAAAAAACTTGGGAATTGCTGCATCTTCCACTTTTATTGAGGCGGTGATGCCTTTCAAGGTTCCTAGTTTCTCTTGAAACACTTCTTTGGCGTTGGCCAAGATGTCTTTTAATCGTTCAGGTATGACATCGTCATTGTTTTTTTTCTTACTGGTCACCGTCAGTGCCTGAATGGAGTGCCAGTTTAAACGTATCTTCCTGATCCATTCACGTCCCAACAGCGGTGGACCACCATCTTGTAGAATGTATAAATACAACTTTTGTATTTCCTTGCCGTTGTATACAACAGGCACCCTTATTTTTCCTTTGGGGTATACTTTCTGCCCCGTATATGTTTTCAAGATAATGGATGTGTCTTTTAAAGGTATATGCGGAAATAGCCGCTTGTAATCCCGTCGATTTATGACGGTCAGAGCTGATCCTGTATCTAGCTCCACTTTAACTGGGGACCCTGCTATCGTGAGGGTAACCCAAATGGTCTGGTAATCATCTTTGGCAATTACATTATGTAATTTGAGACAGCTTAGTCTCTTGTTTTCAGAGTCGCTATCGCTCTTCTGGTCTTTGGAGCTACTGTCCGTCATCATTTGTACCTTTCTGTACTTTATTGATTTTTTTTTTTTCCTGTCTGTGGATTTTTTTTGTCCAGATCGGCATACCCGTGCAATGTGTCCAATCTTTCCGCATTGCCTGCATGCTTTGTCCTTGAACCAGCAGCCCCTCTGGTCATGGGTGGATCTGCCGCAGCGATAACATCTCTCGAAACCCTGTGTCATTTCATGGGTGCCGAAGTCCTGTGTCTTTTGTTGTATCTCTGCAGCTCCTCTTGCGGCTGCTTCGTATGATACAGCCATACTGAAAGCCTTGTCCAGTGTTAAATCTTTTTCAGAAAGCAGCCTTTTCTGTGTTCCTTCACTTAAGAGACCGCAGACGAATTTGTCTCGAAGGTAATCTGCTAGTCCTGCCCCGAATTGGCAGTGTTTTGATAGCTTTCTTAAGTCGGTGAGGTAATCAGCGTTACTTTCATTCTTGCGTTGATTTCTCTTGAAGAATTTGAATCGTTTCGCTATCAGCAGCGGTGTTGGGTTTAAGTAGGGTATCAACAATTTCTTTAAAATTCTTGTCCTTTGGTTTGGCTGGAGTGATTAAATTTCGTAACAGCCCGTATGTCTTTGCGCCCATTAGATTTAGCAGTACTGAAGCTTTTTTTTCATCTTCTATTCCATTTGCGGTGCAATATACCTCCACTCTTTCCACATATGTGGTCCAATCCTCTATCTCGTTATCAAAAGCATCAATATTGCCAGACTTAAGCATCCTAGAAATAAAATGGCGCTTCCCGCGCTTTTCTTTCTTTTCTGCAGAAAAGATATGGCGCTTCCCCGCCGCTGCTGCCGATGACAACGCTGTTTCCCGCGGTTTCCGTTCTTCTTTATTTATTTATTTACAGTTGGAGACTCGTTCCCGCCGGACTCTCTCTCTAGGTCTGAACGCCGACTTGCTTGCAGCGCTGGCCGTCTGTTACTGCTTGCCTCCGCTTTCGCTGCTTGGCCCAGCTGTAGAGCCAGCCGCTGGAGCCCCAGCCCGACGCCCAGGAAGGATTATTGCAGTACCTGCCACCAGCTTGGCTAGCTGGTGAAACCACAGCTTTTTCTTTTTCTTGATTTTTCTTCAACTTTGGACGCCAGAGGAATCGATGTCCTTGAGGTGCTGCCGAATTGCAGGTAAGTCCGTTTCCAATTCGTTGCCACTGTTGTGTCTGTGTGTTGATAGAGACACTGAAGACAGGAGTTGGTTTCATAGGTGTTTACTAAACAAAGTCTGGAGGGGAACTAACTGATACAACACAATATACAGGCTTATATAGCCCGAGTGGCCATTACCGGCATTACAGTACACATGGGGCTCTTAAAGGCACATACACTACAATTAGCATTGAATGAACTGTTAAGGGGTGAAGGTGGTGGAGTGGAGGGAACCATGTTTTTTACCTGAAGCCTAATGTTTTTTTTAGATGTTATACAGTAGAAGTTCAGTATTTATTGATACCTGTGCTAACAAAATTAATGACTTAAAGTTTCCATGGTTTCTGGCACCTGCACCCACTCTGAAGGTAACTGATGACTTGATGAGGAATCTTATTTTTTTTTTAAACAGCTTAGATTTAGAATAGGCTGAGAAGAGAAGCACAGGAAGACTGAAATTTCAAGGATGGTAATTGAGAAGGATAAATAATATAACAATGTGACAAATACATGAAGGCTAAAAAGGCAAAGGGTTGAGTTTTTGTAGTTATTGTCTATTTCATATTGTCTCTTGCTCTCTCAACCTCTTTCAGCTGGAGTCAAAGTAACCAAGACACCAAAACAATGGCCCCTTTTATCCTTGAGGTGCAGGTATCTGGCACTATTGGTTTGCTTGTGCTTCAGATGCAGTACTTTTATCTGGAGATGTTGGGCAGCATACTGTTGAATCCACATCCAGCAACATCTTTCTGCATTTGTAGTAAAGCATCAGATAAAAGCTTCCACTTTGACATGGAACTGGACATTGAAGATGTCAGATTTTATTCTTTGGTAGGGGACAGGTTGGTGAGAGGTTGTTTTGAACAATCTCCATTCTTTGAGTGAAACATCAGATGCCTAATATTCTCTCAACCTTTCTCAAAGAACATGCTGAGTGTGACCATAGCAACTTAAAGATCTTGACTCCAATACTGTTGTACTAACTCAACCCATAAAGTACTGAGTAGTAGTTTCAGCATAGGGTAGAATGTTGACATTGGCTTTTGGCCAGTGTATCCTCCTCTTGTCTGACTCTCTTCTAGCTCCACAATGAGACCTGCAGAATGATAGAAAAACCAGTTGGGAATAGGAGCTCTGTCTTCCCTGATGCCCTGTGGGTCAATGCACCAGTGGTGCTAAGCTGTACAGACTAGTAAGATCTGGGATTTCTTTCCTGCTCAATGTTGTTGGCTCGTGTCAGTCGAGGCACTGCAATTGCTCTAATGTTCCCGAGTTGAGGAGGAAGGAAGAACCAGGGGTTTCCATTTATGTTTGTTATCGAGTGACCCTTGCTAAAAATGTAAGCATGAGGCTAGAACAAGCTCTGGTGCTATGAGCTTCCCCTTCTCCCACCCACTCAACACATATGCTGCCGATACTTGATCTTTTGGGCACACAAATGAAGGTTGGATGAGCTATTGGCTGGCTTGTGAAACTAACAGCAATGAGTTGGTGCCTTCAGAAGAGGAGGGGAGGAAGTTGTGGGTAAGGAGTTGTCCTCATGGAATCTTGCCTACTTTGCCGGATACAGGTTCATTCATAATAATTGACAGTGTCTCATATCCCAATGCAAATGCCTAGTGTTCTTCTCCTCTCCCCCTGCCCCCATCACTGAAAAAAATCAAATGTTTGGCAAGATAAAGGTGATATGTTGCCAATCCATTGTTCAGCCACTGGTGTAGATTAACTCTGGAAGCAAACAGACACACAGGAAATTACTTAATTACATTAATAGTGCATAGTCTGGGGAGCTAACCCAAAATAAAGAG
Source organism: Somniosus microcephalus (assembly GCF_052327205.1). Classification (NCBI taxonomy): domain Eukaryota; kingdom Metazoa; phylum Chordata; class Chondrichthyes; order Squaliformes; family Somniosidae; genus Somniosus; species Somniosus microcephalus. The sequence continues at coordinate 70,709,787 of NC_140993.1, forward strand.
TACTCTTCGTTAATCTAGCACTCTAGTAAATTATTTGTAGGAGTAAAGATTTTTTCTTCTCCCTTTCACCGTTTAATTCTGCAAAGTCTGTAAGACGTGAATTCTTCTAAATTCTTTCTTGCTCCTGGACAGGGTACAAGAAAAACTGGCAATCATTTCCCCACCTCTGTGGCAATCAAGTGCATGAAGTAATTCTTGTCGATATTTGAAGTGGATTATAGATCTTTGGCGATCAGTTACTGGGTTATTCACTACCTTGTTTAATCAGCCACTCATTCATTCACTACTTCTTCATATTTTGAAAGCTTTGTGGTGGGAATATTGCCAAGCCAAGTAAAGGGTGGGTGGGTTGTGTATGTGTTTACATCCTCAAATATCCAGTTTTTTGAATGTCTGATTCCAGATGCTGGACTTTTATGCTCCTTCCTCTGGTGGAATCGGTGATCTGCAGTAACTCTGTTCTTGAGCAGCTTTTTTTTTCTTGGTCACATTCCCAGAATTACTCCCTCATGGTGTGACCTAGATGTTTGCTCAAAACTGAAGCTAAAACTGCTGGTTTTCAGCTTGCTGACTTCATTATTTTTAAAATGACCGATGTGTTATTTTAACTTCGCACCCACCTTTTGTAATGTCCCTTGTTCTTGCATTTCCTAGAAAAGATGACAATCAGATGATTTTGTTTGTACGTCTCCTGATGATGTGGTGGTCAAGTTGGCTTGTAGGCACCAGTCAAGAGCGGGCAGGAGATGGTTCTCTTTACTCCATCGTGCTCCAAGATAGGTGCTTTGCTTCCGCTTGATGTGATCCATAGCAATACACACAAGATAAGATTCTTGAAGGGAAGTGAGACTGTTCTGTTGTGAAGCACAACGCTGTACGGTGGTCCTTTGGAATGCTGTGTCTGCAGTACTTCACACACGGAGCTTTACATGGAAGCACAATACAGCGACTTCACTGTATTGTTTGGTAGTTGCTGTTGTTTTTTATGTACCAGTTTTGCTTAAGATGGCAGCTGCTGCTACTTGCAGTATGCCTGACCCAAACTCCAAGCAATCATCGTCCAGGCACTGGGGTTACATGGGTCCTGAGGGCTGCTGTCTGAGATGAAGACTGCGTTTGGCACCATCACATGGACTCTCTAGTTGGCCCAATGGGGACTGGAGTCAGACTGGAAAAGTAGCACTTGTAGGTTGCATTTCCTCACTTGGACACTCTTCTCGTGACACTGTAATGTTCCACGTAAAAGTCCAGTAACTAGCCCTGCAAATTGGGACCAGGAGTAAGTTGAAAAAATTGACCTTTTTAAAACCACAAATTTAATGACACGTTTGGTTTAAATGTTAGAAATTTTCACACTGTTCGGTTGAGTCCTAGTCTTGTTTCCACAGGCTAGCTGATCAATATTAATTTGAATTTTGTTGTGATCTGGGGCCCCCCTCTTCAACTACATAAGATTTTATTCAACACTTAACATCTGTGTACACTGGAAGATACTGAGGGCTGTAATCCTCAAGGACAGGAAATGTTGCAGCTCACTGAAGATTAATCCTTGGACACTGGTTACTGCAAAAAAAAAAAAAAAATTCTTGGCTGGTTTGCAGCTATCTTCTGTTTTTCTGCAGATTACTCTTTCCACCTGAACATTGGCTCTGCCCCTTTCAGGAACTCTTATCTGAAATACCATGGCTGCTGAATGTAGTTTCCTACTGTTTGTGGCAACGATTGTGGACGGTAGTGGTTTTGCAACTTGGCCAGAGTTCACTTTATAACTTCTTTGCCAAAGTGCACGGAGTTTTGGTGTATCTTAGCTGGACTATCGGGTGCTTGTGTATGTCTCTGCACAAACTTGCACTGGATTACATTAATATTTAACAAAACACTTGTAGGAGTGCCACTATATTTTGACAAGCTCAATGAGTTACCGGTCTCTAGATTAGCCAGATGCCTTGGGAGTCGGCCATCACCGATTTTCTTCGCTGCTCTCCTGGAGGTGCTGACTTGCTGGGGTGAGTTTCAATAGGTAGCACTGCACGCCAATCGTCGAGTACAAGAATCATTAGATAGTGATCAGGAATAGGAATCGTAACTTGCTTTTTGTTCTCTCTTCTCTGCACCTTCATTTCTACCCCCCCCCCCCCCCCAACACCCAGTACAACCATGGGGCACCCTAAATGCCACATTGTCTGAGATCAGCTAACACAGCACAGACCAGTAATTTGTTTCATTGGCGATCGACCTCCTCTAGTGCCTCTGTGAGCTAGCTGCTAATGGTGCATGAATGTATCTGGGGTAGGGGTGGGACCAACTCAAGATTGTTTCATAGAATCATAGAAATTTGCAGCGCAGAAGGAGGCCACCCGGCCTATCTTGTCCGTGCCGGCCGACAAAGAGCCATCCACCCTAATCCCACTTTCCAGCACTTGGTCTGAAGCCTTGTAGGTTATGGCACTTCAAGTGCATATCTAAGCACTTTTTAAATGTGATGGGGTGGGGGGGGGGGGGGCATTTGCTCAATTTTTAAGAGTTGATGAATTTTATTTGGTGTTCGTTCTGATTGAAATGCAAAGTTGAACAGTTGACAGGTGAAATAGCAGTGTAATTCTGGCATGTTGCAAGATCCTTCTGTTCAAAACCCTGATCATGCTTGTGTGTAAAAGGAATTATGTAGGAATGTATAGGACCAGAGAAGGTTGTTGGGGTTCAGCTGGCCATCCCAAAATTCAAAACTTGTCTTCCATGCAGTACTTAAACCCCTTAATTGCTTTCTGCGAGTCAAACTTGTAGGTTCAAATCCCATTGCAGATCTGAGCTTATAATCTGGACTACCCTGTTGGAGATATTATCTTTTGGATGAGATGCTAAACCAAGGCCCTGTGTATCTGTCAAGGTAGATGTAAAAGTCACCATGGTACTATTTCAAGAACAGGATGTTGGAATATGAATAGACATGGGTCGAATGGCCTTCCTCCTTTGTATTTTGATTATTGATGAATAATTAAAAATGACATTTGGGCAAGATAGATTCTTTCAAATATATCTTAATTCTAGTTAGGGTGGTAGTAATGGTTTTTACCATTGTTCCCCGTGGGTACTTGAGGTAGGTTGTAAAGTTGCATACACTCCTTTTTACCTTGCCTAAGAGTCCGTTCTTGCAAGAACCTTTACAATGACTTTTGTTTTAACCATGGCATTACAGTTGAGTTTGATCTCACTATACTTTCTCTCTCTACCTTCCCTTCTCAAAAAAACTGGTCATCATAGACATGCAAAGTTTCCAGCTAAACTCACTTGCTAGTGATCAGAAGCTGAAACCTGGCATTTTTGGTTTAATTTCCCCTTTCCTAGTCCAGTGGCAATGAGGGCAATTGTGGCTCACTGCTAAGACTCATTGAAGCTTCACTTAACTAATTAAGGTGCAGCCTTTGCATGCAGAATGCATACAGTGTAGAAATTTGAAACCGTATATGCCAACTTGAATTTGGTTTTGGGCCAATGGGTACCTGAATGGCATCCAGTAGTACAAAACCAACAGAACACTACATCTCACTTGGCAATGAACCTCTGACTGTGGCCTTGTTTTTCTGTGTGCATCTGTGCTGAGAATTTACCTTTTTAGGAGGTAGTGGAAAGGCATGTTTGTTCCAGTGAGTAGAGTACACGTGATCATGTTGGTAACTTTAAACCATAGACCTATGGTGTTGCAAAATGCAATGGACCCAGGATTGAGAGCAAGAGTATAATGGCTGCCATCTAATACTTCAGCAAGTAGCCAATCTTCATGTGAGTCTAGACAGTGAATATTGTGCTATGGCAGGTGCCATCCCAGCTGAATTTGATCCACACACAAGCAAATGTTTCAGCAGGGATTGTTGGAGGAAGATCCGCACCAGGATTTCTGGCCAATTTAATTCCCTCTGATTCAGGCGCACTGGCCAACTGTAGCATCCCAACTGCTGCCCCTGCCTTACTTAGCAAAGACTGAGGTTTGAACCGGTTACTTTCCTAGTCTGTAACCTTATTTTCATAATTTTGTATGAAAGTTGCAGGTAGAAATTAAGGGATAATTACAAGTCCCTAGCCCTTTTCAGGCTACCCCAGATCAGGCGTATTCCCCAGACATTCACCTTCAACTAAAGTTAGAGATAGCCGAATTCTATAAGATGCTTAAATGGGTCTAAAGGTTCAGGCTATCTCTCCCTAAAGGAAAGGAACGACTGAAGATGTTACCGTCCTCCGGATAGCACTTTTAATAAGTTTAACTAGACTGTAACCTTCCGGATATTATGAGGGTCCGGAATACCCCCCAGAATTCTGCAACTCCTTACAAAAGAGTGTACAGAAATTGGGTTCGTGAGATTGATACAGAAATACTCGACAATTCTAAAAATACAGTTTTATTTAAGAGCCGACATTCAGTTAACAGCTGTTGATTCAATCGCAACTTTTACAGTTCAAAATACAATTAGCTTACACAATCTCACACTCAGAAATCTTTATTCTCAAATCTTAACTTCGTTACATTTCCACAGTTCTACTTCTTAATCCAGAATATCCACCAAAATCAAATACTTTGATTACCCGAGACTCAGAGTTGTAGGCTTACAGAGTGGTTCTGAAGCCGAGAATCGCTTGCCCGTCTCTAGCAACTTCTGTTTTCCCATTTGAAAATCCTATCTCTTATACTTTTTTTTAGTGGTTTATTCTTTGAAGTTTTCTGCTGATGTAAGCTAATTATCTTATTCATTCTCTCTGTTGAATTCTTACTGATCTTATTGTCAATTTAGCTGCTGCATGCATAATTATGTCGCTACCTTTAGGTGTTCCAAATACTTATAAAACGCTGACAGTCTTTATTTGATGCCATTCTTATAGAAGGCCTTTCATTCAATTCTTAATATTGGCTTAACTGTTTATTAGCGGACGTTGTGACTCCGTGGTGTTCCAAGTTCAATACAAAAACAATGTAATTGCTTGGTGCATCTATTGAAGTCATATCTTCAAAGTGTTCTGTAGGTAAATTAAAACCATTTTAACCAGGGTGCTTCATGCATTTCTAGCTATCTCAATTGGTTGCATATTTAATCTTATGTTTCCTGTCTTCCAAGTTTAACATAAAAACTATTTGACCAGCAGGTGTTTCTTTTACTTGATGTTGTCATCTTTTCAAAGGCACATGCCTCTTTTAATGTTTGTGTTCCTGTTCAACGTGTTAGTTTTCAACACTTTTTACTTGGGTCATTCCATTGTGTTTCTCCCAAACTCCAGACCTCCTGGAAGCGCCAAACTGCTATTTCAATAGGGCCATTGTTTTAGCATATTTAACCAATTCCCATTTCAAAAGCTTGTGGTGTTTACAACTTTGTTAACAACTGATCTTTATCTCGGAAGCCTGCATTTCTGTTTACAGCTCACATCTGAGGTTTTTTAGATTTTTAAACCCAGTTTCTCATGTATTAATAATGTCAGAGATCTATTCATATGCTGGTGTATCTACTGGAATATGGCTTATTCCGTCACAGAAACTCCACTTTTTGTTTCCTCTCCCAGCATGTACTGTGGGCTAGAAGAAGTCAAATTTTATATTGTAAACTGGTACTATTGCACTGAACTTTAGAGAGATTATAAAAACCTTGGAGATGAAGTGAAAGCTGATTTTCAGATCTTATTCTTCCAGGCATAATTGATTAGTGTTCAGATTTCCGATTGTCTATTGGGTAAAAGCAATGCCATATGGTGCAGAAAGCCCTAGATTTGATCCCCAGCCTTTGTTGAGTTAGCTGATCTAAGCCAGGACAGTGATCGAGGCATTGCAATTGGCTTCAGTTCCCCTGAGCTAGAAGGGTAAATACCAGCCAGAATTCTTGCTCCTGATTGCTTTGTGGTGACTGATGCGAGAAAGTTACCCTGTATGGAAGTGGGTGAAGATGGGATCGGGCTCGGCTATAATATCAATTAGCCTGCTGACCCCCCTGGGTGCTTAGGTGCTCAGGTGGTCGTTTGGCTTAGAAACTAGGTAAGAAGTATTGAAATATGTGGTACTGTGGGAGAAGGGAATATGATTTTAATTCTTTTTGCTGTCATTTTTTAAATTGTTGCATTGATTCCAGGAGATGTTGCAACATCTCTGTTTGCTGTCCGTTGTATTAGCTAGCATGTCTTTACATCTTCAGGGCTTGTTAATTTCTGACAGTCATACCTCATGGATACATAAACTTGACAACTTAATAGAATCATAAAAACTTGCAGCACAGAAGGGAGGCCATTTGGTCGGTCGTGCCTGTGCTGGCTCTTTAAAAGTGCAGTCATGCTTCGTCCCACACCCTGACTTTTTGCCTGTAACCCTGCAAGTTCCTCATCCTCAAGTACCTGCCCCAACTGCCTTTTAAAATTATTTATGGACTCTGCTTCTACCACCTTCTCGGATAGAGTGATCCAGATCCCGACCACGCTGAGTGGGGGGGAAAACAATTCTCCTCACTTCCCCTCTAGATCATTGGCCAATTATTTTAAATCTATGACCTCTGGTATTGACCCGCTCGCCAGAGGGAACAGGTTTTTCTCTTTCTAATCAATCAAAACCTCTCATCGTCTTGAAAACCTCTATTAGGTCACCTCTTAACTTTTGCTGTTCCAAGGAGAACAGTCCTAACTTTTCCAACCCATCCTCATAACAAAAGCCCCATATCCCTGGTAACATCCTGGCAAACCTCCTCTGTTCCCTTTCTAAGGTCTTTACATCTTTCCTGAAATGTGGTGCCCAGAATTGTCCACAATACTCCAGCTGAGGCCTAACCAGTGATTTAGAAAGTTCTAGCATGATCTCTTTGCTTATATTCTAGTTCTCTATTTATAAACCCAAGTAACCCATGTGCTTTTTTAGCCATCTTATCAACTTGCCCTGCCACCTTAAGGATTTGTTTATATGGATGTCAAGGTATCTCTGCTTAATTACATACGAACATAAGAATTAGGAGTAGGCAATACGGCCTTTTGAGCCTGCTCCGTCATTCAATAAGATCATGGCTGATCTTCGACCTCAACTCCACTTTCCCGCCCGATCCCCATATCCCTTGATTCCAAAAATCTATCTATCTCAGCCTTGAATATACTCAATGATTCAGCATCCACAGCCCTTTAAGGTAGAGAATTCCAAAGATTCCCAACCCTCTGAGTGAAGAAATTCCTCAGCTCAGTCTTAAATGGCCGACCCCTTATCCTGAGACTATGCCCCCGAGTTCTAGCTTCTCCAGCCAGGGGAAACAACCTCTCAGCACCTATTTTGTCTATCCCTCTCAAGTCTTATGTTTCAATGAGATCACCTCTCATTCTTCTAAACTCCAGAGAATATAGGCCCAATGTACTTAATCTCTCCTCATAGGACAACCCTCTCATCCCAAGAATCAATCTAGTGAGCTTTGTTGCACTGCCTCAGATAAGGAGACCAAAACTGTGCACAATACTCCTGGTATGGTCTCGCCAAAGCCTTGTACAATTGTAGCAAGACTTTCTTACTCCTGTACTCAAACTCCCTTGCAATAAAAGCCAACATGCCATTTACCTTCCTAATTGCTTGCTGTACCTGCATGCTAATTCTGTTTCCTGTATGAGGACACCTAAGTCTCTAAACACCAATATTTAATAGTTTCTCGCCATTTAAAAATATTCTTCCTACCAAAATGAATAACCTCACATTTCCCCACATTATACTCCATCAGCCACCTTATTGCCCACTCGCTTAACCTGTTTATATCCCTTTTCAAAATCGTGCTATTATAGTATACTGTCTTTCCATATTAGTCTTCCCAAAGTGTATCACTTCACACTTCTCCGCATTGAGCTCCATCTGCCATGCTTCTGCCAATTTCACAATCCTGTCTATCATCCTGAAGTCTACAACTTTCCTCATCGCTATCTACTATGCCACCAAGTTTCGTATCATTTTTTAAAAATTCAGTCACGGGAAGCCAGCATATATTGCCCACCCCTAATTGCCCTCGAGGGTGGTGGTGAGCCGCCTTATACAACTGATTTGCTTGCTAGGCCATTTCAGAAGGCAGTTAAGAGTCAACCACATTGCTGTGGCTCTGGAGTCACATATAGGCCAGACCGGGTAAGGGCAGCAGATTTCCTTCCTTAAACGACATTAGTGAACCAGATGGGTTTTTACGACAGTCCAGTAGTTTCATGGTCACCATTACTGATGCTAGCTTTTTATTGCAGATTTATTTAATTAACTGAATTTAAATTCCCCAGCTTGTGGTGAGATTTGAACTCGCATCTCCGGATCATTAGTCCATCTGCAAACTTTATAATGCTGCTTCCTACACCCGAGTCTAGGTCGTTTATAAAAATTGAAAAGAGTAACGGACCCAAAACTGACCCTTGGGGGAACACCACTGCAAACCACCCCCCAGTCTGAAAAACATCCATCCTCCACTTTGCTTCCAGTCAGTGAGCCAGTTCTGTATCCATACTGCCACTTTCCCCCTTAATTCCATTGGTTGCCATCGTCTTAACACGCCTCCTGTGTGCCACTTTGTCCAATGCCTTCTGAAAGTCCATATATACAACATCTACTGCAGTACCTTGATCAACCTTCTCTGTTACCTCATCAAGGAATTCAATCAACAATCAAGACACGATTTGCCTTTAACAAATTCATGCTTGCTCTTCTTGATTAACCTATGCCTTTCCAAATGAGAGTTTATTTTGTCCCGGATAATTATTACTTGATTGAGATTCTTTCTGCTGAATGATGTGTGTACTAAGCAATAGCTGCTGGTTTAATTTTTTGTTGTTGAAAAAAGGCTGATGGTTTAGTCAAATGGTAAAAGGCAAGATAAGTGCAACCTCTCTTTGGAGCCTGCGAGAGTGTATGGGATGTGGTTTTGTACTTTAAAAGTGCTTGAAGCAGACTTTCTGTAAGATCTAGCCAAGAATTTCATTCTGTAGTGGTGGTGAAGGGGGTTATTTTTGATGGGGTTGCTTGCTTTGTTTTCAGCTTCTAGGTTGAACAGACTGTGACACAACCTTTTTACTATATTAAAATGTTCCAAGGTGCTGCACAGGAGAAATGGAGCAGGGGCTGAGCATTTGTGGGAAGATTAGGAGAGGTGACTGAGACTAATTTTTGTGAATTGGGGGTTGTAATTTCACAGTGGAAGTAACTTTTTTAAATCACTGGTTATGTATGAAGACTGTTTTCTGGATTTATGCTTGGCAGGTGGCCAGAGTTTATGCTGGAGAATCCTCCCTCCTATTTAGTTCTCGCTTCCCTCTAAGCTCTCATGACTCAGTCACTGCCAATTCTTTGCCAAGCACAGTGGAAGTGGGTGGTGTTTTCCTGAGGGTTTTTCCCAAGCTGTGAATGGTGGGGTTCTTGACATGAATTTGGTAAAAGAAAGGAAGACTTTGCATTTATATATAGCACCTTTCACAACCCCAGGACATCCCAAAGTGCTTTACACTCCCCAAAAAAATACTTCAATGGCTGTAGTCACTCTTGTAATGTAGGAAACGTGGCAACCAATTTGCACACAGTAAGATCCCTAAAGCAGCAATGTAATAACGACCAGATAATTATTGTGCTCAAGTCTTTGGTGTAGGACTTTAATCCACAACCTTCTGACTCTGGTGAGAGTGCTACCACTGAGCCACAGCTGACGAGTGGCAGCAGGTTATAATTTAATTTATGCAGTACAGTGTAGTTATCTGAATTGTCAGTGGCACTACAAGTGGTCCTTGTGCTAGGAAAGGATACCCTCACATTTGAATAACCTGCTAACCCTAGATATTTTTTTGTCTTGAGAAGCCAAGTTCTTTGGTGCTGGACATCATTAGGATTGAAAAGTGATTTTGTGATGCTTGGGATTTTAAAAAAAATTCAAGATTGTAAGAAGAAATTAAGATAAAGATTTTGACAGTTTTGAGGTCCCTAAAGAATGAGTAGAGCTGCAGAGCATGTAGATGAGACTTCTTGTCATTGCAGGGAGGTAGATGAGACTTCTTGTCATTGCAGGGAGGTAGATGAGACTTCTCGTCATTGCAGGGAGGGAGATGAGACTTGTCATTGCAGGGAGGGAGATGAGACTTGTCATTGCAGGGAGGGAGATGAGACTTCTTGTCATTGCAGGGAGGGAGATGAGACTTGTCATTGCAGGGAGGGAGATGAGACTTCTTGTCATTGCAGGGAGGGAGATGAGACTTCTTGTCCTTGCAGGGAGGGAGATGAGACTTCTCGTCATTGCAGGGAGGGAGATGAGACTTCTCGTCATTGCAGGGAGGGAGATGAGACTTGTCATTGCAGGGAGGGAGATGAGACTTGTCATTGCAGGGAGGGAGATGAGACTTCTTGTCATTGCAGGGAGGGAGATGAGACTTGTCATTGCAGGGAGGGAGATGAGACTTCTTGTCATTGCAGGGAGGGAGATGAGACTTCTTGTCCTTGCAGGGAGGGAGATGAGACTTCTCGTCATTGCAGGGAGGGAGATGAGACTTCTCGTCATTGCAGGGAGGGAGATGAGACTTGTCATTGCAGGGAGGGAGATGAGACTTGTCATTGCAGGGAGGGAGATGAGACTTCTTGTCATTGCAGGGAGGGAGATGAGACTTGTCATTGCAGGGAGGGAGATGAGACTTCTTGTCATTGCAGGGAGGGAGATGAGACTTCTTGTCCTTGCAGGGAGGGAGATGAGACTTCTCGTCATTGCAGGGAGGGAGATGAGACTTGTCATTGCAGGGAGGGAGATGAGACTTCTCGTCATTGCAGGGAGGGAGATGAGACTTCTTGTCATTGCAGGGAGGGAGATGAGACTTCTTGTCATTGCAGGGAGGGAGATGAGACTTCTCGTCATTGCAGGGAGGGAGATGAGACTTCTCGTCATTGCAGGGAGGGAGAAGGGTGTAGGCTGGAGTATTTGAATCTTAGAAAGTACAAGAGAAAACATTTCAGCGAAGCATTGACTATAGTGTCACTGACCGAGGTATCTAAAAGTGGTGGGTACATGTGGAACAGATCCCCAGCAGCAGTCCACGCCTTCAGCCAGTGAAGGGAGAAAATTAAAAATTTTGAAGTTAAAATTCTAAATAAATTTAAAAGTGTCAGCCTGTATCCAGCTTTTTATCTATTGAGTTACCCTGAATGTATAACATTTTAAAGCATACAAAGTTCCCTTGGAGGCTGTCTCCATCTATTATTTCACTAATTACTGTTGGTTAAACATTACAGAAATCTTTTTTCCTTGTTACAAGATTCAATTAGACTAAAGCAGAGTACCAAATCAGATTTAAGAAAGTGATCCGAAATGGGAAGGAAGATTTTGATGGGAAGCAAGCCCTCCACCTGGTGCAGTTTGTCATGTGGTGCTGTATAAATATTGCATTTTCATCGATCAAATAAAATTCTTATAGGTCAATTGGTGGGGTTTTTGACATGGAATAGAACCGGCTTTGGTGCTCTAGCTTAGTCAGTCTTGTAATGTTCCCTTTAATACATGGTATATGTTAGTGCACTGGTAATGGTACCATGGCAAGTTGTAAAATTGAATTCTATAAATTTGTGGTCTGGCACCAGAAGAGATGACTACAAAAGCTGTTGGGTTGTTGTAAAAACTCAACTTTCCTCAGTGAATGAACCAGCTATCACCTCTACCTGGTCTGGCCTAGATTGACTTCAGTCCTACACTGTGATTGATCTAGCAGTTCAAGAAAAAGGCACGGAACCATCTTTCTCCATGCTCAACAAGGGATAGACAATTAATGTGGCCGTGCCAACATCAACTACATCCTGAGCTCAAAATAAAAAATGACCAATTGGAGCAGGGATGCCCGTGTTCCGATTTCTATATTGCGCTAAGTTAGCTGAACTTGGCTGCGGTGAAGGTGGTACAGTTAGATTTAGTATTTTTGGGGTAGGAAAGGATTTTTTATCTGCTTATGTGTTGGGTGAGGACAGATTGTTCTTAGTTGCCACTGCAGTTGAATGCCCCAATGGCATTCTATGTCCAGGCTCGTTTAAGTAATAATCACTTGGCTGAAGAACCCGAGGGCTTCCGGCATGTGTGCAACTATACTCGAGTCTGCATTGAGGGAAGCAGGGAGAAAATCTGATAGGAAAACTGGATGGAGTGTAACCTTCAGCTGAAAAAAGTCTACTTGTTCAGTGCTGTTGTATACTATGAGATAAACATTAATGGAAAACCTGTTCAGGAGCCTATCTGGAGTTGCCCCACAGTTAATTTTTTCATAGAAACATGGAATTCATAAACTTATGACCCTGTTCCCTCCAACTTACTTTGTAGAGTATTCTTTAACGGATACCACACTTTTAGCTACTGTGCAAATCTGTGATATCTCAATTGTATAGGAGGGTGACCAACAGGAGACTGTACTTGCCTCTTTCACAAAATGATAGCAGAAGGACCATTTGTCCTATTTAAATTATCCTTGCATAGTTTTTAAAAATTTACCAGTGACTCAAATTATGAAAGAATGACTGAGATATAATTTCAGACCTCTAAGCTGGGCAGAGATTACTTTGGTTGTAGTGTCTGTAGAGGGAAAGTCAAAGGAAGTGATTGTAAACCACAGTTGTGGTATTTCAACAGACTGGTTACACTAGTTTTTTTCCCCCTTTTCTCCCATTGCAGTTACACTGTGACATTGTGTCTCCCTCTTTTCTTGCCTCATAGAATGGTTACAGCACAGAAGGAGGCCATTTGGCCCATCAAGCCTGTGCCGGCGCTCTGCAAGAGCACTTCAGCTAGTCCCACTCCCCCGCCCTTTCCCTGTAGCCCTGCAAATTTTTTTCCTTCAGGTACTTATCCAATTCCATTTTGAAAGCCACAATTGAGTCTGCCTCCACCACCCTTTCAGGCAGTGCCTTCCAGATGCTAACCACTCGCTGCGTAAAAAAGTTTTTCCTGATGTCGCCTTTGGTTCTTTTGCCATTGAACACAGTATCAACATCATCTTGCTCCCCAAACTTGAGCTATGCCTTGAACAACTCATTGAGCATGACAGCTCAGTAGGTGTTCGAAGAGCAATTTGTGTCATTTCCAAGTGACTCATCTGGATCCTTGCCTGGACTGAGTTTGATGCTCATTTTGTTTTTGTGCTACTGAACCTTCAGATTGATGGAAGCCTATCTGTAAATATTGCCATCCTCTCAGTTGGGCTGTTGATAAACTCTTTGATTTGTTGAATATGGCTTTTTTTTTTCTCCCTTTCAATTTGTACTGCTGTTTAAAGAATGCCAAATAGATTTAGTATCTCTGCTTCTCAACAGATGGCAGAATAGTGGGCACTGGAGATCAAATATTGACATTTGACCAGCTTATGATCCTTGGTAACAATTTATCCTCTAGTTAAAGGAGTGGAATTCCTTAATTGGCAGCAATATACAATATTATTCTAATGCCAGTGTTATGCCAGTTAGAATGTGCTTCTTGTGTTGTGGTACCATATTAAAGCCACTTCCTTGCTCCTAAAATGAGAGGGGAGGAACGGGCTACATTTTATTCCAGAAAGTACCTGCATTCCATTCAGTATCTCCTTGTAGGCTCGGCTAAGTTTGGGGAAATCATGGTTGCAGGCTTATGTCCTACTGAGCTGTGGCACAGCATTACTTTTCAAAAAGTGACTTTCAGCAGAGTTGAGTATCTGTGCTTTCCTGGTTTTAATCGGGATAATCTTTGTCGGCGTGTCTTTATTCAGTTGCAATCCTTGGACACTACCTTTTGTACAGCAGTGATTATATACCATGAAATAACAATAGAAAACGCTGGAAAAACTCAGCAGGCCAGGGCAGCATCTGTGGAGAGAGAAACGGAGTTAACGTTTCAGGTCGAAGACCCTTCGTCAGAACGGGAAAAAAGCAGGAAAGGGGATAGATTTTAAAGCACGTAAGGGCTGGGAAAAGGGGGAGGGGATGAAAGAGCAAGAGAAGGTCAGTGATAGGAGAGACATTCAAGGAACAAAGGATGGCTCTGGATGAACTGTGAATGGCCCTGGCAGAATGAAGGACAGCTGCCATGTGGCAGGGAAGAAAAAAGCCCAGACAAAAGTGTGGATTTAAAAAAAAATCCACAATCCAAAATTATATACCATGAGGTGGCTATTACTACTTTATCTGTAGATGAACTAGAGGGAGATAGGAATGAAGAGCTTAAGAGAGTGTCCATTTTTTATCTCCTAAATATTTCTTGAGGTTATAGCCATCAACCCCAGCTGAGGGCATCTAATCTTTTTTTAAATTCATTGATGGGATGTGGGCGTCGCTGGCTAGGCCTGCATTTAGTGCCCATCCCTAATTGCCCTTGAGAAGATGGTGGTGAGCCGCCGCCTTGAACCGCTGCAGTCCATATGGTGTAGGTACACCCACAATGCTGTTAGGAAGGGAGTTCCAGGATTTTGGCCCAGTGACAGTAAAGGAACGGCGATACAGGTCCAAGTCGGGATGGTGTGTGGCTTGGAGGGGAACTTGTAGGTGGTGATGTTCCCATGCGTCTGCTGCCCTTGTCCTTCTAAGTGGTAGAGGTCGCGGGTTTGGAAGGTGCTGTTGAAGGAGCTTTGGCGAGCTGCTGCAGTGCATCTTGTAGATGGTACACACTGCAGCCACAGTGCGCTGATGGTGGAGGGAGTGAATGTTGAAGGTGGTGGATGGAGTGCCAATCAAGCGGGCTGCTTTATCCTGAATGGTGTCGAGCTTGAGTGTTGTTGGAGCTGCACTCATCCAGGCAAGTGGAGAGTATTCCATCACACTCCTGACTGCCTTGTAGATGGTGGAAAGGCTTTGGGGAGTCAGGAGGTGAGACACTTGCCGCAGAATTCCCAGCCTCTGGCCTGCTCTTGTAGCCACAGTATTTATATGGCTGGTCCAGTTCAGTTTCTGATCAATGGTAACCCCCAGGATGTTGATAGTGGGGGATTCAGCGATGGTAATGCCATTGAATGTCAAGGGGAGATGGTTAGAGTCTCGCTTGTTGGAGATGGTTATTGCCTGGTGTGGTGCGAATGTTACTTGCCACTTGTCAGCCCAAGTCTGAATGTTGTCCAGGTCTTGCTTCATATGGACACGGGCTGCGTCAGTATCTGACGAGTCTCGAATGGTGCTGAACAGTGTGCAATCATCAGCGAACATCCCCACTTCTGACCTTATGATGGAGGGAAGGTCATTGATGAAACAGCTGAAGTTGGTTGGGCCTAGGACACTGCCCTGAGGAACTCCTGCAGTGATGTCATGTGATTGAGATGAATGACCTCCAACAACCACAGCCAACTTCCTTTGTGCTAGGTATGATTCCAACCAATGGAGAGTTTTCCCCTTGATTCCCATTGACTTCAGTTTTGCTAGGGCTCCTTGATGCCACACTCGATCAAATGCTGCCTTGATGGCAAGGGCAGTCACTTTCACCTCCCCTCACGAGTTCAGCTCTTTTGTCCATGTTTGGACCAAGGCTGTAATGAGGTCAGGAGCTGAGTGGCCCTGGCGGAACCGAAACTGGGCGTCAGTTAGCAGGTTATTGCTGAGTAAGTGCCGCTTGATAGCACTGTCGACGACACCTTCCATCACTTTGCTGATGATTGAGAGTAGACTGATGGGACGGTAATTGGCCGGGTCGGATTTGTCCTGCTTTTTGTAGACAGGACATACTTGGGCAATTTTCCGCATTGCCGGGTAGATGCCAGTGTTGTAGCTGTACTGGAACAGCTTGGCTAGGGGCGCAGCTAGTTCTGGAGCACAGGTCTTCAGTACTATTGCCAGAATGTTGTCGGGGCCCATAGCCTTTGCAGTATCCAGTGTCTTCAGCTGTTTCTTGACATCACGTGGAGTGAATTGAATGGGCTGAAGACTGGCATCTGTGATGCTGGGGACCTCGGGAGGAGGCCGAGATGGATCATCCACTCGGCACTTCTGGCTGAAGATAATTGCAAATGCTTCAGCCTTGTCTTTTGCACTCACGTGCTGGGCTCCACCATCATTGAGGTTGGGGATATTTTTGGAGCCTCCTCCTCCTGTTAACTGTTTAATTGTCCACCACCACTCACGACTGGATGTGGCAGGACTGCAGAGCTTTGATTTGATCCGATGGTTGTGAGATCGCTTAGCTCTGTCTATCGCATGTTGCTTCCGTTGTTTGGCATGCAAGTAGTCCTGTGTTGTAGCCTCACCAGGTTGACACCTCATTTTTCGGTATGTCTGGTGCTGTTCCCGGCATGCTCTCCTGCACTCTTCGTTAAACCAGGGTTGATCTCCCGGCTTGATGGTAATGGTAGAGTGAGGGATATGCCAGGCCATGAGGTTACAGATTGTGGTTGAATACAATTCTGCTGCTGCTGATGGCCCACAGCGCCTCATGGATGCCCAGTTTTGAGTTGCCAGATCTGTTCGAAATCTGTCCCATTTAGCACGGTGGTAGCGCCACACAACACGGTGGAGGGTATCCTCAACATGAAGACGGGACTTCGTCTCCAAGGACTGTGCGGTGGTCACTTCCACCAATGCTGTCATGGACAGATGCATCTGCAACAGGTAGATTGGTGAGGACGAGATCAAGTAGGTTTTTCCTTCTTGTTGGTTCCCTCACCACCTGTCGCAGACCCAGTCTGGCAGCTATGTCCTTTAGGACTCGGCCAGCTCGGTCAGTTGTGGTGCTACCGAGCCACTCTTGGTGATGGACATTGAAGTCCCCCACCCAGAGGACAATGTTGCAAAAACCCATCTGGTTCACTAATGTTGTTTAGGGAAGGAAATCTGCCGTCCTTACCTGGTCTGGCCTACATGTGACTCCAGACCCACAGCAATGTGGTTGACTCTTAATGCCCTCTGAAATGGCCTAGCAAGCCACTCAGTTGTAAACAACCGCTACGAGAAACAATAAGAATAAAACCGGACGGACCACCCGGCATTGACCTCGGCAACGACAACGGCAAACCCAGCCCTGTCGACCCTGCAAAGTCCTCCTTACCAACATCTGGGGGCTTGTGCCAAAATTGGGAGAGCTGTCCCACAGACTAGTCAAGCAACAGCCTGACACAGTCATAATTACCGAATCGTACCTTACAACCAATGTCCCAGACACCACCATCACCATCCCTGGGTATATCCTGTCCCACCGGCAGGACAGACCCACCAGAGGTGGTGGCACTGTGGTATACAGTCGGGAGGGAGTAGCCCTGGGAGTCCTCAACATTGACTCAGGACCCCATGAGGTCTCATGGCATCAAGTCAAACATGGGCAAGGATTCCCACCTGCTAATTACCACCTACCGCCCTTCCTCAGCTGATGAATCAGTACTCCTTCATGTTGAACACCAATTGGAAGAAGCACCGAGAGTAGCAAGGGCACAAAATCTTCTGCAGTTGACTGGTGGGAGTTGCATGGGGTGGTTCTAGGCTAAGGAGAAAGGAGTGACTGAAGAAGGTAAGGAGTTCTACTGTTTTGAGAACTTGGAAAAGAATGAATTTGGAGTAGGAAACTGCCATAATTCTTGATTTCATCACTTGGAACTAAAGAAGAAGAGCAGGTGATGGTGTATTTTAGAAGAAATACTGGCCGTGGGAGTTGCAAAAACATAGAGGAAGACACAGCTTATGAGAGAAGAGCATTAGAGGCTCTATTTTGTTTGGACCAATGGAGTGACATTGGGTTAGCCCAGTGCCACCAAGACAAATATCTCTACAATATCTCACCACTACCCCTCTCAACCCTTAACTGCCTCTGTTGTCAGACTAGTCTTAAATGAGACAAGCTTTCCTCCAATTAAACATTGGGAAGACCAAAGCCATTGTCTTTGGCCCCTGCCACAAACTCTGTTCCCTAGCCACTGATTCCATCCTCCTTTCAGGCCAATGTCTCAGGTTGAACCAGACTCTGTGTGTCTGCCTCTTTCTTGCATCCTCTGTGTCCTATTTGTCCCGAAGCTGAGTTTCCGACCCCATTTCTTCTCCATTACAAAGGCTGCCTACTTCCACCGTGGTAATGTCGTCTGCTTTTGTTTCCTTTAGACTCGACTGCCTATGCTCTCTTGACTGGCCTTCCATTTTCCACCCTCCATAAACTTAAGTTCATCCAAAACTCTGCTGCCTGTGTCCTAGCCTGCACCAAATCCTGCTCACCCGTCACCCCTGTGCTCGCTGACCTACATTTGCTTCCATTCCACCAATGATGCAATTTAAAAATTCTTACCCTCATGTTCAAATCCCTCTAATGCCTTGTAAGGGGTTTTTGCTAGGTCTCTCTCTCTGGTGAGACCTCTCTCTCTTTTGCACAGTAATTTACCGAGTGGTTCGACCCATTCACCCCTTAGGTTCTGTACACTGGACTTTGAGGCAGGAACTACAATGCAGAGAATACTCTGTAGACCAAGTTTAATGAAACGAAGTGAAATTTTATTGCATAAAGAAAAATTGAATGTAAGCCAATAAGGTACATGGGAGGGAAAAACAAATCACAATACAGTACTAACCAATATATCCACAGGCATATTATACTTTACAAGGTTCACCATGAAATAGGGAAACACACGGAACATCGAGGGACAACAACTCATTGTTAATTATCCCCTAAAATGTCCACCCCCTAAACCTAGCTAGATTAGATTATGAGGGGCCAGAAACATGCTCACCAGTCTCAGTTAGAAAATAGAGGTTTTGAAGTCTGCGTTTTGGTCCTCAGGCGTCCTGTTTCCACGTGGTCAGTGGAACGCAGCGGGCTGCGACACACTCTTTCCTCCCTCGAGGTAATGGACACGGGCAGGCTGGATGTTAGCAGGCCTGGACGTTGGCGTGGAGAGAGACCAACTATTTGACCATTTTCAGATAGGTTTCCTCTTGGAGGGTCGCCGTCTTTTCGTCTCGTCAAAATGGCCCGGGGTTTGTCGATGATCTCCCGATAGCTACCCTGGGTCTGGGCGCTGACTCGATCTTCCCTCTCGATCTTCCCTCTCGAACCTCCCTCTCGAACATCTGAACCCGATCCTCTAACTGAACTGCACCTTCTTCGGACCCCCGAACGATCTCTCTCAAATGATCTCTACAATGCTCTTCTTGCTCTCCCACACTGCTCTCTCTCCCCGAACTCCTAATGGCTACCCCAGGTCTCCAGTTATACTTCTCGTGGGGGCCCTTATCTCCCGCCATATCAAGGTTAGTCTTTGTTTAAATTTTGGCGGGCTTGTAGCACAGAGGGGTAGTCATTGTGTTTAAAGTACTTTCGGGATGGCCGGTAACTGCCATCTCTGGTCTGGAATGACCTTGTATTGTCTTTAATGGGTCTTGATGTCCCCCTTTGAACTTGAGGTTGTGTCCCTTTGTCTGGGTAAACATTTTGATGGCCTTTATCTACAGGCCGATCTGATTGGATATGCATCCAATCCATATGTATGGGGTTCTGTCTGGTTTCGCATTCTCCGAAATTGCATTCCACAACTTACTGTGGGCTGAATCCACAAAAGCTGTCTGTGGACTGCAGGAACCATTTAAAAATGTCCCAAAAAGCTGGTCACGGGGTCTGGCGGCCATTTTGTGTGCCCCTTTTTTCTGGGCTTCTTTTAAAACAGTCATTAAAATTACGGCCTTTTCTGCCAATAGACCCTTATAGGACAATGTTCAACTTTGCGAATCCTACAGCCTCTATCTCTGTAGCCTTCTCCAATCATACAGCCCTCTGCATTCCTCCAATTCTGGCCTCTTGTTCATTCCTTACTTCCTTAGCTTCACCGCTGGTGGCTGTGCCTTCAGCCGTCTAGGCCCTAAGCTCTGGAATTCCCTCCCCAAATGTCTTCGCCTCTCCACCTCTCCTCCTTTTAAGATGCTGCTTAAAATCTATCTCTATGACCAAACGATTTGTCACCTCTCCTAATGTTCCCCTTCTTTGGCTTGGTGTCTATTTTTATCAGATTATGCTTTAGTGAAGTGCCTTGGCACTTTTTACTGTGCTAACTGCACTATATAAATGCAAGTTATTGCGCCTTGGGAGGAGAGCACCACTAAAACAAAACGAATGGCCAAATCAACTAAAAGTGAGTGAGAGGGATTGGAGCTGAGAATCAACAACATCTTGTATCCTGTCCAGCAGAGCGAGAGCTGTTGGAAGAGGCTTCTTGGATATGGCAACAATATTTAGTCTTGTATGCACTAAGGATTTATAGAGCTGAGGCTGTTGAGAGGGGAAAAAAATTCTTGGAAGCAGTTTAAGCAGTGGTGTAGTTGTGGGAGTTCCATTTGAGGTCGGAGGAGATAGTGAAGCAAAGAATGTAGATAGCTGAAGGAGGACTAAGTGTGGAGCAGGATACAAGAAAGAAAATTGCCTGATGTTCAGCTCTAGCCTCCAGTCTCTCATCACTACTACTCCTGCACTTTGAGTTGATTGGGCCACATGTTTTATTTTAGTGGCGCTCTCCTCCCAGGGGGCACTTGTAAAGGTAGCTGTTTGAGATGTGAAGAAACCAGATTTCAGTACTACATTGAAAGACACGGCGATCAAGATGTATGCACTTGGCCAGAGGACTGGAGATGTTGTGCAGGAGTTTGTGTAGCTCATTGGGCACAGCTGATTAAATAGTTGAAGCAGTACAATTACTCTCGGTGCTTCCGGTCTAGGGAGGGGAAAAACAAGCAGTGGTTCCCACTAATGATTTGCTATCCAATGACTTCTGTTGGAAAGAACGCAAGAGTGCACCACAGTGTACCTTTGGGGGAAGAGGGGGAAACGAGGAACCTTCAGAGCTTACTGTAAAGGGAAGATTTACAGCCCCTCTTCCCCAAACCATCAGGGGTGCTTCAGTGTTCAAATGCAAACTTTCTATTTGCAACATACAGGAAACTTTCTGGTATCCGGCACTGATGGGACCAAGCTGGTGCCGGTCAATCAACACTGCTGGAGAAACCAGCGCTAATGTTAAAACATACATGGAAACATAGAAGATAGGAGCAGGAGTAGGCCATTCGGCCCTTCGAGCCTGCTCTGCCATTCAATGAGATCATGGCTGATCATCCAAATTCAGTATCCTGTCCCTGCCTTCTCCCCATACCCCTTGATCCCTTTAGCCTTAAGAAATATATCCAACTCTTTCTTGAATATATTTAATGAACTGGCCTCCACCGCCCTCTGTGGCAGAGAATTCCACAGGTTCACCACTCTCTGGGTGAAGAAATTCCTCCTCATTTCAGTCCTAAATGGCTTACCCCTTATCCTTAGACTATGACCCCTGGTTTTGGACTCCGTATCTAGCAACAAACCCTGCAACAGCTTCAAAACAGTCGGCGCAGCTTGTAAGCGTCTCTAGCTAAGCAACAGCTTCAGCTAGACGCTTGCAGAGCCAGGAATGGAGAAAAAAAGCAACGAAAAGTTAAAAAAAAAGTTATCTGAACCGACTCCTGAATTTTGCCGGTGGATAGAGCATTCCGGAGATTTAACCTCCGTTTAAACGAAAGTTTCCTGTAATTCAGAATTGAGAAAATGAAATTTTATTCAGCCAGGTGCTTTTTGAGACCCGATATTATTGTTTTTAGATAGTTTATCTAAACCCGTATCTTGTTTGTTTACAGTAATTATTCATTGCTGTTATCTGTAAACTCCAGTTAAATGTGTTTTGGTGTTTTTACTCAAATTACACAGTTGCTTTTGTGTCAGGTCATGTGTCGCAGATCATGGTAGCTACCATGTCATAATGAGCACTGACAAGATGCTGGGTAGCTCTGTAAACCTGATGCCTACTGCAAGCTCACTGCCTTGGTTTGTTCCAGTATGAGTCACTTAATTTGGTGCCTTTTGTAGTAATACTACCTTAATTACACTGTGGACTGCTGACTAATGAGCAGTTAAATAAAAGTTTTTTAAAAATGGCAGATGATGTTCTGCTGGATATCACCAACAGTATCACATCATCTCAAGAGACTTCTCCAAACCAGCAAACATATCTGATTGTCTTTTGGCTGCAACTACTCCAAACTGGAAGACATGGTCATTGGCCCTGACATCCCAGAATAAATACAGGAGGCTTACCTCATTGTGTGAACAAAGCTGGGCATTAAATGCCAAGGCATGATTTATAATTTGTAGCTGTCTTACCTCTGTGGTACAGTAGTAACTTCCTGGAGGCACTTGATGTAAGTGGCTTTAGAGCCTGGCTTGAGAAGGGCCTGAATATTTGCTTTGAGCAAGTTTCACATCATGCAATATAATTTCTTCAGATATTATATGACAGATATAATGGGCCGAATGGCCTCCCCCTCTCTCTCTCTCTCTCTCTCTCTCTCTCTCTCTCTCTCTGCTATAAATATCTATGATTCTTCATCCAGAACTGACTACTTCCAGGATGCTACTGTTGGCACACTTGAGTGCTAACATTCCTGTAGGCTGTATGGTGAGTGCTGCATTGTTGGGGGTGCCGTCCTTTGAAGGAAATGTTAAATGTCCTATTCTGATGATTCATTATGATCCCATAGTGCTATTCAAAGAAGAACAGGGAGTTCTTCTAGTGTCCTGGCCAAATTTCTCCCTCAACTAATACCATCGCATGCAAATTAACTGGTCAATGCTGTTGGTGGAATCATGCTGTGTGTAAAATAGTGGGTACAGTAGCGTAGTGGTTATGTTCCTGGACTAGTAATCCAGAGAACTCGAGTTCAAATTCAAACATTGGAAGTTTGAGAATTTGAATTCCGAAATAAAAGTTGTAAAAGAGACCATGAAGCTGTTGGATTGTCATAAAAACCCAACTGGTTCACTAATGTCCTTTTAGTGAAGGAAATCTGCTGTCCTTACCCGGTCTGGCCTATATGTGACTCCAGTCTCTCACCGTTGTTGACTTCCCTCAAGTGACCTACCAAGTCACTCCGTTGTATCAAACCACTACAATGCAACAATTCAAGAAGGCCTACCACTACATATTTAAGGGCAATAAATGCGGCATTGCCAGCAACTCTCACATCCAGAGAATTAAAAAAAATAAAAATAAAATAATAATTCTATATCTCTGATCCTCCCCATTAGAGTCCTGCCATTTTGGGTCTCTGCTTCCTTCATGAGCCTACTCTGGGACTGATCGGATATAAGGATGACTAGTGCCTCCTCATAAGCCAGTGTTTTAGATCTGGGGCCCTGATAGAGAGCCTTTTTTTGTGAATATTAAGAAGGGGAAGGGTATACTTTTGTATAGGAAGCGGCTCAGTTTGGTAAGGCAGTGTGAGTAAGCTATACAGACCAGAAGATGCCAGGTTTAATTCCCTGTCTGTGCTGTGTTAGCTGTTCTTGGAGTGCTATAATTGGCTTCAGTGACCCTGGATTAGGAAGGGGAAGAATCAGCTAGGGTTCCTTGTCCTGAGTGTTATCCAGTGAGTCCTGCTGTGATATGTTGATGTCAAGTGAGAGCAAGATCAGATTCTTCCTCTTTTTCCCCACTCCCTCACCTGAATGTCAATTTAGGTCAGAGATTGCAGCATATCTGGCGACCCTGGCGTATATCCCACAATGAGTCACTGCCTTCAGGAGAGGTGGGGAGATTTTTTTTAAATTGGAGAAGTTCCTCGATTTTCCTGCTTTTAATGTGCCAGTGACAGCACATTAATGCTGCACTTTGTACCTATTCTAGTGACCAGCTGCCGAGTTTCAAGAACATTTGATAGTTTCTGTATGTGATTGGAATACTAACTGCTGGGATCACTGCTCGGACTCCATGTACATCATTATAAATATTGGGTTCATAGACTCGAAAGAGCATTCGTGCTACCAACTTTTTTGAAATGTCCAAGGTTTTGGACATATATTTAGGTCGAAGGCTGGTCTCGAGAGGAAAACATTTGAGGAATACAACGTGTAGGTGGAGTTGAGATCTGGTAGAGAGTTACATTTTGGGCTTAATGCTCTTTTCCTTGGGAGCATTCTGCTACCATACAAGATGTGGAGCATCCTGAGTTTCAAGAGTCTTATCCAAGTTCTCCTTTTTAAAAGTAGTATTATACTTGTGTTTTTAATAACACGGTAACTGCCGGTGACCTCGGGGGAGTTGACATGAAACTTTTGTAAAGGAAGCTGAATGCGCAGAGCCTGTTGAAATGATGAGATAAGTAAAGCATGGTGTGTAAAGACTGATGAAATAACTCTGCTCCCTCACACTTGGCAAATATTCTAAGTTGGGTGCCATGACATCAAAATTACAGTGTTACAGACTGTTGAGCATTACATCCCCATCACTACAGATCATCCCCTAAATAACCAGTAAAAACCATTGCCGGACATTGGAGTCGGGGAAGGGTGCACATGTTAGAGATTTTTTCAGTTGTAAAATTCCTGAAATGATCAACTAAGTAGAATAATGGATCCTAGTTGGATTAGACTGGTATCATCTGCATGTGTTTTTGCTCATTTTGAAAGCTGGATAGTGTATTTTTCTACTGCCCCGAGCATAGTACAAAACTGCTTCCTAATGGCAGTTGTTAAATGCAGTTTAAAAAAAAATATTCGTTCATGGTATGTGGGTGTCGCTGGCAAGGCCAGCATTTATTGCCCATCCCTAGTTGCCCTTGAGAAGGTGGTGGTGAGCTGCCTTCTTGAACCGCTGCAGTCCGTGTGGTGAAGGTACTCCCACAGTGCTGTTAGGGAGGGAGTTCCAGGATTTTGATCCAGCAACGATGAAGGATCGGCGATATACTTCCGAGTCAGGATGGTGTTTGTGACTTGGAGGGGAACTTGGAGGTGCTGGTGTTCCCATGCGCCTGCTGCCCTTGTTCTTCTAGGTGGTAGAGGAGGTGCTGCCGAAGAAGCCTTGGCAAGTTGCTGCAGTGCATCTATTGTAGATGGTACACACTGCAACCACAGTACGCCTGTGGTGGAGGGAGTGAATGTTTAAGGTGGTTGATGGGGTGCCAATCAAGCGGGCTGCTTTGTCTTGGATGGTGTCGAGCTTCTTGAGTGTTGTTGGAGCTGCACTCATCCAGGCAAGTGGAGAGTATTCCATCACACTCATTACTTGTGCCTTGTAGATGGTGGAAAGACTTTGGGGAGTCAGGAGGTGAGACACTCGCTGCAGAATACCCAGCCTCTGACCTGCTCTTATTGCCACAGTATTTATGTGGCTGGTCCAGTTAAGTCAATGGTGACCCCCAGGATGTTGATGGTGGTGGATTTGGCGATGGTAATGCCGTTGAATGTCATGGGGCAGTGGTTGGACTCTCACTTGTTGGAGATAGTCATTGTCTA
Organism: Somniosus microcephalus; assembly: GCF_052327205.1. NCBI lineage: Eukaryota > Metazoa > Chordata > Chondrichthyes > Squaliformes > Somniosidae > Somniosus > Somniosus microcephalus. The sequence goes on from NC_140993.1 coordinate 70,734,989, forward strand.
GCACTTGTGTGGCGCGAATGTTACCTGCCACTTATCAGGCCAAGCCTGAATGTCGTCCAGGTCTTGTTGCATGCGGGCATAGACTGCTTTATTATCTGAGGAGTTGCGAATGGCACTGTGCAGTCATCGGCGAACACCCCCATTTCTGACCTTATGTTGGAGGGAAGGTCATTGATGAAGCAGCTGAAGATGGTTGGGCCTAGGACACTGCCTTTGAGGAACTCCTGCAGCAATATCCTGGGGCTGAGATGATTGACCTCCAACCACCACAACCATCTTCCTTTGTGCTAGGTATGACTCCAGCCAGTGGAGAGTTTTCCCCCTGATTCCCATTGACTTCAATTTTACTAGGGCTCCTTGATGCCACACTGTCAAATGCTGCCTTGATGTCAAGGGCAGTCACTCTCACCTCACCTCTGGAATTCAGCTCCTTTGTCCATGTTTGGAGCAAGGCTGTAATGAGATCTGGAGCCAAGTGGTCCTGACTGAACCCAAACTGGGCATCAGTGAGCAGGTTATTGGTGAGAAAGTGCTGCTTGATATCACTGTCGACGACACCTTCCATCACTTTGCTGATGATGATTGAGAGTAGACTGGGCAGTAATTGGCCGGATTGGATTTGTCCTGCTTTTTGTGGACAGGACATACCTGGGCAGTTTTCCACATTGTCTGATAGATGCCAGTGTTGTAGCTGTACTGGAATAGCTTGGCTGGAGGCGTGACTAGTTCTGGAGCGCAAGTCTTCAGCACGATGGCCAGGATGTTGTCGGGGCCCACAGCCTTTTCTGTATCCAGTGCGCTCAGCTGTTTCTTGATATCAGTGGAGTGAATCGGATTGGCTGAAGACTGGCTTCTGTGGTGGTGGGGACCTCAGGAAGAGGCCGATATGGATCATCTACTCGGCACTTCTGGCTGAAGATGGTTGCAAATGCTTCAGCCTTGTCTTTTGCACTCACGTGCTGGGCTCCACCATCATTGAAGATGGGGATATTCATGGAGCCTCCTCCTCCTGTTAGTTGTTTAATGGTCCACCACCATTCACGACTGGATGTGGCAGGACTGCAGAGCTTTGATCTGATCCGTTGATTGTGGGATCGCTTAGCCCTGTCTATAGCATGCTGCTTCTGCTTTTTAGCATGCATATAGTCCTGTGTTGCAGCTTCCCCTGGTTGGCACCTCATTTTTAGGTAAACCTGGTGCTGCTCCTGGCATGCTCTTGTACACCTTATTGAACCAGAGTTGGTCCCCTGGCTTGATGGTAATTGTCGAGTGAGGGATATGCCGGGCCATGAGGTTACAGATTGTGGTGGAATAGAATTCTGCTGCAGCTGATGGCCCACAGCACCTCATGGATGCCCAGTTTTGAGCTGCTGAATCTGTCCCATTTAGCACGGTGGTAGTGCCACACAACACGATGGAGGGTGTCCTCATAGTGAAGACGGGACTTCGTCTCCACAATGACTGTGCGGTGGTCACTGCTACCAATGCATCTGCGACAGGTAGATTGGTGAGGATGCGGTCAAATAGGTTTTTCCCTCGTGTTGGTTCTCTCACCACCTGCTGCAGGCCCAGTCTGGTAGCTATGTCCTTCAGGACTCGGCCAGCACAGTCAGTAGTGGTGCTACCGAGCCACTCTTGGTGATGGACATTGAAGTCCCCCACCCAGAGTACATTCTGTGCCCTTGCTACTCTCAGTGCTTGTTCCTTACAAATGGTGTTCAACATGGAGGAGTACTGATTCATCAGCTGAGGGAGGGCGGTAGGTGGTAATCAGCAGGAGGTTTCCTTGCCTGTGTTTGACCTGAAGGCATGAGACTTCATGGGGTCAATATTGAGGATTCCCAGGGCCAACACTCCTTCACGACTCTATACCACTGTGCCGCCACCCCTGGTGGGTCTGTCCTGCCGCTGGGACAGGACATACCCAGGGATGGTGATGGAGGAGTCTGGGACATTGGCTGAAAGGTATGATTCTGTGAGTATGACTGTGTCAGGCTGTTGCTTGACTAGTCTGTGGGACAGCTCTCCCAATTTTGACACAAGTCCCCAGATGTTTGTGAGGAGGGCTTTGCAGGGTCGACTGGGCTGGGTGTGCCGTTGTCGTGTCCGTAGCCGGTGCCGAGGTCGATGCCGGGTGGTCTGTCCATTTTTAAAAATTCTTGCTGCTTTTCGTAGCGATTTTTTTTTTTTACAACTAGTGGCTTGCTAGGCTATTTCAGAGGGCAGTTAAGTGTTGTCCACATTGCTTTGGGTCTGGAGTTACATATAGGCCAGATCAGGTAAGGATGGCAGATTTCTTTCCCTAAAGGACATTAATGAACCAGATGGGTTTTTACGTCAATCCGATAGTTTCATGATCATGATACTAGCTTTTTATTCCAGATTTATTTAATTAACTGAATTTAAATTCCCCGGCTGTCGTGGTGGGATTTGATTTTGCATCTCCGGATCATTAGTCCAGGCCTCTGGATTACTAGTCCAGTAACGGAACCATTATGCTGCCGTTCCCGTAAACGCACTGTCCAATGTGATACTTAACTATATAGACCAGGAAGATCCTAGTTGAATCCTCATTCTCTGCTGAGCTAGCTGATCTCAACTGAGGCAGTGGTACAGGAAATGCAATTGGCATCCACTCCCCTGGGCTAGGGAAAAGAACAACAACCAGTGTACCCCTCCTGATTGCATATGTGTATTTGGACATTGGAAGAGGTAGGATTGAGTTCTGTGACTTTTCTCCCATTTTCCACCATTTGCTGATGCTTATCTGCAGAGCTGTTTCCCCATTGTCTTGAGAGGTGAAAAATAAGAATGAAGAAACATAGTAGTGGAGGTACATAACCGTCAAATCTATCTGTCCGATCTCTGTTCTCCTGATCGTCTAGCCTTGTATGCATATGAGCAAGAAACATCGAAAAATAATTGCACACTCAATCTGAGGTAAATGTAGATTTGTATTTAACTACTGGATGTTTGAAAATAGCTTTCCCATTGATTTATAATGTTCCAACTTGCTGGCTGCTGGCTTATATTTAATAGGCCTTGCAGTCAGATTACCTCCTAGAGATTATCTGTCGAACTACGGTTCTGTTATCTTGTCTGTTTATAACTGGAATATTTTACAAGTTTGCTTTTGCAGATCTTTTTCCACCTAATCATATGCTTTGAGTTCAAAGATTATTCCCCTCCCTCAAAATATGAGGTATGCTGTTAAATGGTGCAGTGGGCCTGGCCATGCTCTTTACCTTCCTCCATTTATGCTCCTAGGCTGTACTTTGAAAAATTTAATGGGTGACATGTTCAGTATCTGGAAGTGCACCTTTGAGCAGTGGAGCAAGCTTTTTATCCTTTAAGCAGCTTGTTAATTCATTGTAACTGCTAGCTAGAGGGACTAGCTGGTGCAGTGGACTTGTGAACATGCACATAGAATGCATGCATTCAGAGGCATGCATTAACACCTGAGCTTGAATCCAATTTGAGATGGAATTGAGGTCTGAGGTGAAAATACTTGTAAAAGTAGTAAACCGTGAGGAGGATAGCAGTAGACTTCAGGAGGGCATACACAGTCTGGTGAAATGGGCAGAGACATGGCAGATGAAATTTAACAGAGAAATGTGTAGTGATGGATTTTGGAAGGAAGAATGAGGAGAGGCAATATAAATGAAATGGTGCACTTTTAAAGTGGGTGCAGGAACTGAGACCTGGGGTTTACATACAGAAATCTTTGAAGGTGGCAGGACAAGTTGCGAAGGCTATTTTAAAAAGCATCCTGGGTCCTCGGGTTTATAAATAGAGGAATAAGAGTACAAAAGCAAGTTATGCTAAACCTTTTATAAAAAAAAAATTAAAAAAATCACTGGTTAAGCCTCAGCTGGAGTATTGTCCAATCCTGGTCACCACACTTTAGGAAGGATGTCAAGGCATTGGAGAGGGTGTAGAGGAGATTTACTAGAATGGTATGAGGGACTTCAGTTACATGGAGAGACTGGAGAAGCTTGGCTTGCTCTCATTAGAGCAGAGAAGGTTAAGGGAGATTTAATGGAGGCATTCCAAATCATGAACGGTTTTGATATCGTAAATAAGGAGAAGATGTTTCCACTGGCAGAAAAATTGGTAACCAGAGGACACAGATTTAAGGTAATTGGCAAAAAGTCAAAGGTGAGACGAGAATTTTTTTTTTTTTTTACACTGAGTTATGATCTTGGAATGCGCTGCCTGAAAGGGCGGTGGAAGCAGATTCAATAGTAACTTTCAAAAGGGGATTGGATAAATACTTGAAAAGGAAAAATGTGCAGGGCTATGGGGAAAGAGTGGGGGAGTGGGACTAATTGGATCGCTCTTTCAAAGAGCCGGCACAGGCATGATGGGACAAATGGCCTCCTTTGGTGCTGTAAGATTCTGTGATCCGGATGCTGATCAACATTTGAAATGGACTTCTAGGCAGATAGGTGGAAGTGAAAGCTTGGCATTATTTAGGAACCAATTATATGCAGCAGTTGGGAGGGCGGTAGGGGGAGTGTTGGGTTACTCCGGATGTATGAATCTAGATGGGCCAACGACCTACCTCATTAATGAGTAGCTTGCGATTGGTATATTCTGCACGAAATTCAGCGGTAACCTGCGCAACGGCTAGCAACACACAGAAGATGTCATACTGTAGCCATCTGATTATGCAGCGAAATACCTAAATCTCCAAGTTATCTTGCAGTTTATAGATCTTGTTGCTTACCAATTACATCTGTTGTAAATATTGTATTTTATATTTGAGAAAGACAGCCAACCTTGTGTTGCAAGGTGCAGCAAGTTCAGTAATTCAAATGACAGTTTACTGTTGTATGACTTATTTGTAAATATAATCCCCCGATTTCTAGACCATAGGTTTGAAATGGACGGAAGCTGCTTAGACTTGGGCTTTTGCACAGCTGTATATATATATATATATATATACAGCTGTGCAAAAGCCCAGCTGTATATATATATATATCTCTGTCTGTCTCTCTCTCTGTCTCTCTCTCTCTCTGTCTGTCTCTCTCTCTCTGTCTCTCTCTCTCTGTCTCTCTCTCTCTGTCTGTCTCTGTCTCTCTCTCTCTGTCTCTCTCTCTCTGTCTCTCTCTCTCTGTCTCTCTCTCTCTGTCTCTCTCTCTCTGTCTCTCTCTCTCTCTGTCTCTCTCTCTCTGTCTCTCTCTCTCTGTCTCTCTCTCTCTCTGTCTCTACAATCAAAAGTTATAACATATGCATAGGTACGCTCTATATCAAAAGAAAGCTCATCATTAGGGGACTCTTGTAGGCGTATTTACTTATTGCTCCGACAAAAATTGTGCGAAGGTCGGACAAAAATTGTGCCGATGGTATCCCAAAAAACGTTCAAAATTCCTCTCATTATCCACTCATTTGCATCGAGTGGGGGTGGGTTCATTGTGTGTGCGGGCGGGCCATCCTACAGTTGAGTGTCGTGATGATTGACCAATCCTACAGTTCAGTGACCTGACGGTTGGCCAATCGGTGCGTGTGTGGGCGGGCCTTATCATTCTGAACCGAGGTGAGTCGCCGCCATCTTGATTCCAAACATTTCTTTTTCCCACTTTTTGCGTGTTTCTTTTCAAATCTACATTTCCAGCAAAAAAAAAGTTGCTTTTAAAACAGTTTTAAAAAAGTTACTTAATTTGTAAATCTTTTCTCTAACATCTAGAATTTTCCTACCTTTCACCGTTTTTCCAGGCCTGTAAGCCTGGGCCTCTGTTGCACAGCCACGCCCGAGCTAGGCACCACCCGTCGCGCTCAACAAGCGGCTCGCGATCGCCGCCATCTTTGTGAAGGCTGGAGGGGGCGGGCCTGAGCCGAGCGTCGCCACCGCCGCCATCTTAGTAAAGGCGGGTGGGGCAGGAGTCCGCGCGCGGACTTGAGTCTGGCCCGGCCTCTCACGGTAGGTTGCGCGGCGGTGTCTCTCTCTCTGCTCTTGAAGCCGGCTCGGGTGAGGGGCGGGGCTCTGGGTGAGGGGCGGGGTTCGGCAGATCGGGGGGTGGGGGCGGGGCTCGTGAGATCGGGCCGGGGTTTTTTGGGGGGGGGGTGGGGGGGGGGGGGGGGTGAGGGGGAGAGGAGAGAGCCGCGGGGGGCGGGGCTTGGGAGATTGGGGGGGGCGGGCCCCACCCCCCCCCCCCAAAATTGCCGGCATAGGGGAGAGGGTCTGCTGGCTCCCCCTCCATTTCTCTCTCCCCCCACCTCCCCTTCCCCTCCCTTCCCTTCCCCCCCCCCTTCCCTTCCCCCCCACCCTCCCTTCCCCCTCCCCTCCCCTTCCCCCCCCCCCCTCCCTTCCCCCCCCTCCCTTCCCCCCCCCTCCCTTCCCCCCCCTCCCTTCCCCCCCCTCCCTTCCCCCCTCCCTTCCCCCCCTCCCTTCCCCCCCCTCCCTTCCCCCCCCCTCCCTTCCCCCCCTCCCTTCCCCCCCCTCCCTTCCCCCCCCTCCCTTCCCCCCCCCCTCCCTTCCCCCCCCTCCCTTCCCCCCCCCTCCCTTCCCCCCCCCTCCCTTCCCCCCCTCCCTTCCCCCCCCTCCCTTCCCCCCCCTCCCTTCCCCCCCCTCCCTTCCAATTTACAATTTTTACAATTTAAATCGCTTTATTGGCATGATAAGTTACATCTTATGTTGCCAAAGCATCAAAATACATTTATGGTTCAGCACATAAACGCAGTTCTATTCATACAGTGTATAAACAGGTATATCCCTGAGTGTATAAATATACATTCGCATTGTTTATATATAATTTTTTTCTTAGCTTACTGGTTGTCCCTCTGTTCATGGCAAGCTGCAACATAGTGCGCCGCCAGCGTTACACAGCTTCTCTCCTCTCCCAGTAGGAATGGGAGTTTTTGGTTGTCATTCAGATTTCTGAAATCAGGGCATATTTGTGAGAATTTTTGGTAGAAATTCTCCCTGATGCCCTGATATTTTCCACAAGCTGTGAGGAAGTGCATCTCTGTCTCCACCACTCCCTGACTGCAGTGAGAGCATATCCTGTCTCTCTTGGCAGCCTGGTCTGCCTGTGTCTGCCTTTTTCGATCGCTAGGCTATGTTCGCTAAGTCTGTACCTTGTCAAGGTTCTTCTCAGTTTGTTATCCTTTACCATGGTCAGGTAATCAGCTATGTTGTATTGTCTGTTTAGGGCCAAGTAGCAATTGAGTTTGCTTTGGGTTTTTGTTGTTTCTGCCCAATATGTCAGATATTTTTCCTTTTGCTTAGCGACGATTGTGTTGGGTCGAATTCTTTGTGTTACCCTGTCACTGTCCTGGGGCTGGTTATTGTTAGTATTGTTAGTAGTTACTTCACTGAGTCCCAGGACTAGTTGACTGAGGGTATTCTTCTTTATGGTCAGCTCTTGGCATTTCAGGGCGTCGTAGTGATAGCATTGGGGATTGCTCATTTGTAGGTGATTCCAAAATTTGGTGGCTCTTTTTTGGATAGTGATTATTAATGGATATTGGCCTAGTTCCGCCCTGCATGCATTGTTTACTGTTTTCCTTTGAGTCCGGAGGATACTTTTACAGAATTCTGCATGTAGGATCTCAATTGGGTGTTTGTCCCATTTTGCAAATTCTTGTTGAGTTAGCGGTCCCCATACCTCACTGCCATAGAGTGCAATTGGTTCAATTACTGATTTGAAAATTTTGAGCCAAATGCTAATTGGGATTTCTATTTGGATTGATTTTTTGATGGCATAGAAAGCCCTTCTTGCTTTCTCTTTCAGTTCATTCACAGCCAGTTTGAAGTTTCCCGTAGAACTGATTTTTAAGCCCAAGTATGTGTAGTTAGTGGTTTGTTCAATTTTGGTTGTTCCTACTGTGAAATTTATTTTGGGTCCCTGATGTTTGGATCTTTGCTGGAACACAAGGACTTTGGT